>NC_056745.1:1286232162-1286284662 GCF_019279795.1 Protopterus annectens
TTGACCATTATAATTGTTGTTGTCACTATTATTATTTTAATTGATTACAATTAGACATTTGGTGTGCACCATGAATATGTTAGCTATGATAACTGGTTACTGAAACAATCAGTGGACAAAATTAACAAAATTCAGATGTTATTTGATCACTGTTCAACAGACATTAGCCTGACTTTGTAGGGCTATACAATGCTTGTGTGAGACAAGTTGAAATATATTAAAGTAGCAATTTGTTAACATTTGACGTACATACAGTCAGTACAAGATGTGGATATTTTATCTCTTCTTCTTCTTCACAGGCAAAGTAGGAATACACTATCAGAATGGAGATTTTGACAGGAACAGAGAGTGAACCAAGGCAATTAAAATAATATTTTTATTTTTATGAACATAGTGAAGACAGCCAAGGTTTTGACTTTCTGAGTGCTACTTTATGTCACATCTTTAGTGCAAATTGTATTTATTTCAGAACAAAGCATGCATATTTTCTTTTTCTTGCATGACATCATAAATATAATTGAAGCAGTCTGAAATTTTTATTATACCTGGTTTCTACTGGAAGAGAGAGCATTATATGACTTATCATCACTTTGAAAAAGAAACTACTATCTGGAATAAATGGGTGTCAGTTTGCCATTGCATCAGAGCTGCAATTCATATGCATTCATGAAAGGACACAATATCTTAGCTGATCTCCAATAGACAGTACTTCTATTTCTGCTGATCACTTTGCTATACAGATTACATTTTTTCAGGCTGAAGTAGAACAGACAAAGCCTTCAGCTTTGTTTTCATTTTCCTCCTTAGCAACAATTGTGAGGTCAGAATTATTTTAGGTTGAAGTTTATGGATTCTGGGGTCAAAATGTGCCAGATAACAGTCTTTCCTTTGCTGGCAACATATTTCCTCACTGATTATCTACCCTAACTGTTGACCATTTTACTGAGGACACCTTGGTGATGATGTAATGTTTTGGAAGATCCACTATTATGAAAAAAGCACACATTTCTTGACTAACACATTGGAGGCAATTATTAGTAATGAATATATCCAAATTCCATTTTGAGAAAAACATATTCTAAAGTGCTATAGAAGATGATGAAGAGGAATATTTTACATTGATGAAATCAGGGTACTTACAATAGTAATCACTGCATATCAGAAGATGCCTGTCCTTAAAATGAAATATAGCTCAAGAATTCTTAATCCACAGTCTTTGTGGAATTTTGTGAGTTATCATTGCATCTTTGATGTTGCTTTTATGATATATGTTACATGCTTGACAGACTTTTTTGCTTTGTTTTTACCATCTGTTCATTCTCTTTGACATTTTTAGACAAAGCATTGTTACATTTAGTCTCTCTTTGCACTTAACAGCTCCCAAGTATACTTCATATATTGTTTGTAATGTGAAATTATGAAACTGGCTTGGCAGAATCACAGTACTAGATTTGATCCGCAGCCACGCAAGTCATGATGCATGTTTTCCCTTTGTTTCTCTGTGGTGCTCCCACCTCCCAAAATTTGTTGCATGTTTCCATCTCAAAGTTGATTAATATGTCAACAAACATTCATCAAAATCTGAATGAAGTTTTGGACTTCAGCAAAGACAAGGTATTGCCTATCAGCAGAAGTGTTTTGCTGCCACTGTAGTGCTCTTGATAGGAGACCATGGATCTTGAAATGTGGCCTGTGTCAGGACTAGTCACTTGATAACATGAAATTTGTCTCTATATGATTAGGTCATGTTGACTAATGTCACCAAAAATAGTGATGGGTGTTTGCTGGTGATAAGTGTTTTGAGAACCTGGCCTACGCTTACCTATGACGATTGCTAATGTTGGAAGGGGTCTATATTTCTCTATTGACCAGTGTGTACATGCCATAAAACTCAGCAGTCCTGGGTCAATAAGCTAATGGTTGCCCATGTCCAATTCCTCAGTCTGGGTTATGTAGAATAGCTCTGCTGAGGGAAATGTGGATGTAAAGTCACTGAGCCTGTTAAAATGAACTAAGTATTGGTACACTGAACGTAGGTTCATTGACAATATGCATCTTGGCAATGGCTGACAATAACAGATAAGGAAGAGACGGAATAGTTTGTGCATCCAGGTGACAAGGTGGAAAGATATTGCAGCAAAGCCATATGGTTTGAGTCAAAGGATACTAGTGCAGGGAGAAGAGAATAGAAATGGTATGGGGATTGTGGTTTGTGAGACATTTCAGAAGACAGTTAGGGATCTCATTATTAGATAAGGATCATGCCAATTAGACTCCAGTGTAAAGATAAGGTAGTATTCATAATCTCAGCCTATGTCCAATGGCAGGATTATGATGATAAAGAAAAGAGTGCATTCAGACAGCAGTCATAGACCTACTACAAAAATCAGTGCATCATGAAATGCTGCTGATAGTGGGGGACCTGAAAGTTCATATCAAGAAAGACAGAACAGGAAATGAGGACAGCCTGGGTCCATATTATTGTGGCAACAGGAATAAAGAGGGAGAGGCCATTCTATACTTCACATGACAAATGGATTGATGGTGACAACATGTGGTTCAGCCAGAGAGATATTACATACAAGAGTGGTCAACATGCAACTCAGTTGTTTAATCAGAAATTGCAAAGACACCCCCTTTTAAACATTCAGAACACAGCATAAACCATTGGTGGTCAAAATCAACTGTAAGCAGTGGTCAGAGAAAGCACTAATATTTACAGAGACTAAGCTAAGACTTGTAATTTCACTGAAGGGAAATCACAACAGTTCCTGAAAATACTCAGGGCTCAAGCATCTCAGGAAAAAAGTAGTAAATACTTGGTGCTAAAGTAGAATGGTAAAATCTCAAAACACTGAGTCTGAAGACTATCAAAATGATGTGCGGTCAAGAAAGGAATGAAAAGAGGTACACAAACAATGCTGGTGGTGGAATGCAGAAGACCAGGAGGTTATCAAAGAAAGAAGGATTGAAGGAATAAGTGAAAGACAGAAAATATGGAACAGGCTAAAAGAAAATACTTGTTTGCTAACAACGAGGCTAAGTGAGCAATCCCAGTCACAATAAACAAGCCATCAGAAGGACTCTAGCAACTTCTGAAAAGCAATTCAACATTTGTCACAAAGAAACTCTTATCAGTCTGCAAGTCAAGACAGGAAGATAAAGAAGTTATTTATCAGACAATATTCATAAGGAATGTAAACAAAAAATTCCACTCGCCAATCCAAAAGACGTGAAAGGCAGGTGAAAGGGGTAATTCCAGCAGCTTGTGGATAAATAAAACCCCACAAAAGCTTTCAGCCCACCATAGAATAAGTATGAACAATTATAAGAAAAAAATGTTCTCAGGGAAATTGGCCTGCACAGATGATGTCACTGCAGATATGTTCAATATCTTGGGCGAGTTAGGAGAGAAATGTTCCTGAGATTACTCATAGTGGTATGGAGAGAAAGATGTACCCCAAACGAATGAAGAAGCAGAAGCACTCTAATGCCAGTGTAACAGAACAAAGGGGAGAGTCACAACTGCGGGCAATACAGAGGTGTCAGACTCCTTTCATGCTGCATGAAGGGTGAATGATAAATTAAAATTCAGAGTGGTAGAAAGGGGGGTACAAGATGAGCAGTCTTGATTCAGATCAGGATGAAGTGCAACTAACCCACTGTTTTCAGTTAGACAGACAGTGGTGAGACAGACAGTGGAGATGAGGAAATAATGTAAATGAGCATTTCTAGACTTGCAGGAAGTATATGACAAAGTCTCGAGAGAGATGGTTTGGTCGTTTCTGCAATGGTACAAAGTCCTAGAAGCATTGTAAAATTACTGCAGTCTGTCACAAGACCCAGCAGTGTAGGTATGAATACAGATTGGACTCACAGAAGAGTTTGCATTGGGAGTGGATGTGCATTAGTGTTTAGATCTGAGCACATCGTTCTTCAGACTGGTGATAGACTAGGGCAGAAGAGACAGATCAACAAAGCTGCTGTATGCAAATGATGTGATATTATAAGCAGGCTCTGAACAGAACAGAAACTTAAGCAAATGATAGGGAAATGCAATTCAAAACTGAAGGCACATGGGAGGAGACTTAGTACAGATGGCAGTAAATTGGGGCAGATCAGAAGAATCTGAAAACTCCCAAACCAAAGTGTAAAACAGTCATGTGGGCAATCAATATCATTAAGAAAACAAAGCTAGGGTCTTCACTGCGTAATGCATAGGATAGATGCAAATGACCTGTAAGCACATACCAGCCTTTACTGGTGCATTCAGGAAAATAATGTCTAGTTGTAGTACTAAAGCATAATAAATTGTTTGGTCACACCTTATAGACACATAGTTTAAGAACAAACCTGATGTGTGACATTAAAGTGTCTGCAAAACATCCTACATAACATGCAAACCAAATAGTAAAAAGGTCACACAGACTGGGATAGACAGGAAAAGCAGTGGAACAGGTCTTCACATATCTGGCAGAAGTGGTTGTGGAGAAGGGAAGACTGAATGTGGAGGTCAAAGCTAGGTGTGTCAAGGGTAGCCTGTGGCAGAAGATTGCCATGTAAGCTGAAAAGCAAGTTGTGCAAAACAGAAGTTCGGTCAATAATTCTATAAGATATAGAGAGTCAAGCAGTGAAGACAGAACAGATGAGCAAGCCAGAGGACCTGGAGATGGATAGTAGGATGCACAATGTGGGACAGATGAAAAACTGACAACATCAAAGTAAAAGCCAAAATAGCTCCCATTGTAGAAGAGGTTAAAGATAACAGATTACAGTACTTCAGGCACATATGCTAGAAAGCAGAAGATGATTTGGTGTAGAAGATTTGAGAGAGACAGGAAGAAAGTAAGAGTAAATGAGGATAGCCAAGAAATGGATGGATTTTGTGAGAGAAGACCTGTCACAGTGATGCATGACTGCTGAAGAAGAGATGAAAGTGATACTGAATTGAGAGATGTGGCAAAAGTTGATGCAACACCCCATCCCCATATAGAAAATGGAGAAAGGGGATGATGATGAAATGATGTTGTTGGCTTGGCGCAATCACCCTACTTGATTTGATTATCAGCCACTTGAAACATCAATTTTGATGATAGGTGCAGTGAACTTAAATTAGTAATGGAACTCTTTCTGTCATTTATACTTCCTGACAGTACCATATCTTTCACAAGTTGCAGCTCTAAATCATTTTCTATAAGGTGTATAATTTGTGATATATTTATCTACAGATGGCTTGATGGTGACATGTGGTTCAGCTGCACCAGCCCCACCCCCTGCTACTTAAATATATCAACTCCAAGATTGCACTTAGTGTAGTGAAGTCAATCTTGGAGTTGATATATTTAAGTAGCAGGGGTGTGGGGGGCTTGCCCCCCTGCTTATACTTGATGGAAAGTAATAAGATTTTTCTTGTTTAAACTCAGTATATGTCTGATGTGTGTTTTCAATGTTTTGAGTTTCAAGGTTTTGAATTTTCAATTTTATGAACTTTCCAGATTTTAGTTTCAGTGTTTTGATATTTCTATGTTCTGAAGTGAATCCATATATATGTATATATATATATATATATATATATATATATATATATATATATATATATATATATATATATATATGTATACTAAATCTGAGATCACACTGCAGAGGGGAAAGACAAATTCCTGCTGTACCATGATCACACACCGAAGGTTCCCATTTACTCCTATATCTCAACATTTCCAAAGTCAGCATTTGTGTTTCAACCTTATGCAACTCAACATTTTAAGTTGTTAAGCTTTTGACATGTATCATGTGAACTACAGTTTATGTAACATCCTGTGTCATTATAAAAGATTAAATGTTTAATAAATGGCATATTACTTCTAGGTTGACAATAACTACTCTCTAACAGATACTGCTATATATTTCTATTAAAGATAATTTTTCTTTCCAAAAGTTGTAATATTAGGAGATATCAACATCAGCTGTGTAAGTGATGCTTTAAAAAAATCAAAAATCCCTCTATAGACCTATTTGGGTCCAATCAGTTGATTGGCATACTGACCAACCAGAAAAAAATTAAAACAATGCTTCTCTCCCAATTGGCATCCTAGCTAATAAATTAAGTGACCAGCACCCTACATATATGAAAAGAGGCATCACAAAATCCATCAAAGCTAATTCCTTCAGCATAGTAAGAAATTACATTTTAATAGTGACAGAAGTTCTTCCTTCAATAATGCAAACTGTCCTCCCTTTAAACCTCCACCTCCACCCCAACCCCAGATGTGGCTATGCTGTATTTCAATAACAAATGTCTCAACATGTTTAATGCCCAAGCTCAAGTAATGAGAAGAAGACTTAAAGCTAAACTTGCCACGTGATTAACATCATCATGACGGTAAGGGACAAACTGTAGAAAGTGTGGCTCACTGATAAACCCAATAAAACTCTTTAAAACCTCAGCTAGCTGACAATCTTAACAAAAAAAAAAAGAAAAAAAAACTAGGTGGTATAGCTAGTGCTCAGAGTACTGGCAACATGATCTTTTGGCTACAGAACTAATTAATTAGCAAAGTACTTACTAATAACACTGAATTAAATACATTTCCTTTAATAGTGAGGGGATATGACAGCTGAGGGATAATGTTTGATTCTTAGAAGCAACCACTGCCAATGATGCTAATGATATTGAAAAAGCTGAAACTGTACTTTTAGAATATCAGTACATGCTGGGGTGCATATTCAACAAACTGAACAATCTAGACAATTGGATGAGATGGAATAATTTAAGATTAGTATGCCTTTAGGAGAGCCCTATTAAAATGGACTTCAGACAAATATCACAGAATGAAATGTCAAAAACTTAGGGTATTCCTATTTTCTGTTATGATGAAATATGCACACAAAGCAGTTAGACCACCACCAGGACCTGACTAGCCATCATGGATGGTCATTATATGGATGCTTAATTATGTAGAGAAGGAAAATATATATATCTTGCCAAAAAAAGGAGAGAATGTATCACTTCTGGCCAAAAAGTTCATTTGTTTAGGATTACTCCAGGAAAGTAACTTCAAAGAAGATGTCCATCTGCAGGTATATGTTCTTTATGTTATAATCTAGCCTATCTCTTTTATTAAAGTATCTGGCAATATTGCAATGGTGTTATTTTGAAATGCCAAGGGAAGCATGGACATTTTGTCTGACCAAGAATCAATTAGAGAGTGTCTCTAATTTATCATTGCTGATGATGGTGTGGCAGATGTAAGGCAACTCTCACTACTCTACCTGGGGACCAAATTAGGCAAAATTATGTATAACAGAGAGTAAATATCCTGCTGTATCTCCTATCAATGCAGTAATGTTTAGTAGTGGACATAAGACATAGGGAACAGTAGCCTATAGCAGCCATGGTCAACCCCGATGAAAGACTATAAGTAGGTATTTCATTCTGAGAGTAGCAGCATGTTTAAAACCTTAACACACTAGAATCCATCAACACAGCCAGGGGTGGAAGTAAGAGACTCTTGTCAGGAAGAAACGGCACAGGAATTTAACACACAGAAATAAAGAATTCATGTGTTAGTGTTTATCAATTTTTTTCAAAACTTACAGAGAAGAAACTTTTTTTTGTATGTTGAAAGCAGGGGAAGAATAAACAGCATAAAGATATAAACTGATGCATTACAGTATACATGATTCTTTTATAATTCTCCCAATTTATCTTTTAGGACTGGAGAAAAAGTAATTAGATGATCTTTCTGGTACTGTGGGTTATTCATTCTAGTATATGTTTATTGTTGGCTATTGTGAGCCTTTTTATTAAACAGTTAGTCAACATATTCTTGAACTTTTGTTGCTTACTGTTGTAGTCTAGCATTTACCAACTGTTGTCATTCCATATGTGCTACATTACTATTGGTGCTATGGGATTTAATACTGCTATAAAATAAAGCATACATTCAAATTGTCTAATGAAATTTAAGTCTGGTATAGTGTTTATACAAAAGGTAAAAGTAACTAGATGTCACAGCAAATATTACTGTGTTGTATGGTCAGTTAGCAACAAGCTTAACTAATTTCTCAAAAAAAGGACAGGCATATGTAATAATCCAAATATTCAGCAGTCTGGGGAGGAAGTAGTCAAAGATAATGAAGGGAGATAGGTTATTAACAGTGAGACTGAAGATTGCAAATTGTCCTTTAGTGTTAGATTGTTATATATGAACCTAGTGTGAATGCCCCAGAATTTTTCTCAAAAATGTTTCCTCATTTACAGAAAATGGGAACAGGTCATGCTCTAATCCTGCTAGGTGGGGATTTCAATGTAGTTATGGATTCAGTTTTAAATAAGATGGACCTTCACTGTGGCACCATATTAAAGCAAAGTAGATACATATATGAGTCTCATAACATGGGATTCTGTATTGTGGGTTGTCTTCTTAATGGGATATCATCCATTTACAGATTTGTTACTGTTAATTGTGCCACTGCTAGTGGATTAGATTACTGGTTAGCTTCTACAAGACTGGTGGTTTATTTAAAGACTAGTAATACTCTGCCCTGCATTTCTTCAATTTACCAGGTGGTGATGTTAATTTTAAAATTTATAGCCTCCCTAAATAATTAGGTAAATAGTGGGTGCTAGATCTTCTTGTACTCTAAGACCCTGACTTGATTTACATTTGTTAGAAAAGACATTGAAAAATTTAAACAACTGAACCACATTCATTGTATGCATGAATATGCATGATGCCAGGCACTGAAATTAGATACAAGAGATATTTTAACAATGGCCAACACTAGATGTTTAAATAAGATGGATTTTAAGATAAGTTACGTATAAACCTTGTTGCAGAAATACTGATCAGAGTGTCAGAAGACTTAGTTTAACCCCAAGGAGAACACAAGGGAATATAGGAAATCTATCTCAGGTCTGATAAGGTCAATAAAGGAGAAATCTATAATTTATCTGAGAAAGGCAGTGCCACAAATCAGAGAAGTATAAAGTAAACCTGTTAAAATTTCAGCATATTGATTAAAACAGAGGAAATCTAGAACATTATCCCAGGCCATAAGCAAAGAAGGTAGGATGATAACTGATCCCATAGAAACTGCTAAAGCATTTAGAGAGTATTAATGGGATCTTTATTCTGTTATTTTCCTGAGAAGAGTGCCAAAGAGTTGCCAACGTGGTTAGAAAGACCTTCTATATAGCCCACCTTATCACGAAAGGGTTCACATCTAGATCAAGAGAGGTCATTGTGCCCCTCTACTCATCACTTATCAGGCCCATAATTGAGTACAATGCCCCGTTTGGGATGTACCTTACCTGACACCTTCAGCAACTGGAAATACCACAAAAGTATCTCACCAAGAGGATCAAGGGGCTCAAACAGATGCCCTATGCAGTTTGGCTAAAGAAACTCTAGCTCTAGTCAGTTGTGTGCCGCCTACTCAGAGGCGATCTGTGTCTGACGTATAAAGCCATGTCCAACCCAGAATTAATGGACATGCTTCACCTCAGGAAATCCAAATCCCTTAGAGCTACACGCTCCAGGGACTTGAACCTCAGCACAGAAATAAATAGGACATGCTGGAGGGACAGATTCATATCCCAGAGGCTCCCCTCACTCTGGAACAAAAATCCCAATCCATGTTAGGCAAAGCCCCTCACTGACCCTCTTCAAGAGAAATCTTGATGAGTGCATGGGAGATCGTAAGTTTACTCCTGGGATCTCTTCTGTGTCCCTGTTTGACAGAGGTACAGTAAACTAACCTTAAAAGGCCTACCTTCTGTGACCTACTATACAGAGGCACAGTCAACTAATATAAAAGGGTGGTGGAAGCCAAACACACTCTGGCTAGGCTTATAAATGCCCTAGGGCAGATAGCCTAGTATCAACCTATGAACCTATGAACCTATGAAGAGGAAGCACAGAAGTTGTCAGTTTTAGTGATGAAAGGCCTGTTTTTTGGTTTTAAGGGGGCACTCAGTCCTCCTAAATATTTAGGTATACTACTTTATACTAATGCAGACAATATGAGGATGATGAACTTCTCTGAGAAGAGCATTTGTGGATATTCTGAGTCCATCTGTAGCCACTGGGAGGAGGGGGGCACATTTTATGAATGTTAATGTGTTCACCCTTCCTAAAGTGTTAACTTAAAAAGGGGGTGACCTTGCATTATGGCAAAGTTAGAATTACAGATTCTATGGAGTCTTTACCCCCTCAATCTATTTTGGTTTAGTTTGGGACTATCTGGACATATTGAATATCAATGTATACTAACAGTTACATTTGAAATGATCAAAGCTGTCAGGAAAGAGATAGCAGAGCCATACAAGCTTGCAGAAAACTTATAATTTGAAAAGATTGTATACAAAAGGGTATTCTTATCTGTAAGAATCTCATTCAGAAGATTGTTCAGTAATTAACATGTGTATAATCGGATTCTTTAAGGCAAAGTTATGAAGTTCAGTTATGGAATAATGATCATTGGGAGCCTTTGTAGCTTAGGCATGGGGCGATCCTCCCAGACTTGATTCAGACTTTAAAACAATACCCATGAAGGATGGAAGATATACTGTATAAAAGACAGAAAAACATGTTCAAATTGATTTATTTGTTTATTTGCTTTTTCTGCTGGGCAATACTCTGGAGGCAGGAATCCGTATTAAAAAATTAACTCTTTCCAGAAAGTAAGTTGAGGCAGGAGCTTGTTTCACCATCAACATAGGTTGTGTATAGAGGCAATTGGATGTGAGATACATGTAGGATATATGGATTTGTTTACAGTACAGTTAGTGTGAGGTGCAACAGCTATAATCCCAATATGAAGCAGACATTTTGGCAATATATTTATATTCAAGCTTTATGGTTTGATGTTTTCAATGTATTAGCATATTCAGGATTAGAAAGTAACTGGATGACTTTCTCCTCTACTGAATTTTGCAATTTAAAATGTGGATACAAGATTGTTGCAGTTCACTTACCAGTACTAGCAAAGAAATATAGAGCTTTTCTTTAGAACTCTCGTAACTGCTTTTGTATTAAAGCATTGAAAAAAATTCTATAAGAAATATGCTGGTTATATTTTGGATGATATTAGTATAATATGGAAGTCATCATGGTTGAATATAGTTATGCTACTACACAGTTAATAAACAAGGGGAAAAGTATGGTTATTTATTTATTTGTTTGCAGTTTGTTTGCCAGGATAGTCCATTGGGCCATGAAGAGCCCGTTTTCAATGGAGTCCTGGGAGAAAAGCTCCAGAATAGTACAGAAAATCAAAGTAAATACAGACAGTAAAAAATACATAATAGTAATATACAGAATGCAAAAATACATACGTAATAGTACATAGAATCAAAGTAAATACAGACAGTAAAAATTCATAATAGTAATACACAGAGTGCAAAAAATGCATGCATAATAGTAATACAGAGGATTTTTTTTTTTATCATTGTACTCAGTTTTAATTCCATATTGACAGTAAGCAATATCGTTTTGTGAGCTCTGAGCTCTATTACAAGCAATGTTTGCTTTCTTGTTAATAATGTTTGCTCTTTGTAATGAAGTCATACTTTTGTAACACTGTTAGTAGAATTCAAACACAAAGACTATTACTATAATTTGCAACATATCCCTCAAAATAACCCCAAGCATTTCTGTTCCAGCTTAAATCATCTCCTCAAGGCAGGTAAAACCACTCAGCCTAATTTATCTCCAGGCTTCAAAAACACAATTGTTGAAAACTTCAATAAATATTCCATCTTTGCTGTAATTTCCTTAACCCCACCAATGAAAACTATTATCAATATCATCCCTTCAAAATAATTTTAACCCACTTTTCAATCTACAGCTCCCACCTTATTCATCAAAAACTGCTCTCCAGTCTTAAGCCTACTGCACTGTCAGCAGATTATCTTCCTACAGAGTACATCAAAATAGCCACAGACACCCTAGTAGGTCCTGTGTCCATAGTAATAAATTATTCTATTAAGGAACTACATGTACTTTCAATATGGAAGCAAACATATACAATCCCTTTACACAAAGGAGGTATCTTGGTAGATCTACCAACTATCCCAGAGTCATCCTTCCCAAAATATCCAAAATTATTGCACTGGCAGGTGCTTAGGATACAAAGAAGATTACAAATGCTAAGGCATATAATCAGAACAGGCTTCAATACTCAGGCAGATTCAGTGAGTTACCAATTTTCATTTATTATACTCCAAATATGTTTATAGGTTTATAGTTATAAAGGAAATTAAAATATCACAAAATATCTATTTATGTGCATGTCATAGAAAGGGTGTTCACTATTAACTGACAATATCTACTTTGCCCCTGTTCCTTTTACACTTAACATCATAAAAACCATAAGATGAGTAAAAATATAGCTATGTGCCAGTCAAAGCCATATGTATCACGGAATGCCATTTTCTACAGTGTCAAAATTAGATTATTATACCAGAATGCACCCAGAGGTACTGTACAACATAATCAAAGTAAGCAATGCTAAACATACAGAGTCTGACTAATACTATACAAAATATTTTTTTCCTGGGGAATACCTGTAAATATTACTAAAGATGAGAGGTTTGGGTGGTGATGCATGCTATTAATATAACAGTTATTTTGAGGTTGTAGCCTTCCTCATGTATACAAAAGTAATGATGCTAAAATTATAGAAAAAAGGCCTTTGATTTATTTCAGGAAATATTGTGAGATGATTAGTAAAAACAATAAATATTTAAAGATGCATGACTTTCATCAGTAAGCAAAAGAATGTAAAATCAGTTTTCTGCTGAAAGACCCTATCCAAGCTATGTAGCAGTACATTGAACTTCTGAACCATGATCATGGATAAGTGTTCTATAGTAGAGGATCAAAAATATACAACTGATACAGCAATACTGTTTAGTTATGGATTATTTATGTTTGTTAACCTTGATGGTCTATTGTTTCCAAAGGTTCTTTCTGATGTTCTGCCTGGGGAGGTTAGGTGTAATAAACCAAACACTTGTTATTGTAGCATACAATCTAATATACTGTTACAGGTAGAATTTTACATTTGATAGGACAGTATTTGGAGTACAACACCATTATGGATTAGAAATTATTACTGCATATGTTAAGGGTGGGGTTAGGGGAAAGGAATGGGGATATCTAAAAGTGAGAAAGATAATAAGGTAGATCATTGGAGGAAGAGCCATAGCTCCCTTATTAAGCACCTATTGCCATTCCAAAGTCTAGCCCTCTCAACTCTAAGTTGAGGAGCAAAATAAATAAATAAATAAATAAATGCATAAATAAAAAGTATGTTCAATTTCCAAACATAGCCATGGCTGTCATTAGTCAGATCCATATATCTATTCTTTCTTTCACAGTAAACGCTCCTCAAGTGGACGACCAGAATGAAGGGCTTCTTAGGCTTCTTTTAAAAAATGTAGCAGACTCCTTATTACATTTGTAAAAAACAGTTTATATAAATTATACTAATTTACACCACTGACATAGCACATGCTGCAAAAGCTGCAAAAGCATTTTGGTAATGGCATTCAGAACTGCCGGTACACAAATAAATATTGGCACTTTACTACCATGAAATCGGCTACTGCCACTCATCTCCCCTAACACTGTGCCCAGTATGGCTGCCCCTTAGCCTCATCCTAGCTATGCTTCTGATGGGAGGGAGGAGATTCAGGATGGTAGGGAAAAGACTAGGAGGCTTGGCTTGATGTGATGTTGAATATAACACATAGCTATTGGAAAACCACATGTAGATTTAAGCAGTAAACACACACACACACACATACACACACCACACACATTTAAAGCAATAAACCAGCACTCCAGTGCTATAAAACTGAATGTGCAGTTATGTAAGTTGACCTTACCATAACTGCAGCAATGATCAATATGAAGAACATAGTACATTGTGAAGCTAAACTTATCATAACAATAGATGTCTAAATGATGGGTACTATCCTGCCAAACATATAACAGCCAGCCAATTTACAAGCTTCAAGGTACTTTCCATACACCCAAACTGTCAAACAGATTGAATTGAGCTAATTAAATGACAAGTTTTGGCATGAAGCCCTTCACAGCTTTTCTGCCAGTAGAGAGAGGGAGGATGAGCCCTAAAAGGACAAGGCTATAAATAACAAAAACTAAATGTCCACAACCTGGCATAAAAACACACCAAAAACAAGGGGGAAAGAGGGAGGGAGGGATGGGCTGCACAGAGTTGTCATATATTTTATTCATCATGGGGAGAGTGTTGGTAGGTGCTACATATTATTTGTGTATGTATATTATGACTAAAATGTGTGTGTGTGTGTGTGTGTGTGTGTGTGTGTGTGTGTGTGTGTGTGTGTGTCTGTGTCTGTGTTTTTGTGTGAATATATATATATATATATATATATATCTATATATATATATATATATATATATATATATTTTATATACATATATATATATATATATATATATATATATATATATGTGTGTGTGTGTGTGTGTGTGTGTGTGTGTGTGTGTGTATCTATAGCTATATATAGATATATAGAGAGATAAATCTATCTATATAAAAATATATATCTATAGATCAAACTCTCTCTCTCTTATATATATATATATATATATATATATATATATATATATATATATATGGATCTACTACTATTCACTGAAAACACAATTCACAGAAACACATTTCACCGAAAGTTGTAGATGGCATTTTCCCCACTGTAGTGCAACCCTGGAGTTAGTATATATAGTAAGAGGGGGTGTAGGCATGCATAGATACATGTAATTGCAATATATTAATGTTCTCTGACAATAATATATACATGAAATATGTGGGGGGGCTATGGCCCCTACAGCCCCCCTTACTGTATATACTAACTCCAGGGTCACACTTCGGTGGGGTAAAGGCCATCTACAACATTCGGTGAAATGTGTTTCGGTGAATTGTGTTTTCGTGAAATGAGCTTTCTATAAAAAGTGCACTCTAATTTGATTTTATATATATATATATATATATATATATATATATATATATATATATATATATATATATATATATACACACATACATACATATATATTTAGATATAGCTATAGATACATATGGGTTCCCTTTAAAAGATTGATTCTTCAGAAAGTTGAACTGCATATGGTCAGGACCATATGTCTGACTTTTTGTAAAGTTATAGCATTTGTATGGAGATCAAGGTAGAGCAGGGATCCACGAATTTACCCTTTTCCCCACTGTATGTAGTATGATCACGGAAATGGTACATATAATTTGCAGAGGATGTTGAGAGGTACAGCCCTCAGCTTGGGGGTGTAGGCAGGCTTGCCTCCCTGTAAAAACGTAGATTTTTATGCTTTTGTTGTTTTCAGATTTCCAGAAAATTGAACATATGGTCTCAACCGGGTCTATATTAGATGAACAAAAGTTCATCTTAGCGAACGCTCACAAGAGCGAAAATCCAGGAACTCAAAACTGCAACACCCTCCACTAACTATATATTCCAACTCCAAGATCGCAGTTCAGTGAGGAAATATTCCCATCTTCACTGTACCGTGATCTCACAATTGCGGTTTCGAGTTCTGCAATTTTCGCTCATGTGAACATTCGCTAAGATGAATTTTCGGTCATCTAATGTAGACCCGTCTCAACCATATGAAATCTGACTTTCCTACGTGTTGATCTTGTGATATAGCTCTATATTTATGTGTGTGTGCGTGTTTGTGAGTAAATGTGTGTGTACACATATACTTTGATAGATATATAGATATAGCTTTCCGATATCAGACAGTATTATTGCTATGCATGGTCCATTATTTAAAGTAAGAAAAAATCCAAATGCATGTTAATGACACTGCATATATTATAAAGCATCAGAGATAACTGAACTTCTGCAGCAAAGGTGGGTAGCTGGCCGGCAGACAAACATATGCAAATTGGCTAGAATTCCCATATGCACAATGCAGTGATAAAATATGCAAGTGTATGACATATAGTCCTGAAGGTGTAAATGTCAAATGCAGTCAACAATAACCACGCTAACTCATAACATTGATGGCAGCATGCAGAGAATGGCATTGTATAGTTATTGTTGTTCTTCTTAATGACTTAAAAAATATTTGGTCTAACATTGGAGAAGGGTATCAAAGTCTGTAAATGTCTATGTGCCATAAATTGAAATCAAACATTTAAAATGGCTGAGCGGATAATTGCCAAATGCAGTCAATAACAGCAGCATAGGTTGTCACATATCTGCTGATTTAAATACACAAGGATATACTCTGCATGAAACATCATATTATACACAAACATAAGCATAAAACATGTTATTGTTATTTATGCATTATAGAATAACACTGGAAGAGTACTAGAAAATGTAGAGCTCTACAATATTTACTGAACTCAGGAACTGACTTAGCTGACTTACATATCCCAGAGTTAAACAATGTTAGTCCTCCTCCTTGCTAGATTTACAAACTATTGATATATTTGCATTATAGTACAGGAGATTTGTGTCTTCCAGTAATAATCACTGGACAAATCTTCTCAAGCTTCAGTATAATGAAATGGACCTTCCATTTCCAAAATGGGTAGATATCACAGAGTTTAAGCAGGCAGGGCATTATTGCCTCCTGGTTCCACCAAATAAGGGTCCACAAATCACCTTTTAATGGTGATGCACTCACCATTATGATGAATGCTACTCAATCAAGAAAGGTAGCAAATATACATCAGTCTTTTGAGGGCTTGAACTGTGAACCTTGTTATATAAGAACATACCATCTTGCACATAAACATTTTTACGTGATAGCGTTACTGGTGCCACTGTACAGTCATCATGATTGCATGACAGTGTCCTTGTTTATGTGTACTAACATAGACTCATGTGTCATATGTGTAGCTCCTTAAAAAAACAATATACTCTCTGTTTCAAAAATCAAGAATATTGAGTGAGCTGCAGCATCTAATAACAAAATGCTGTAGAAATCATCAGCTTATCTGTTATATGAAACTGGCAATAGTTTCAAGAAAATACATTCAACAAGGTAAAAAAAATAAATAAATATTCCATTATAGGCTGTCTAGTTTAAAACAACAAATATTTATTAAAGTATTTTGACAATTTTACAAAGGAACATAAAACTGTACACCCAAAGTGGTTAACAGATTCATTGCAAATTAACCATAAGAAGCATGAACGGATACTTTCCAAAATATATATTGGGCCTTAACATTTTGGAATAGCAATTATCACAATGTTTGCAGCTGCAAAAATGTTTCTTAAATGTAATATAAACACAATAAATCACTACAGATATTTAATTCTGTTGGAAGCAAAGTTTATATTTGCTATTGCCTTCGGTTTTGTGCAGTGATTAGTGATGCAGAATTTAACCAAGATAGAAATCAAAACAGTAAAACAGAATGTCCAACAGTAAAGCTAAAATATGTATTCTGCAAAATTGTTCAAGTTGTCATATTGCATAATATAAAGTTTCATCAGTTTACTATTAATACATTTCTCAATATTTTTAAAATAAGGCGGAAGCAAAACATATATAAATCATCTGTCCCAAAAAATGTGTACCTGCAAGAATTACCCAGGAAGCATATCCTCATTGTGGGGGTAGAATATGTATTATGCTAATCTATGTTCTGGGTAAAGAAATTAATCAGTAAATATGAAGTAATCCCATGAATAAATCCAATGTCTTCAATAGCACCTTTATCTCAAGTAATTCATCACATTTGTACCACATTAGTGAATAAAAATTAGTTTGATATGATATTTTAAAGTAATATACATGTCTTAGACAGATAAATATTCCTCTTTTCCAGATAATTTATAAGCAGTATTTTTGTCTTGCAGAAACCATCAAAATGATTTCAGGTTTACAGATAAGTAAGGTAGTTAAATTGAAATAGCACTACCACAAACTGGTAGCACACATTCGTACAAAAGATTCATCCCTATGCATCACACAAACTGATTATATGAAACATTACAGTTTTCATGACTTTCATGTTGGTTAAAGTGTAAGTAGCTAAACTTTTCTAGAGGAAAAACAGATCCCCCACTGTTCACAAAGCAGAACAAAAGACCAATATAATCTGAATAAGTTACAGAGAAAATTATAATCTGAAGATTTGTTTTCTGAATTACAATATTAAGGCCACAGTTCATTATTAAAATTGCTGAAAAACTTCATTTGTCTTGCAAAAATCAAACATATTATGATTCCCTTAGGCATCCCAAACATTAAAGCTTCAAGAAGTAAGAAAGGCATGACTTGAGGAAGTGTCAACATGACTACAGAAAACTGTTGGGCTTCTTTTATGTACTTCTTCAAAGGCAAGGATATTTCTAGTAAATAATAAATAAAATGAATACATTTAACACTATAACATTTTGAAGTATAGAAAATGCAATTGTGTAGTTTTGTTTCAGTACCATAGACAATACTCCAAAGATTTATAATTTGTAAATTATTAAAACTACACTTTGAAAATTAAACTTTAATGCACCCTGTGATATACAACATATATTCTCAGTGAGAGGTATTCAATAACTCTGTATATAACCAGTCTGACAAGCCTTAGTTGTGTATGCAGTGATAGTGAGAAAATTAAAAGAACTTAATATAAACTTTTAAGAGATTATAAAAACTGTTGTATAATTAATATATTCTGACTTGTAGATCATTTTTATAGCATAGCTTAACTGGCATGCAATATATTTTACTAGATATCTGATATATCACAAAGTCTTAGAAATACTCAGTACTTATTTATATTCATATACAATTTCCCAAACAAAAAAATGAATGAAATTATAAATGAAGTAAACAGACATAATTAAACATCAATTTTTTTTGTATCAAATTACTAATAAGTTGTTATTAGTTTATGTATAAAATCCTCAACATGCATGTTTCTATTTTTAGTGAGATATTTCTTTAAATGCAATATAAGCACCATTTATCAATGTTCACACTGTACTGTAATCAAGTTCATTGAAAGAAAACAGCATTAGCATATAACTTCCTCTTCAGGTCTGACAGGTGCTTTTCCTATATGCATTTGCAAAACTCACCTAATCTAAGACTGTAGTTACATACTTTTAAAACTAAATACATAATCAAGTCATCATAATTCCTTTGAGAGTGGAACAGAATGCTAGTCATCCTGACAAATATTGTAAAGAAAAATGGCAGGTTTCTTTATTTCCAGTTATTTGATTTTTTTCTAGATAATTCTATAGTTTCCTGCTTGTCTGAACTGTAGATCAAAGATGATGTAGAAATATAACTGGAAGTGACTAGCATTGTGTTTGCTATCAGAATTGCACATAGGCAAGAAGGTTGCATTCAACCTGTCAGATAGTAGGAGTTGGCATATATTGTACAAAACTGATTATATTTCTTATGTACATGCTTAAACTTTGACTGTTTTGTTATCACTTAATTTAGCAGCTATTATAATAAAATACAACTGTGTGTACTTATTTTATAGTAAATAACTTCCAACTCTCCTTAACCAATACCCATACAGTTAATACATTCTTCAACCAAGTCTAACAACATTTGCCTAAAGCACATGCCAGAAATCCTTACACCAAATTGAAAGAATAGTGACTGGTTTACAAGCTAGCTATATAGTTAAATTATTAAAATACAAGTTAGCACTAAACAGCCTCATAGGAAGGATCAAGACGTCAGTTTTTAACACCAGAACATTACTCAGTTAAGAAATAAGACTGTATTGGAGAAATTTAAGGGAAAATCATTGTATTAAGTAACACAAAGACATATTTTAAAAATTTACACTTGGCAGAACTTTAGCTACTAAGAGTGTCCCAAGAAATACAATATATTTAATGAACTAAGCCTAAAGAAGTATAGATGTCTAAATTTTCTCATAGTGAATATTGTACTGGCTATCTTTAAAGGTCCTAATACAAGCACTCCATTTCCAAGTGTTCAGTTATCACTGCATTCAAGCCAGGGACTTGAGTGTCTTGTAGCTTGGGTAGGCTTTTGGCTTGTTCTTGAACTCAAATATGAGTTTTTGGGCATCACCTTACCCAAACACATTATTCAAGTTCATGTCAGGTTAGTGCATTAATCTTGGGGAGTGAGTGTAGATTAGGGCAAAGATCATGAAGGAGATTTATGTTTGGGAGTAGGAGGGTAGTTATAGGTTTAGGGAGTGAGAGAAGAATTTTGGGTTAGAGACATGGAAGGAAGTTTAGAGTTAGAGAGTGGGAGGGGAGTTTTAGAGTTAGGGAACAGAAAGAGAGTTTTTTGGGTTAGGGAGGGCATTGGAGTTTTAGAGTAAGGAAGAGAGGACTCTTGGGTAAGAACTGGGTGGGAACTTAAGGGTTTGATTTAGTGAACTGGAAGGGCTATACAGTTTTATATAGATACTAGCAGAGCTATGTAATTATGGGAGATCAGGCTAGTCAGAGTTAAAACAGTTGCTTTTTTGGGCAAGTATTAGAGAGCAATTATGCTCTGAGCTACTAATGAGAGAGCACTTGTAGTAGAACCACCTATGCAGCTATATAGCCAAGATGTTTAGTAATACCAATGATACAATATACTTTTTTTCTAAGCATTCCCTTTTATAAGCAAATACTTACAAAAAAGCTGTGCCACTTCACAGATATGCTCAGTCAGTATCACTGCTAATTAATAAAACATTTCAAAGGGAACAGCAGCAGAAAACCTATGTCATGTTTTTATAATGCATGGACACTATGGCATATGCTTTGCCATTGGGGTTTTACTCATTTCTCTTTTCAGTTGGGCTTATCTCTGTACTTTCACAATATCTAGTCATGTGTCTTGCTTCTTCTCCATAATAGTGGCCTATCTTCCACCTTGAAACTTTGCAATTTGAGTAAGTCCATTATCTTAGCAATATCAGAGATGGTATTATTCATAAAGTAAATTTTGCAATTATTCCTTGCATTGTGTTGTGAGGAGTGTTAATGCCTCCTTTCAGCTTTATTACATAAACCTTTAAAGTAGATATTGGCCCAGTGTGATAAACCCATAAACTTAATGATAAGAGCATGTGCATGATGTACAGTGGTGAGCAAGCCTATTGGTACTAATTAAATAGCTCTGCAGATCACACCCAGCACAAAATAAGGGTAATATGACTGAATATGCTAACAAAGGCTCAAGAGGGTAAAACGCAGGCTAATGAAATAATAACATAATAGAGAAATTCAGGAATGCATAAAACCCACATGACACACTGCCCTCACTTTTGGTTTTGATTCCAATATTCTGTAGAATACTGCCACTAATGCACTTAGAAAAAACATGTTAGGACTTGCTGCTTCTATCACAAACCTGTATGAGGAACAGGCTTTAATGAAAGGTGCTGCTACTATTCCAGGCACTGGACTAAAAGGAGAATGGTGTTAAGACCATGTCTGACATATCATGGCCTTCATGATACAGAAATAGTAGAGCACTACAGGGTAGACAAGGTTACCTTAGTGGAAATAATTAAGATCTGATGTCATCACTTGGGGCTCCAAGGAAGTCACAGAGAACTTATCTCAGTAGAAACAGATCATAGTTCTAACCTGATAGACGTCTTTGAAGCAGTCACCAAAGCCATAGACGAGTGTAAGGTGGTTCACACAGCCTATCTAGATCTTGCCAAGTCTTTCAACATCATCCCCCACTCTGGAATTATAGATAAACTCACTAAACTAGGTATAAATACCTATGTCACAAGATGAGTTGCCAACTGGCTCACTGACAGAACCCACACTGTGAAAGTAGCAGACTCCAAGTCCAACTTCAGACCAGTGACAAGTGGAGAACCACAGGGTTCAGTCCTGGGTCTTCTCCTGTTTGGTATCTACTTCTCTGAAGTACGGACTAACACACAAGGTCTTTGGCTAACGAAGTTCACAGATGACTGCAAACTAGGAGCTGTAATCGAAACTCCTAACGATGTGGACATCCTACAAAAGGGCCTCACTGAGACAGATGCCTGGTGTCAAAGCCATGGTCTCAAGCATCAGGGCTCGTAACTCGGCACGTAAAACTCAACTAATAATCATTTGCGGACCAGAGTTCTGCTGTGGCGACCCCTAACCAGGAAAAGCCGAAAAGACACAACAACAACATTGATATTGCATAGCAACTCTTTTCATTATGAATCACTATCACCCTTTTCTGTAAGCTTTATTTTTAGATTTCCCTCACCTTTGTTTCTCACTACACTCAAAGGACTACTTGTGTGCAGTTTTCTAACAAGTTTGCTTTTCTCTTGCACTTTCTTATGTTTTAAGTGTCTCTTTTTCTTCTTCTTCTCAGTCACAACAATTATAACCTCATTGACTCTACAACTTCACTATTTAACACAGAAGCCCATATTCAGCAACAGTCCACCAACATGTCCATTATGACAAATCACATGAACCTGATTCAGGAACATCTAGCCACTCTTATAACATCTAATCACCCACCACCTTTTATCTTTCCACTATATGTTCATCCCTTATCTCACTGACAAGCATGTTCTTCACTCATACCTGCAGTACTCTACTTAAAGTATTATAACATGCCTCCTACCCCCATAAGTTAACCAAATTTTTGTCTGCCTGTGATCAACAAACTCTATTTTTTCTACTTGACCTCATTGTGGAGACAAAGAATCTAGTCCTGCTCCACCTACAACTGGGACTATGACTCTCCTTCCATCCATATCTCATTCCATCACACATCTTATACTGAAGTATCATGGTCCAAATGGAGAGATGATAAGTCAGTAAGCAAAGAAGAGTAATATTGCTGGAATTGAACTCATCCTCAAGTGGTGATGAGTACCTTCACGAGTTGGACCCTGTTTTTCACAAAATATTACCAAGGCAAAACTGATATATAGACTGTATTTTATATATCATATATCATGGAAAGGAGTAGGTTAAAAAATAAAAAAGTCAGATGGGTGCACAAGACCCAGGATAAAAAACTGACCAATCCTAGTAGACACACTGGTACCAGGACTAGAAAAAATGACAGTGTTGAATCCTCAAGACACAGAAACATTCCTACAATAGTTCTAGGCCAGGCCCAGCGGGAGGATGGCACCTCTGTTGAAGAAGGAAGTACCAATCCACAAAAATCACAAAAACTGATAGGCCAAAAAAGAGCCATAAAGATGACAGAATGGACTATTGAGGATAAGAAAGAAAGTATGCATTATTGCAACTATGCAAGAAGCCCAGAATTTCCAGACAGAAGATATACAAAAAGATGACGAGAGAAATTAGAGGAAAGAAAAATACTTCCACAAAAAAGCCTGTCAGAAGCTTCAAATAAAAATGTGTGTTCATTAATACAACTGATTTACGAAAAGCATTATTTAGACCAAGAAACCTTCATCCATTTGGAAAAAATAGCATCTGAGAAAGTGCAAAAATATAACAAACAAAATGTAGAGACTTTTGAAAGGTATAAAAAATAAATATGGACATGGAAAAGAAAGAGAGATCTGACATTGTGCAATGTTCATGTAAAGAAGAAAGCCAAATTAATCAACACAAAAAAGGTAGCCCTGAAGAGAACAGGTAAAGGCATCCAGATATAGAAAATTTCACAATAAAAAATAAAACCCCAAAGAGGGAATGTAGAACAGAAGAGTAAAGCAGAAGTTAAAAAAAATAGAAGTTGAAGTCATGTAAAGCTTGCGAAGTGAAGGATTTAGTGTAGAAAATCTAACTCATAAAACACCATAGCAGGATAAAGCAATGGATCTCCAAATTAAGGAAAAAAACAGTGGAGTAAGAAACATCTAATCAGCGGTCATAAGAATGTACTTTCAAACCTTCCATAAGAAACCAATACAAGCATTCAATTGGAGTTGCACAGGAAGGGGAGGAACAAGAACCTATAGCACCTCTGATACAGTCAATGTTGTTGAGTGATAGGCCAGTGAGTTCCCACATGAACGAGCAATGGATGATACAGGATGAAACTGAAGAGAATGTGCAACAGGAAGATGCTTTGGAACTTTCGATAGACTTTCAAAAGGAAATGAAGAACAAAGAATGTGCCCTCAGTTTAGAAGAATATGATCTAAGAGAAGAGTTGCTTGATTTAATAAAAATGGACAGATATCTTAAGATCAATGAAAGAAACAGACTACAGAAAATCAATAAAACCCCAAAAAGTTTGAAGTTTGATAAAACAAATAGACACTGTAATTAGGAATGTTTATTGAGATTCATGCAATATCTTAGAAGTAAACAGGGTGCAGCTAAATTAATAACAAATAAAGTCTTACCACAAAAGCCCAGGGTAGTAAGGGAAAGGAAGGTGAGAAATCGAATGTCATCATGGAATTATCAAATAGAGAAAACTATAAAACAATTAAGCCAAGAAGTGCCACTGTTAGATGAGTATAGAAGAGGGAACAGATCAACAAAAATACTCAGAAAGATGTGATAAAAGCAATACGCAGTATCAGAAGAGATCAGGATCTATCATGCACTATTACAGATAATAAACCAAAAATATCAGCACAGGCAGAAAAACTTAGAAGATATTGCAGATAAATATAAAGGAAAAGTACAAAATAAGCAATTTATGGATGACCCAAAAAAGTTTTATAGAGAATAGGGAAACAGGACAAAAGGAATTGAAACACCACCAAAAAAGAAGAAATAGATATATTTCAGAGAAATATCTATGAAGATCCTGTGGAGCCTATCAAAGATGAAAATGGATAGAAGAAATAAAATAAAGAATAAGAAGTTAAAATGTACAGGATATGAAATGGTATGAAGTAACAGCCAGAGAAATTGGAACAAAGTTAAGAAAAGCTGCTAATTGAAAACCCCCAGGCCCAGATGCAGTACCTAAATTCTGACTAAAACTATTAACATCTTTACATGAGATTTAGCCATTAGTATGATTAGTACTATTTATATGCACTCCCCAGACACCAGCCTGATTAACAATAGGAAAAGCAATATTCCTACTTGAGTCAACCTGCAAGCTATCCAAAAAACTATAGACCAATAATTTGCCTTCTGATTATGTATAAATTATACACTGGAATTGATGCCGACAGAGTTTATAGTGATTTAGAAGAAAACTCAATCATGGCAATAGAACAAAAGGGTAATAAAAGAAAGTCTTATGGAACAAAGTATCATTTGTTATTAAATAAATTCATAATGAAGAACTTTATAAAGGGGAAAAATCTAATTATGGCATGGCTAGATTATAAAAAAAAGCATTTGACAGTATCCCACATTAATGGATAAAAGAGTGCTTAAAAATGTATAAGATACACCCTACACTGATTGACTACATTACAATGACCATGAAACAGTGACAAAACACTTTGCAGTTAAGCCATGATAAAGGTGAAATTATTATTCCAGGGATAAAAGTTCATAGGGGGATATTTCCGGGTGACTCTGTCACTGCTGCTCTTTTGTCTTTTCCTTAACCCATTAAGTTGCCTACTTAACAGATTAGGTCATGGCTACAATTTGGCTCAGAAAACAACATTGTAAAGACTTATCATCTTCTTTTTGTAGATGATTTAAAACTCTATATTTCCTCAGATAAGGAACAGAAAGCACAATTGCAAGTGGTCAAAACTTTTTCAGATGACATAAGAATGTCATTTGGTCATGATAAATGTGCAAAACCAACATTTAAAGCAGGAAAGCTGCAGCACCAAGAAAACATCAGTTGGAATCGGAATGTGATATAAAAGAACTTGTGCAAGAGGGAGTGTATAAATGTTTGGCAATTGATGAAGGATCAACAATTAAACATGAACAAATGTGAATAAAGCTCAGTAAGAAATATTTTACAAGACTGAAATTAATACTGAAAACAGCACTGGCATCTAGGAACAAAGTCCAAGCTATAAACCAATTTGTTCTTCCTGTTTTAACTTATAGTTTTGGAGCGACTGACTAGTCACAAAAGAAATTGAATAGGTTAGACAGGAAAACAAGAAGAACGCTTCAGGCTCATCAAACATTTATAAGTATATACATTTGTAAAAATCAGTGTATACCAAGATTACATATTAGCCACTCTGAAGGAGGAATGGGCTTCCTCAAAATTGATTACATGTATAGATCTCCAATTGTGGGACTGCATAAATATCTGCTGACTTCACTAGACCCAAACACGCTGAAAGTTTTGAAACATGAGGAGAATAAGTCTAAAATGACTTCTCTGCTTAGTTTAGCAGAAGCATATCAGCATGAAGTGGAATGGAAATCAAGACAGAAGTAGATAAAAATCAGGCAGCAAATCAATGCGCCAAAAAAAAACAAAAGAAAGAATATAAGGTGAAGGATCAGATGAGAAGGCAAGAAATGTGGAAAATGCATAGATATAGTTGCACTATAGAAAACTTTTGGAACAACCTCATGTTGATCAGGATCAAATGCAGGAATGGTTAAGGAGAAGTGAATTTAAACCAAAAGACAAAAGGTTAATATTGGTGGCACGGGATAGTGGACTATGTTCGCATTTATTTACAAAGTCTGTTGAACATGTGGGAGAAAAAGGCAAATGTGTGTTTTGTAAAACAGAATTGAAAACAGTCGCACATTTTGTTGCTGGTTGTGATGTACTAATGGCAGGAGGACTGAATACTGAAAGGTGTAATAATGTGGCAAGACTGTTGCATTGGGATTGTAAAGACATTATCATATTAAGGTAGCTAAAAAACACTGGAAACATGAGCCACAAAGCATTATAGAAAATGATGAACTTATATCGCATGGGATCGTCAATTACCAACAGTTCAAAAAATATATGCAGGAAATGTAGATTATAAATATTACAGGAAATGTAACTGCACTCTCCATCTCATACCTCCCAAGCTCTCCTCTTCCTTTTCTCCTGGCTAACCCTCTCACCTTCCTAATTTCTCTCACATATATAGAATGTTTATGTAACTAAACAGTAACATCTAGCCATGGTACTGTTATGCCTGTCTTTCTCATGAACAAATCTATAATTTTTGTACTCTGCATTGAATGCTACCTGTCGATTGTAATGCACATTTTTCTTTGAAATTCATCATGTAATGTAACTTTAGTATTGTGGAGATTTTCTCCCTGGGCCTCCACTGAAAATGGGCTCCCCGAGCCCAGTGGACCTCCCTGGTCATCAAACTGGAATAAATAAATAAATATAAATAATATGTGAAAAAAAACAGATATAGTAGTCCATGAAAAGAAGACAAAAGTAGCATTGATCATTGAAATTGCTACACCCAGTGACTACAGTGTCTTACATACAGAGAGACACAAAGTTATACATTACCAGGATTTGTAGGCAGAAACAAAGGGAATGTGGAAGAAGGATACCAGGTAGTAGTAGGTCCAAAGGGTCTTATAAAAAAGAATTTACAATTATACTTAGATATGTTACTGATACAGGTAATATCATACGCATTGCGAGAGTCATTACTGGGCATATTGTGGGTGCTGTGAAGAGCACTTCTGGCTAACATTAAAAGATTAAACAATACTAATTTCATGAACTTCATTCATACTTTGACTTAGGAATGGGGTCTATTCCTGTCATGGTATTAGAAACCCAAAGGACTTGGAGAAATTAAAAAAAAAGTAATACAATTGAGAATCAACTTATTTGTCTAACAGGAAATTTGCATTAATTCTTATAACTAAATCACAGATAAAATCATCTGCACAGACATACACATGTGCATTCTTCACCAGATACAAGTACTTATTCTGTGTTAGGTCAGACAGATGGATAGGATGTGGGACAGTTTTATTCCCTAAGTCATATTTAATTATTTTGCTAATATCCCTATCCCCTTCCAGAAACAGTCACACACCTTAGTGGCTGGTCATTGATATCTTGCAAAGCAAGATTATTGTCTTCATTCTAGCACTTGACTGCATTCCATACCCTATTACTCTTAGCAAATGTGTTTCACTCCTTGAAAGTAACAAAGCTAGTTCATCTAAAATATAGCTAATAATGTTATGTGACTTTAATATCAATCTTCATTACAATGTAGAAAACAACATCACAGGTTACCTGATAGAACTTTGTGGTCTATATCACTTGAGCAAATAGTTAATTGAGTGAATCATTATTTGTCAACTGTATTAAGTGAAAGTTCAATTAAGCGAATGCTCAGTTAAGCGAAAAGTTTCCCAGGGAAAAAAAAAACAGCTGCCCACCCACTGATCTGAACAAACAAAACTAAATTCAAAACTCTGCAAAGTTGGAATCTTCACCCCCACACCCCCATTACTAAATATACCAAATACAAGATCACACTACAGTGGAGAAAAGGGCAAATACCCTATGATGGCCAACCACGTCCTTTCTGTGGGAAATAATTTGCTTAACCGAGCATTCGCTTAATTTAGCTTTCGCTTAACACAATTTGACAAATAGTGATTCACTTATTAAGCATTCACTGAAATGATACAGAGCTGACCTTTGCTTATCAAATCAGATGAAGTACACAAACTTTAAATCTAACAACCATTTACTTCTTATCCACTAATCACTTATATTCTGAATGACATTTCAATCATCCAAGTTAAGCATTTGATTTAAGTGACCAGTAAATTTCATCTATCAAGATTACTATGTCTCAGTCCAACCTTTAGTGCAAAACTCAGGCCAGCATGAAGAAAATTAAAGCACTTATTAACAGTATAAATAGCTCCTCAATTTCCCTTTCCAATGTGAATTCCCCAGCCACCCTTCTCACTCCCTCCTTTCTTTCTTCAAAACCACTGTCTCCATTATATATTAACATCAATAAGATAATCTAACAATAAATGGGTAAATAGTGAACTCAAATCCCCACCAATACTTAGACACAATGTCCAGGTAGTCATTAAATAAAATATCTGCATGTATATTCTAGATATCACATTGTCTTCATCAGGAGCCTTACCAAATATAATTCTCCATCATAAAATGATTTTCCATATGCTACACAGTCCTTCTTGCTCAACCACCCCAGTATGTTCTTAGAAATGAATGCTTGCAGTGGTGTATCCAGCAACAAATATATCCACTGCCCACAGATCAGTCCAACATCAAATAACCCAGCATCTGATCATCACTTCATTTCAAAGATTTCTTATATTATTTCACTTACCCTAAGCGACTCACTTATTTTGAGACATTTGTCCACATCTGCATCACATGTCCATTCTTCCATCTGCCCTTCAGCTTTAGTTTTAAATCATCAAAAAGTGAAATCAAAGACACTGTAGATGAAAACACAGTAATTTCCAAGCAAACATTTAAGAAAATGGAGAAAAGATGTATTTCATTGTCTATGATTTCTACACAAATCTTCTCCTGGCCCCCTACTGCATTATTTCCCTGCTGATAAATGTGGACTCCTTTTAGGTATGAATTGTTTACTTTGCTATTTGGGTGGTTGGTACTATGGTCTGCAGCCACTCTGGCTTCTTTTTCCAGGTTTTCCTAGTTCAGTTGGAAATAAAATGGTCTTATCCTGCTCATTCAGCTTATGTTCCATTATACAGTGCTACTGGGTACTTGGACTTATGGATGACAAAATACATTTAATGTTCACTATATCAGTATTGTCTTTCTTACATTCAATGGGTTTCATTTCCTTTTGTTAGGTGAACAAATATGAGCTTATCTTCTCTTCCATCATGTTGGTTCACCAGATTTATCAAGAGATTACCACTTAATCACTGGTAAAATAAAGGGATACTGGCATTATTTCATTCTTTACTGGGTATTAACTTCAAGTCATCTGATGATCTTCAAATGAAATATCACCTTAAGTCTTCCTAGAATTTTCATTATTATCATCTGCAGAGAACATGATAAAAATGCCTCAGAGCATAATATCTGCTGTCTTTTCATTACACCATTAGTGTCATTCCTTTGTTCTATTCTAGGTGGTGTCAGTCAACATAACAACTATTAAAAAAGTAAAAATAAAAACCACTGCCACAGTCAGAGACCACCAATAAACAAATTAGCGTAAACCTTCTTTGGTCAATGCTTTCGTCAACAAGACTTCATCAGAATACTGTAAACTCATACACAACTGGATATAAATACTCAAACACAATACAAATCATTCAATTTAGTTAATTGATCATTGTACAATTAAGAACAATACTCATTTAAATATGCAGTGAATACATTAAAAAACAACTTATGCAATCACTTATTGACATATACCCTACAATTTTATGTAGGAATGACCACCAGATGTTTAAATATCAGGATAAGAGTTGCACATAAACTGCATGAAAAGAAGAGAGACTAAAAATGCCCTTTATAGACATAGCTGGAATGCATTGGCTTTAGAACAGGGTAGATTGAGTTTAAGAGGGGGCAAGTTAAAACATTATTTAGAACAAAGGGAGACCAAATGACAAATTAATTTAAGGGCAGACAAAATACCAGGCTTGAATGATGTCATCAATATTAATTTTTTTTAAAGATTTGTAAGGTATATGTCAAAAAGTGATTACATAAGTTATTTTTAATGTATTTATTGCATATTTAAATGAGTATTGTTCTTAATTGTATAATGATCAGTTAGCTAAACTGAATGATTTGTATTGTGTTTTGAGAATTTATAGCCAGTTGTGTATGAGTTTTATACTATTCTCATGAAGTCTTGTTGACAAAAGCGTTGATTAAAGAATGTTTACTCTAATTTGTTTATTGGTGGTCACTGACTGTGGCACTGCTTTTTATTTTTCTAGTTTTCTGTTGCACTTTGCACTTTTTTGTTGTTTGTAACATAACTATATTTCCAAGATTTCTGATTACATCATTCTATGTAAATATTGCACACAGTATGACATTTCAGTCTCTGCATTAGGGAACTTGGTGTGATGCCTGCCTCAGACACTTTACCTCTGATTTTGCATAGTTTGTTCTACATATGTGCATTGCCACAGTGGTATCTTTATTCGTTGGAAGATTTTGTATCCATTATTTCTTATTTCTGAAAAGGTGCTGTCTGAGAATCTCTGCTGATTGATGAAGGATGTCAGACTGGTAAGGTTTATTCCTTCTTGTATAATTTAAGCTGTTCAGTTGTTTGTGAAATTTTGGGGAAGACTTTAAATTTAACCAAATGCTGAAGACACACTAGTTTTACAATACGATTACTGAAGTTTTAATGTGATAGGTTACCCCATCATATGAATTACAAGGTTTTCTTATTTAGACTACAGCATGACTTTGGTAATCCTTAGTTTATAATGAATATGCACTTATAGGGAAACTATTGATCAGATTTGTCAGATTATAAATTAGTTCAAAGATGTAAGCAATATGGGTTACATGTATTTGGGTGTCCAGTACTGTTTTTTTTTTTTTTTGTTTTTGTTTTCTCAATATAGTGATTTAAGCTTCTTCGTATATCATGTATAAGGTCTTACTGCTTAGGTGTCTTCTATGTATAGTTGTACAATCCTGTGGTGGTAATAAATATATCCTTCCTTTGTTATTACTATCATTATTATATGCTGTATAAATACCTAGACACTTGCAGATGTGTCTTTGTAAATATTTTCTTGTAATGTGATGATCTTTTATACATTCTTTGCAGCTTTGTGATGCCATATTTTACAATTTTAGATGATAACATATATGATGTATGTCAAATTTTTCACTTGTGTTAAACAGTATTGTTTACCTCAACAAAGCTTATCTAATAACAAGAACCTTTAATTTGTAATCACATTATTAGAATTTAAGATGTTTATATTGATATACTGTTGAGGGCGGCTGCGGTAGTGCAGCGGCTAGTGTTGCCACCTCACAGTAAGAGGTTCTCCAGTTCGATCCTCAGCTGGGGTGCCTTCTGTGCAGAGTCTGCATGTCCTCCCTGTGGTCACATGGGTTTCCTCCAAGTGCTCTGGTTTCATCCCAAAGACCTTCTGTAGGTGGATTGGATACTCTAAATTGGCCCTAGGCATGAGTGCATGCATGTGTGTGCCTTCTGTGGAAGGTCGGGCGCCGGGCTGGCAACATGAAACCATAAAACTCCACTGCCAATCATGAGTGGACAGGTGATCTTCTGTGGCAGCCCCTAACCAAGAAAAGCCAAAATAAGAAGAAGCTATTGCTATACTGTTCAATAATCATACACTAAATTGTTTCATGTTATACTTAATTGGTTTGCCTTTTTTTCTGGAAGTATTTAAATGTTTTGTTAAATACATATCTAAACAGAAAAAAGATCACACACCACCTCCCAGTCAGTTTTTACTATGTCCAGATATGGTTTATAAAAGTATGTTAGTATCATATTATGTACCTGTCTATCACATCCATAATTAATGTATCACATCCATAATTAATGTATCACTCATATCACTGTACTGCTTTCCTGGAAATATGTTATCATCCAACCATTGGTCAATGTCTCTTCACACAATGACACACATACTTCAAATATAACTCCTTTTTTCACTTTGGTAATGCTCCACAAAATCACACTCACATTGCTGTCTCCTCATTTCTGAAAAGAAAAAAAAAGTAAGAATTGCACTCATGTCAAAAATATGACTATTAGGCCAGAAGAAACACTATGGACACTCCCTGAACCCTTACTGATGACATCTTCATCAACAGTGACAAAAGTAATTTCACATGTTCATTTTTATTGACATTACCAAGGCTGTTAACTGAATTGAACATCATCTCTTCATGGCTGCTTCTTAACCATCTTCAATAACTGACTTTTCAAGTGCTTTGTACTTTTTCTTTAGGATAGATTTTTTTATCCACTGCCCCTTTTCCCAAGAGAACCACAAAGGTTTATTTCAACTATTCTCACTGTTCATAAACAAGCTTCATGTTGACCTACCAAAACTCTGGACTATACTTTACCCTAATATATATTTAGCTACAATTCATCCTCCTTCTCCAACATTATCAAAATTCATCATGATTAATCTGAACTGTGACTTGTCTACAGCTGGACCCAAAAATGTCTTCTCAGATCTGAAAAAGCCATGGTCTTTAAAAGAAATCAAAAACTAGTTTTCCCACTAACTTTCACATCAGCAGCCCCTTCTAGTCCTGATTGTATCCATCCCTTTCTTTAGGTATCATGCCATATGACTGGAAAAAATCTATATATATGAATATATATCTCATTGAATAAAACAAAGTCAGAATTAACAAACTGCTTTTTATGGGCAATCAAAAGGTCTCACTTCTTAGTCCCTTCAGTTCATTCAGCAATCAATAAATGGATCCTGCTCCTCCATCTTGAATATGGTCTTCCCATTATACTAGCCACATTTAAAACAATCCCAGCACCTTAGAAATAAGTTATATTTGCCATTTCTTCATCCCATCTTCCAAAATATGGCATCATTAGTTAGTTGTTATAAAGGCCAAACAACTCTCTGTTCAACATTGTGATCATGCCAGTTTCTCCAAGAGCTGATCATTTCTATACTCTTAGTTCCTGATTATTTTAATACAAGTTTCAAAATTCTCATTAAGATCTTTTGCATGTAACCTGAGCTTCTACTCTGTTGGAACCCCCAGCCTAATATTACCCTACAATAAACTGGAGTATAGTAATCACTTTACCAGGAACAAAATCACCACTTCGTGAGTGCCTCTCCCTATGATAGTGGAAGCAATAAAATACAAAACAAGTGTAGGGAAGGCGTAGTGGCAAAAATCAGTTCCGCGCATAAACTACACAAATATATATTCAGGATGTATAACTCTGTAAGCCCTTCAGCACGACAGAAGCAATAATCCACAAGCAGTAGTCAGTCTCTCACATAAGCTACGCGAGCCTATGTTAAGGTATATTACTCTCTTTCAAAAAGCCTTTCGGCATGACAAAAACAGTAGTCCACAGGTAGTATTCACTTCACATGGGATATTCAAGAATAACTCCTGCTGTGTTTCAAAGAGCTTTATTAAATGTAAAATAGGCTAGCGCTTTCACCCAAAGGCTTCCTCAGGCCATTAAAACATGAACAAAGTTAAATGCTTTTATACACATTTCTATTACGATTAAAGTTGACATCACTTCCTGCTTCGTGTTAATTAATATTGTTTCATACAAATCAACTCATCAAAGATGACAACATAGTTACTCTGTCCTTTCTACACTGTTCATTATTAATATTAGATCGGAATGAAAGTATAATAAAAAAATATATATATTTTTATATATATTTTTATAATATATATATATTTTTATAATATATATTTTTTATAAACATTTTTATAAATGAGTTTTATTGCAAGTATTATGTAATTAATTTATAATATAAGGAATAAATGAAGTAAAACGTATATGATATCAATTAATATATATATATTTATTTTTCATTTATGAAAGTTTTTATTCAATATTTTTAAATATTTATAATGATAATGAGTAATATACCTTAACATAGGCTCACGTAGCTTATGTGAGACACTGACTACTGCTTGTGGATTATTGCTTCTGTCGTGCCGAAGGGCTTGCAGAGTTATACATCCTGAATATATATTTGTATAGTAATCACTTTAGTTTAAGAGTGTAAAATCATGTAAATAATTGCTACCAACCCTCAGAGAACTATCTCAATACAATACTTTCCACCATTATATTAACAGTTTTCTCTTGGAAAAATCTCAATGCTATTGTTTCAAGCTCAATGCGGTTACCTACTATGACATCCCATCCTCCTTCCATATTTGCCCTGACAATTTAATTAAACCCTTCACAATCATTTATACCATATTTTCTACATTATAAGTAGTGGTGTCAATGTGTTTCGGAACTCTCATATTCGAATTTGCAATGTACGTACTACAGCAAATATAATTTGTATGAACTTCTAAACCATATATGTAGATCAATGTGTGTGTGTGTGTGTGTGTGTGTGTGTGTGTGTGTGTGTGTGTGTGTGTGTGTGTGTGTACCTTTAAGAAGCTATCCAAGAGCTTGCACAATTGTATAAATACTGAGCATGTGCAAGTCTGACTGCCATTTTGTTGTAAGCATGTAAGCATGTATGTATGTAAGGTCTGTCTGTTAACCAGTTTGTTTATATTTTATGATGCTGCTATCCTGATGTGTTTTATGTATCAAAGCATCTAAGGAAATACCTTGCCTGCTTATCATTTATGTTAAAAAAAGGGATGAGTGACATGGCATCAGAAGCAGAGTGTCTAAAGGACATGAAGCCTGGATGGAATCCAAATTCTTCAGTTTGAGATCGAGAGGCACTTAGTTGAAACTGGAGTGAATCCTCCGTACAATGTGCATACTTCGAAAAACAGGTCAGAAACGAATTTCAGATATTAAAACTTGCTCAGCACTATTTCTTACTTGCAAAATATGAAACGAGGTATATAGAATGTTCTAAATGATATTTGTATAGACTGATATGTCTGATATTGATAAAAGTATTCAAATTGCTACAGAAAATGTTTGAAATAAAGTCTGAATTGCATAAAATGAATAAAATAAAAGGTAACAACCACACTTTTGCTAAGCACATATTTTTCATATTAATCAAAGATATCGAGTTATCAGAAGGATATAAAGTGTTCATATGTTTTGCAGTATTACGGTAGAGTTATTTCACATAATACAGCCATTACTGAGCATATTTCACAAAGTTCAGTATTTCAGAGGTCATTGTGCATCTGAATGTTATTTCAAGCTCACAAAACAGTTTGTTCATGCATAATTACAAGGGCCATATTTTTAGTGTATTTGTATATACTTTGCTGACATGGCAGATGAATTTTGAAAACCCAGAGCCCTTGTGTTTGACAGTAATATTGCAGAGAACTGGAAAGTGTTTGAGCAAGAATATGACATTTTCATACAGGCTGCATTTTTTGATAAAGATGACGGTACAAAGGCATTTATTCTATTTAATTTAGCTAGGGCATAAGCCATAGAAAGGGAATGTTCATTTGTGTATGCACCTGCTATCTCTGCTGGAGAAGGGGAAAACTGTCATATTGTTGTACAGGCTAAGTCAAGGGAGGATGTTGAATGCTTAAAATGTAAATTTAGAGAAATGTTAACCCACAGACAAATATTACAATGGAAAGGGACTTATTTTACACAAGAGATCAAAAGTCTGGTGAAACTTTTACTGCATATTTAACTGACTTCAGAAATAAAGCTAAACCATGCAGATTTTGTGATTTAAGTGATGAGTTGATAAAGGACAGACGTATGTGGTATTAAAGATGATGCTGTGAGAAAGATTTTGCTTCATGGCAGTGACTTAACTTTGAATAAGGCCATTGAGATTTGTCAGATATATGAGCTCACAGAAAATCACACAAATATACTTACAAATGAGAATAGCTCTAGAAGGCACAGTGACAAAGATCATGTTGATAGTATGCAGCACATAGTTAAAAGAAACAAGTTTAAGCACATGGCAGCAACTGTAGACCCTGCAGTGCTCATTGGTAAACCCCAGAGCTTTCCAGCAAATTCCAGAGTTCACACAGTCTCAGTGAAGCATAAGAGTGAGTCAACAAACTCAAAGCATGGGCCCCAACCTAGTTTTATTGACAGCTGTTGTAACTGTGGTGGAAATCATGAATTTAAAAGGTAGAAATGTTTAGCTTTTGGTCAACAGTGCCACAAATGCAATAAATGTAATCATTTCAAAAGCTTTTGTAAATCAAAAGGACCACATTCTTTTGTTAAGAGGGAACATTTTAAGAAAAGTGTTGATCACTTAGAGAGTTGCAACCCTACTCTTTATGTGGATGGTGTGTCAGTTCTTCGTGAAACAGTCAATGCAGTAGATTTAAGGGCAAAAAATGATGTATTTTGTACTGTTTGTATAAATGGAAAACCCATAGAGCTGAAAGTTTACACAGGTTCCAAGTGTAACTTTATGTCAGCAGAAATATTTGCTAGAGTGTGTCATGGTGAAAGGCTTGATTTGACAAAGTGTGCAAAGCTTGTTGCTTATGGTGGTGAAGAAATTCAGACTTGAAGAGTCACACCAAAAACAAAACCTCTAAGGCTGACCCAGTAGTGCCAAAAGATCAGTAAACTGACCATCAAAGCCAATAGAAGTAATCATTTTCCTTTTATTCTGTTTCCAGTAAAACCAAAGATAAAGTCAAGCACTTTCATCTCTGTCAATACAGGGACATCATCAGAACAACACCAAAAACATTTAAACCAACAAAATATGACACTAAATAACATCACATATATATTAGAATTAAAAGAGTTGCAATGGCAGATCAGATTAAATGCAACAAACCTACCAGGTATTAATGACAATATGTCCATACTCCCTATTTTAAAGAAGAGAGCATTAGAATTATGAAGTAAAATAATGACATTGGGATGTATCAATGTGTGCTAAACCAGCCATCTTGTATTTATGTGATGAGCCTTGGAAGTCAAAACTAGCCATTTAATATATGTTTTTTTTTCCCTTTAAACATTTTTAGAAGTATATATTTAATATGTATTTAATATGTATTTATAAATACTTCTATTGGCTTTGATGGTCAGTTTACTGAGCTTTTGGCACTATCAGGTCAGCCTTAGAGGTTTTGTTTTTGGTTTGAGTCAAGTTTGCCTCTTTTTGGCTGGTTGGTATATTTTACGGACTTGAAGACTCAGTAGTGCTTTCATGTTACTCAGCTGGGAGAAGCGACGACTTGCTCTTTTATGTGATCAAGAGGCACATCCAGTCATTATTAGGGCCCAGAGACAGTTTGAAAATGAGACTGCTTTCATTTATTAAGGAATTTCATCAAGTTAGCTTGCAAGACCACTGCTCTAATTTCACACAGTACATTTTTTCTACCTATGCTGATCTTTTCGAAGACAAACGAGGGAAGCTTCCAGCTGTGTACTCCATAAAGTTAGATACAGATGTCAGTCCAGTTATCAAGCCAGCTTGTATAGTTCCAATAGCCATGCAGGTCAGAGTCACAGCCAAGTTAGATAAAATGGTGTGACAAGATGTGATTTGTCTATTTGCAACTCCAGCCGAATGGGTATATTCCATGTTGGTAGTTCATAAGAATGCTCAAATCACATCAGAATATGTATTGATCCAAGAGATTTGAACAAAGCCCTAAAAAGGCCTCATTATCCAATGTGCACAGTCGAAGAAGTCACAGCCTTGATGCCATATGGCAGTGTCTTTTTCTGTCTTAGATGCAAAGAGTTCATTTTTTAGCAAATTCAGCTTGACAAGAAATCATCATTGCTCACTACATTCAGTACTCTGTTTGGCAGGTGCAGATATTTGAGAATGCCATTTGGTCTAAATTCTGCAAGTGAAGTCTTTCACTGTGCAATGGAGGAACTTTTCTTTGAGTATTCTTGTATTATCATAGTAGATGACATCCTGGTAGGAGGTCATGATGAAGCTGAGCATGAGAGAATTCTCTGGAAACGGCATGTCAAGTGAATCTTAAGCTCAATCCACAGGAATGCAAATCCAGGCTACAAGAAGTTACTTATGTTGGTCATTCATTTACCAGTACAGGCCTATGACAAGACCCTTCTAAACACACAGCCATTCTCCAGATGCCAGCTCCAGATATTGTGCAAGCCCTGCAATGTTTTCTTGGCATTAACTACCTAGGCAAGTTCATTCCAGACTTGAGTCAACTATCAGCACCACTCACAAAGCTGACATGTAAAGATGTATCATGGTCTTAGAGCAACATCAAAGTCCATTTAATGTCCTGAAGCAGAGAATTGCTAGTCCACCAACTCTCAGATACCATGGTGTTCAAAAGCCAGTTACTCTTTCATGTAATGCTTCGAAATTTGGTCTTGGTCCAGTCATTATACAAGAGGGTCAGCCTGTTGCCTATGCATTGAGAATGCTTTCACAAACTGAAATGCAGTATGCCCAGATTGAGAAAGAGCTTTTGGCAATTGTATTTGCTTGTTCAAAGTTTCATGATTAGATTTATGGTAGACCTATCCAGATCGAAACAGACCACCAGCCTCTAGTCACTATCTTGAGAAAGCCTATTCATTCAGCTCCAGCCAGACTGCAACGTTTGATGCTGAGATTGCAAAGGTATAATTACACTCTTGTCTACAAGAAAGGCAAACTTCTTTATCTTGCTGATACATTATCCAGATTGCCTAGAAACACCACAGAACAGCATGAGTTGACAGTACACTGATAGAACCCACTCAGTCAAAATAGGGGAAGCCACCACTAGTAGTAGACCCGTAATGAACGGTGTACCCCAGGATCGGTCTTGGGGCCTCTACTGTTTGGGATATAGTTTTCTGAGGTGCAAGTTAAAACTAGTGGTCTATGGCTAACCAAGTTTGCAGATGACTGCCAGCTGGGCACTGTTTTAAATTCACCTAGTGATGTGAACATCCTCCAAGAAGGCCTTACCCAAACTAATGACTGGTGCCAGGTGCATGGCCTCAAACTGAATGCCAAGAAATGCATCAATATCCCCTTTAGGGAAAATGACGCCCCCACTAATTATCACATTAATATCAATGTACTAAGCATGCAAGCAGTCATGAGGGACTTAGGCACCCAGGTTGATAGCAACCTGACTTTTGACCACCATGTTGCCTCTGTTGTACAGAAGGCTTTCTACATGGCCCATCTCTAAAGTAAGGGTATTTCATCCAGGAACAAGGCAGTCATAACATCCCTGTACTCCTACCTTATCAGACCCATTATCAAGTATAATTGCCTCTTCAGCATGTACCTTACAAGCACATGCTGCAGCTGGAGAGACCACAGAGGTTCCTGACAAGGAAAATCTTTGGTCTCAATCACCTGTCCTATACAGATAGGCTAAAAGCCATGTCCCTTTACTCAGTCTCATACAGACTGCTCAGTGGTGACTTGAGTCTGGCATACAAGACCTTCTCAGACCAAGCCTTGAAAGAGTCGCTGCATATCCATAAGTCAAAATCCACTCAGACAATCCAAATGCAAGGCCTCAACTTAGTCTGGGGCATTAATAGAAATTGTTGGTGGGATAGATTTATGTCCCAAAGACTCTCTCATCTGTGAAATAGACTCCCTCTCCATTTCAAGCAGAGTGCCTCTTTAGCCTTCTTTAAGAGGAACCTGGACGACTGGATGGGAAACAGAAAATACATCCCTGGAATCCCACCTGTGTCCCAGCTGGACAAGGGAAACAGGTGCTGACTTTGTGGGAATATGGGCAAACTTCATGGCTAAGCTTATAAGGGCCTCCAGGCCAATAGCTTAGTATCATCCTATGAACCTATGGACCTATGAGAATGAGAACTTTGATTTTGAAGTCACAGAAGTGAGACATTTTTCTTCAACACGTCTTGATGAGTTGAGAGATCACACAACCACAGATTCAGTTTTACAAAGGTTTTACAAAGGTTCAACCACTTTATTAATCAAGGATGGCCATCAAAGAAATCTAGTTTACCTCAAGAAGTGCAACCTTATTTTCCATCAGAGATGAGATTTTGTCTGACAATGGTATCATTGTGAAAGGTCTGAAAGTCATTGTTCCAAGTCATTGCAACAAAAGTACATTACTAACTTGCATTGTGGTCACACAGGAACTGACTCTACCAAAAGAAGGGCACAAGGTCTAGTATTTTGGCCTTCTATGTCATAAGAGCACTCATCTTTTTCTGCAGGTAATAGTACAAAGCCACTTCAAAAGAAGAAACCACTTCAGCTAAACCAGATTCCTGAACTACCTTGGTCAATGATAGCTACCAACATTTTTGAGTGGAATGGTCAATATTATTTGATGTTAGTAGACTCTTACTCCAACTTGTTCAAGATTGACCTACTTCCTAACCTAGCATTTAGTACTGTCATTACAAAGAGGAAGTGTCATTTTACAGTATATGGTAGTCCACACAAAGTTATTCTGACAATGGCCCACAGTTTACAAGCCAACCGTTCAAAAGATTTGCCAAAGAATGGGACTTTACTCATGTCATGAGTAGCCCTGAGTACCCACAGTCAAATGCTTTGGCAGAACATACAGTTAAAAGTGCAAAACAGTTACTAGTGAAGTCAAAAGGAGATAATAGTGATGCTTTCCTGAATCTCTTGAATCTCAGAAATGTTCTTCATGATAAGCATCTTGGTTCACCTGCTCAGAGACATCTGTCGAGACAAACCAGAATCACATTACCAATCAGTAGTCAATTGTTGGTTCCATATGTCAAGAACAACAGGTCAGTGAAAATCAATATGTTGAAGAAATGCCTAAATCAGAAGTCCTACTATGATAAGACCAGCAAACCACCCAATCCATTATGAGAAAGAGAAGTTTTAAGGATGCAAACGTCCAAAGGTTGTGATTGGATTGAAGAATATTTACCCAGAGCTAAGATCATACATTGTGGAATCATAAGGAGCAGAGTTTAATTGGAAACAGAAACATTTGAGATTGGTATCCAAGCCTAAGCTATAGCACATATCATGTCAGAAAGACTCTTTATCTCAGAGTGAGTTGTCCAGTGTTCCAGTTCCTGAGGAAGTTCTAGAAAATATTTCCATTCCTGCAAAGAATCTAGACATTCCCGATATGAGTTGTTCACTGAAGACTGTCCCTGTTGCTAAATTCAGTCCAGATTGTTATGTTACAAGATTTGGTCATATCTCCCGACCATGTAACAGATACATGGGAACTTGGACATGAACACTGTGTTTTGTTACAAATGTCTGTGTTAATGCATGTCAGACCCTAATATTGTTTTTAGAAAGGGCAATTTTTTTTTAAGAGGGAGGATGTAGATCAATGTGTGTGTGTGTGTGTGTGTGTGTGTGTGTGTGTGTGTGTGTGTGTGTGTGTGTGTGTGTGTGTGTGTGTGTGTGTTTGTGTGTGTGTATGTGAGTGTATGTATCTTTAAGAAGCTATCCAAGGGCTTGCACAAGTGTATAAATACTGAACACGTGCACGTCTGACTGCCATTTTGTAATAAACTGTTGAGATGTAAGCATGTATGCATTCAAGGTCTGTCTGTTAACTGGTTTGTTTATATATTATAATGCTGTTATCCATCATGATGTGTTTCTATGTATTAAAGCATCTTATTGAAATACCCCGCCTGCTTGTCATCTATGTTAGAGAGGGATGAGTGACAACATATAATCAAGATTAGTTTTTTACCCATTTATTGTTTATTTGATTTACCTTTAAAATGTCGCAACACTCACTTATGTGACTGTTCATGTACCTAGCTCAAAATGTCGGAAAATGCACCATTGAATCCTCAGAAAAGCCTGGTCCCCAAAGAATGTTGAAACTCCAGGAATGTCGACTTTGAGTGAAATAACCTTCCGGATGTCTCCGACGACCGTTATGAAGGGGGGCAAGCCCCCCTGCACCCCAATGGGGGGCAAGCCCCCCACACCCCCTGCTAATTATATATACTAACTCCAACATTGCACTACAGTTAGAGAAGGGGTACATGTCCCAATCCCCACTGTAGTGCGATCTCCACTAGGAATGCCAAACTCACAAAAGAGGAAATGCACACTGGCATTCACTCTTTTGTGACTTCGGCATTTTTTAGTTCGTTAATATGAACTTTTGAAAACAGCCTTTTGCACATCTGACTGTTGCAGATCTGCACCTCAACATTGTAAAGTTAAACCATTTATTTATCTATTTATTGCTTATTTCATTATTTATGCTGAGCTTTACACCTCAGCAATGTATGCAATGTGTCCTTTGGGATCACAGTATTACCCCATTAACATATTCAATATAAATAAATTAAGTAAAATAACACATAAAAATGTTGCATTATCTGCATATCTTACCATGTTTAGATTACTGTAATTCTGCTGCATATCATTAAATAATAGTGGAAATGGTTTGCTATCTTAGTCATGAAAATCTAAAATTATAATATCAAAAGATCAAAATGTTGAAGACCATAATATCAAACTCCTAGATTTTCCCCCTTGCATGTTAGCAGTCATTCCTGGGTTCACTACTCTGCAGCACCCATGTTAGCACTCATTCCTAGGTTTACACTGATAACGAGTAGGATTTAGTATTCAAGGTATTTAGACATTATGGTCTTAAGCATTTTGGTCCTTCACTGTTATGGACTAGGGATTATGAATTTCATGATTGTAGGCTTCTAGAATGAGACAGTAAACCAGCACAAACAATGGCTCAAAAACACAGTCTGAAAGAGTGAAATGCATGCAACTGTTCATGCTGTTTTGTTCTTAAGGACTAGGAAAACTCTTACGCCACCTGTAATATGTACTGCTTGCACCATGGCTTCAGACTTTTATGGTACAAACACCTGTTTATGTACAACAGTAAAACTGCATTGGCATAGATTGCCACATATCATTCCGACTGTGGTTGTCATAATGAAGACCTAATATGAATCCTATAATGCACAAGGAACAAAAGAATTTGCACATATAGCTATACTTATAGCACTGGTCATTGCATGCTATGCATGATTGATACTGAATGCATCTTTTTTTTTTCATTTAATTTCTTTTTTTTTTTTTTTTGTATTTACTTGAATTCATTCAGGTATCTCCCATAAAAGGTTCACCGATAAATATGGGTTAGATAGAAAACAGACACAAAAAAGATTAGCTGCATAAATAAATCCCCACAATATCTGTCTGCCATGCTTGCATTATAGGAATCTTCAGACAGACCGCATGGAAACAATACATGTATATCAACATAAACGATGAAAAATAACATCTGTTGATTTGTAAACAGCATGTCAAGAGGGGATGACCAGACTTCACAGATGTATAAAGTGTCAGATGAGATTTGATAGTGCTGAATGACTATTTGCAGATACCGCATTAATTGTATATAGGTTTCAGCAATGAAATATTAAGGTATCATGATCTTTCTAGAAAAAGGCATCCTCAAAATGTGTTTTATCATCATTGAAAAAGTCTAGTGTTATAATCATGAATAAACATTTTTGCATCCATTTTTTAGATCAGACCTCTTTGTGTGTATAGTGCCAGAGTGACACATAACAGGGTGAGTTCTACATTTTGGTAGGTGAAATTTGACTTTTTTCTTTTACCTGGGTGTATAACTGTTTGGGAGCTTAGAGCAGTTGTGCTCCCTTCAGCTATTCTAGGCTTCATTTTTGGATGATCTACTACTGGCTCTTCGTTGTCCTTGAATAATTCTGCTGATTATTTTTGCTTCATTCATTGACATTTGCATTTTCATCAGCCTTGTATTTCTCTTGGGGTTCTGCATGCACTCTGCACTTTTATTAGTTCATTTTTATCATGGTATCTTCTCCCCTCTCTGCTAGCTTCCTCCAGGGCTATTTGTATCATTATAGAGCTGACGTGCTTATTGTTTCAGTCTTAGTTAAGTCTTTGTATTTCAATCCAGCTTCACTTTTATTGTCAGCATTCTTGTGGGAAGATAGATTGTGAGAAAAACATTTTGTTTTCCGCTTAGGCTTCTATGAAAATGAACAATCAACTGGTTTGTGCTACATTGTTTGGGAATGCTGGTGTTTGCTTGTTTGCTGATGTTCTGCTTGTAGTGTTTCTCTTTTCATTTCCTAATATTTTACTTCACAACTTTGTGTGCTCTTTAATTATTAATTTAAGTATTATTATTATTACTATTTGTATTAACAGCTTTACTTTAACTCCTCAGAGTTAAAAATCTCTTTAACCAGTGCTCATTTTCAGAACTGCTCTCTGTACACAGGTTTTAGAAATCTTTTAGACATTTTTTTGCTGTTTTATACTCTGGGTGTCACCTATTCTAGTATGTTGAATTTTTATAATTCAGTCCCTGCACTTCTGGTTTTTTTTATTCTACCTATGTTGCATTTATATATTAGTAATTTCTGGTATTTTATGTACTAAGTTTTCAATGTATATTTTTCTTTACCTAGCTGTATGCTAATATAAGATCCATCCACAAAAGTCTATGATTATCTCCCAGTGTTTGCATGAAGTTTATAAATGAAGAATGACTTAAATAAAGTTTCGGACCTTATAGTTTAGGAGGTATTCATCCTGTTATCTCTGTCTTTTTTTTTGGGGGGGGTGTTATATCTACGGAGGGGATGGCTTTTTGTTTAAAATCTAAGCTTAAGATTACCTAGATAACGATAGGGGTACCAGCTCAGTTGACAATATCTTAACTTGAAGAAAAAAATTCATCATCTACTATCCACACTGATTTCTCACGTCATTGATACAAGCAATTGTTGACTTTCTCATTAACCTTATATTGTATCACTAAAACTGTTTGGTTCTTGATTATCTCAACATATGAACTCCTGACAAAGATTTCCTCTGCATTATAAATGGGTTCTTTTTTCAGCTGATTAACAATGCATCTTATTGTTTAGAGCATGCAGATATCTTGGTATTCCAATACAATGCGATAACTTTAGACACAGAGTGGGATATGTTGTGTTGTCCTGATTATTTTCTCATCCATCTTACTATATAGTTATCATACTCCCTCAATCTTCAATGGAGAGACTGTCATAGCTTTCCTATACTAATACATACTGTGATGACTGAGAATAGACCAGCCACTGTTTTCTGAACCAGACTGTAATAGATATGTGAGCTGCATGTAAGTCTGTTAAAACCCGAAGCAGGTAAATTATAGATAATTGACTTACCCCCAGATTTACTAATCTTCTGTGCAGGACTAGCTTAGTCCTGCATGGAAGCATCCATTTAGGAGCAGGATGGCAGAGCGCCATGCATATTAATGAGGAACTCTTCCTGAGCTTCTAATCTTACACTGAGCATGTAAGAGTGCAGGGGGCATGTCTGAAAGCAGAGATCTCAGAATATACACGGCCCCGCAATGCAGAACAGCAGAAAGGCCTAAGACATAAGAGAGACCACTCATAGGTGTCCGCATATCCCCACCAACAATCCCCCTAATGTACAACAGAAAGTAAATACAAATAAAATGAAAAAAAAACTTTTTTTAATTAAAAATCCGATTAAAGCTAACTGTAGGTGGGTGGGTGTGTCCAACACTTAGCTATGGTTAATGCAGCTTAAATGGCTGAAGAGGATAACAAGGAAGATATATGCAAATGAAGCAGTATAGTGATAGTGTAGTGGGCAGAGCATTTGCCTTCCGAGCAGGCATTCTCGGTTTGAGTCCCACTGCAGCACATTCCATTTTCCATTTGAAATCAATTTATGAACATTTTTCTGCTGTATAACCTACTAAATAACATTTAAATGTGAACTGGAGTACTGCATTAAATGCACATGTGAGGTGTCAGTGTCATAATGTTGCAAAGTCCCCAGATAAGCACATGTGTCCCATACAGTATATGTACACAGGAATCATGGATACAAATGGAAGGTAAAATGTGTAATGAATGATAGCACCATAGAGCTTCCAATTCCTCCACCTTCCCAAGAGCCATTACATATAACTGTCTAAATCAGTGCAATTGTAAGTGGGAGTAAGCACCAATAAGCAAGTGTAAGCACCAATAGGCAGTAGTAAGCATATGTAAGCACTAGTAAGCAGGTTTAAGGCCATTTGCATAGGAGTAAGCAATGCGCACATAGGTTAAGCAATACTGAAGCTAACTCTCTGTAAGCATAATTAACCAGAGGTTAGCAGTGCATACCTCGTGCAAGCCCACTTACAACTGCTCAAAAGTGCCTTAATCGCCCTGTATCCAATGGAGCTTGTTCTGCCCAGCAACAAAATAAGCAGCCTTGCAGGTCTTGAACCCAGGACCCTATATACTAAAGTCACAGTAGTAAACCAGCAAGCCATCACAACAGTATAGAAGAATGAGGTATCACCAAACAAGTCCTCACTATAGTAAAATCAAACTGAACCTGTGAAAGGAATCAGTATACAGTCATATGTTCCATAACTGACTACATAACATAAATATGTGAACTGGAGTACAGCAGTAAGCCCAGAAGTGAGGTGTAATTGTAATAGAGTGTTGAAGTCTCCAATAAAACACAAGGACTGCATACAGTGTATGTACACATGAATCATGGATACCAGGCATACATATAAGATGTAATGAATAAGAACTCAATGCCAAAAAGAAAATATAATGCAAAGTCTAATGTAACCAATGATATGCATTGCACAGGCCAGCTTAGGAGGTGTAAGCAATGTGTTGACCAGCCAACTCAGTGTGCCCAGAGGTATACCCCTTTAAACAATGCCAACCCTAGGTAAGCAGGTTTGCCCATAGCTTAGCCTTTTCAAAACTGGCCAATCATGGAAAAGTGCAGGAAATCAGCCCTACTTAAACCCAAGAGGTGGGAATACATTTCATAACTGGTTGTAGCTTCCCCTTGAAGGCACCATGTCAGGAAGTGGAGAAGGTGTGCACTTTCAGGTGCAGCGCTGGTGCATCCAGGAGTCCAGAGACATGGCAGGACTCCTTGTCAAAGACAGTGATCAGGGACTGCTGCAGGGCCAGTACAGGGCTCCCAATATAAGGCAAAGGCCTGGGACCATCTCACCTATGACCTCACCAGTGCTACTGGCATACCCTGAACTGGTGAACAGGTCAGGCATCACTATGCTAACCAGAAGCAGTGTAAGGGGGACCTCTTGGACCAGTGGATCCAAGAGAGTAGAAAGGCAGGGGATGTCCCAGCTGTGTGTAAGTATCACCCCACTATGTGTGTAATAATTGCCAGCTCATATATATCATGGATAGGTATGGCTAAATATTCCTCTTATGTCACCCACAGCTGCAGTGGAGTGGGCCGAGAACTAGGAGGCCCACGTCAGTCACCTGGCGAGGTTGCGACACGAGGCTGGTCAGAAATACTCATGCATTTATTGTCATAGAAAATAAAACTAAAAGAATTAGTAAATTAGTTGCCTGTATAAAACCTGTATTGTTCAAGGCAAGTACTGCATACACCGGAGAATATGTCAGGGAGAGTCTCATATAGTTTGTATGTAAATAAAGCATAATAGTCTGACAATAACATTCTAACTGTTGGACTACATGTGTATACTCTGGTATCATTTGGTAATGTAGATTTGCAATCACGTAATAGTACTGCTGTATTAAGCAATGTTATCCACACTGTGCACCATAAATAGAATGTGTAGGAATGCCTATATATGACTGGTGCAATCCCCAGAGGCCATTTAGTATTACTGAGAAACACATAGACAGAAAACAGGGAAAAAGGCAGACAACAAAACCCGAATAGCAAATGCAACTGAGGTGTGAACTGTTATATTTTTAGCACACACAGCCACGCATCAAATCCTGGCAGTGGGAGTAGTCTGCATACAGAATCATACCCCACAACTGTGCTGATATGTCCAGAATGCCCAGTAAAGTGGCCCATGTCTGGTGCCTGTCAACTTGTCCCCCTGCGAAATCAGTGGGATGATCCCAGATGTATAGGCAGCAAACAGGAAATACAAATGATTGACACACATCTATGAGAACAAAGCTGGCATACTAGGAACTCCCCAAAATCTTATGAGAGTAAGAAGCTATGTATGTCCCATTTACATCCCAGTGTTGTCAAGCTGTGGCCAGAGTGTGTAGAGTAACAGAGTGAGATGTATGTGCATAATAGTAATGTGTAATCTGGTACTGTGTGTGGCAACATTCAGGTAGTAATCCAAACAAGATGATGAATGCTGAAGTACCAAAGGATACCACCAAGTGGATGCACGAAAGAATTTATTTGTATCACAACCACATTAACGCACTTCAATAGCAAAATAAAATCTCGTTTTCGTCTCAGACAAGTGAGACTTCATCAGACAATATCCATTAATGCATTTTCTATTTAAATACCATCATTACAATGCAATTAAATCCTGTTACCAATGAGAACACTTATTAAAAATTTGAACTATCAAATCAGCTTGGTTCTACATATCGTAACATTCAGGTAGTGCTAACAAACATTTCCCCCACCGGTCTGTCGGATACCAACACTGTGCCCAGAAATACAAGAATGTTATCCTGTACTGGTACTGTTTACATTGGTATTATATGGCATTGTGACTGATGCAGTTGCTCTGAATATTGAGGTATTAGTCATCACTGTTGCCCACACTGTCCACAAAATATAACTGTCTAGGACATCTGTATAAGAGTGTTGCAATACAAGGTCAGAATGCCAAAGCACAGGAGAATTAAAAGACAGAAAGCAGATAGATGGGCATTCTTTAAGTTGTAGCAGACACAGCTATGGTCTGAATCCTGGGACTGGAAGTAGGCTGCATATAGAATCACACCCCACAACTGTACAGATAAGACCAGGATGTCCAGTATATGGTCTCATATCTGCTGCCTTTCCCCCTGTCTCCCTGGGAAGTCTGTGGGATGATCCCAAATGTTTAGCCAGCAAACAAGGAATACAGGTGATTTTCAAACATCTATGAGAACAAACCTGTCACTGTAGCAACTCCTGAAGCTGTAAGAAGAGTAATAAGCCAAGTATGTCCTATCTACACCTCCATGTTGTCACACTGTGACCAGAGTGTGTACAGTAACAGAGTGAGATGTATGTGCATAATAGTAATGTGTAAACTGGAACTTTGTGTGGCAACATTCAGGTAGAGTTAACAAACATTGCTCCCACAGGTACGCCAGATACGAACACTGTGCAGAGAAATAAGAACCTTTATACCCTGTACTGGCACTATTTACTCTGGTATTGTAGGGAATAGTGAGTGTTGCAGTTTCTCTGAATAATAAAGTATCACAGATCACCGTCACCCACACTGCGCTACATAATATAACTGTGTAGGAAAGCATGTATATGTGTGTGTCAAGTCAATAAAGGTTGAACAGGGCAATAGTCTAGATATGTCCCAGTACACCTATATGTGGTCAAGACATGGCCAGAGTCTTTGCAGAAAGAGTTGGATAGCTATGTGCACAACATCAACCTGGAATCTGGGAGTATGTGTAGAAACAGTTAGTGTTAACAAACATTTCCTCTACAGATATACCAGGTAAGAGTTGTATACTGCAGGTAAAACCAGTTCATGTATAACAATGACATCAGCCATATCACTGTCCAAACTAAGGCTATAGGGTAGTGTAGTAATACTTGTAAGGTACAGATAACAGCACTGACTAGGAAAGTAATGTGGGCTACAGGAATATACTACTTGTTAATTGACATCTTTCTCCCCCCACCATATCTCCAACAATAAACTACATACCCACCCCAACCGGTATGTAATGTCTCCAATGTTCTGATTATGCCATATTGGTTAATAAATATTTATATTTGTTTCCATGCATGTGCAATATTGAATTATCCCAACATTGGTGGCATAGTACCATCAATGTACCTGCATGTTGTTGTTATTACCACTGTGGTTCCATATATGCATGTGTTCTGTTTGCTATGCAACCATTCCATATCTGTTGCCTGGGTTAATGGGAATATCTATGCATGCTGTTATACCTAACCCTGGAATGTGCTGACTATTACTAACCCACATATGATGATAAAATCTAAACACTATAGCATGTTTGGGAAGGCCGGTCCCAGCCAACCCACCTGTCCCACCTCAGCTGGCGTGGCACCGTGCACCAGCATGTCTGGGGCCCAACCCGGGACATCCTCGTCCATTGGTCCTGCACCACATTTGGGTGAAATCACCACAGGGGATGGGGCTCACCCCCCTCCCCCCCGGGAGTGGGCGCAGACAGGTACCTGTCACCTGTTGCGAGGTCAGGGTCACAGTGTTTAGAGAGCTCAACCAGCAGCTTGGTGATCTTCTATGCCAGGTTGAGGGCCGCATGTCATGACTAAAGCATCAGTCTCACTCTGCAACTCAACCCCCAGCACAGCCACCTTCGGGGCTGTGAAGGTGCATTGGTGACTGCCCATGAGTGGGGACCTCAGTCCCACTGTTAAAAACAAGGGGGCTCATGGGCTTCTGATTTCCCAACATCCCTCCCCATCAAGGTGTTTACCCCCCACATGTGTTATATACTGCCCTGTATGCATTTTGTTTGTCTTGTCTGTTAACCTACCCAACCTACTTGCCCAAATATACTTACTACCCCTCCCCAGCATCCCACTCTCACCTTAAAAAAAAAAAGACAATCTGTTCCCAAAAAAAATCACGCCCCATACATAGCTGTCCATTTCGCACATGTGTCCAGTAGACACATGTAATCAGGTCTAATTGGCATCACAACATATTATTGTTATCCTCACCCCTCTCTCACGGGTTTGAGTGTCCAAATCTACCTCCAAATTTAGTGTATATGCACAGCTGTTGCTGTAGAAGAAATGGGCAACAATGGACCTTTCCTACACCCTTCCTGCACATCCCTAGCTAATTTTCCTACTGTCTTTCCCTCTTTGTGCCCCCTTTTCACCACTTTCCTATCAACCATTTTTTCTTTTCGTTTAAAGAAATTAGCATGGGGGAAAGCCGGTGTAAGCACTTTTAAGCAACAATAAGTGGGTTTAAGCCTGTTTGTGTGGGGGTAAGCAATGCCTACACAGGTTAAGGAATTTAGAAGCTGAGTATAAGAAACTGTAACCGGCAGTTCATAGGTTCATAGGTTCATACTAGGCTAACTGCCCTAGGGCATTTATAAGCCTAGCCAGAGTGTGTTTGGCTTTTGCCACCCATTTTAAATTAATTTTGCTATGCCCTTTTTCGAGGTTAGTATACTGTGCCTCTGTCTAACAGTGACACAGAAGTGATACCCGGGGTAAACCTACGATCTCCCATCCACTTATCAAGATTCCTCTTGAAGAGAGTCAATGAGGGACTCTGCCTAACCTGGACTGGGATTTTATTCCAGAGTGAAGGGAGCCTCTGGGTTATGAATCTGTCCCTCCAGCATGTCCTATTTATTTCAGTGCTGAGGTTCAAGTCTCTCGAGCGCGTAGCTCGATGGGATTTGGATTTTCTGAGGTGCAGCATGTCCATTAATTCCGGGTTGGACATGGCTTTATATGTCAGGCACAGATTGCCTCTGAGTAGACAGTATGCCACTGAGTAGAGCTGGAGTTTCTTTCACCAGGCAGCATATGGCATCTGTTTGAGCCCTATGATCCTCTTGGTGAGGTACTTTTGGGGTCTTTCCAGTTGCTGCAGGTGTCTGGTAAGGTACATCCCAAAAGGGGCATTGTACTCAATTATGGGCCTGATGAGGGATGAGTAAAGAGGCACGATGACCTCCCCTGATCTAGATGTGAATCCCTTCATGATTAGGTGGGCTATATAAAATGTTTTTCAAACCACTTTGGCCACGTGGTTGTCAATGAGAGATTGCTATCAACTTGGGTCCCCAGGTCCCTAATTACTTCTTCTGTACTTAATGGATTACCACCTATGTGGTAATTTGTGGGCACTTTGTTTTTGCCAAAGGGGATGACTATACACTTTTTGGTGTTTAGCTTGAGGCCATGGCTCTGGCACCAGTTGTCTGTTTCTATGAGGCCCTTTTGGAGGATGCTTG
>NC_056745.1:1286289662-1286582162 GCF_019279795.1 Protopterus annectens
AAGCCAAAGGAAAAGAACTATAAGAACGTCCAGGAAACTATCCAGAAAAGACATCATTCCCACAACACATATGTGAAGTATATATGCATGTAGTTGAATGTAGTACCTGGTCCATAATAATGGGATAGATGATGTGGAATTATTTGTATGTGCCATCAGGTGTTGTTGTAATGATGTTCAACTGAACAACTGCTATGGACAATAGTGTCTGTCCCTGTGGGTAGTGGGCCATAGCCGTCAACTGTACAAATCAGCACTGACTGACAAGATGTAAGCCATCATAGTGTGTGTTGTGTAATGGGAAGCATGCATATTACGTGGCCAATAGCTGGTGGTGGAAGTAATGCCATTATGATGGAAATGTCGGACCCACAGCCCACCCCTTGCAGGATACTCAGGTTAATCTGTAATGTAGTATGCAGGAATGCCATAGGTGTGTAATAGGGTTACCTGCAATCAGGTCCTACATATACACCCCTAATGTCAGGCTGTGTCCATATGTGGCACCTGTCTGTCTTCTAGCAAGGCAGAACAGTGCAGCTGTGCAGGAAGGTGTTGTGAGATTGTGGACCTGCTGTCTGAATGTACCCCACATATAAGTATGCATATGTACACATATATAATATAGAAAGATATATATATATCAGCATGTATGTCCACAAATATACAGATACCCATGTATAAACACATATATGAACACATATATACAACATCACATATATAGATATATACCTATATGCACATGCCTACATATATACAAACACAGACATATATGTATGTAAATACATGTCCCCTATATTACTACCAAAGTGATGCATGCTATGTGTGAGGCAACATCACACATAGCAATACACACAGATATCTACAGCTGGCAATGTGTGCAACATGGATGGGTATGTCACATGTTACGCCCTTGTTGGGACAACATTGCCCTTGTCTATGAAGTATGCAGTGGGAATTTGGGGAAGTATGGCAGGTATAGTTGTGGAGGTGGTCAGGGCTGGTAGATATAGAGAACAGTCTACAGGGTTGATATGTGACATGTGTGGTGGGTAAGCAGTCTGGATGGTGTGTGTGGTCTGTGATGTGGATGCCCCATGGGCCCCAATATGGGCACAATGGGAACAAGCCTCCCAACCACTGCTACTCACAACAGCAGTTCTCTTCCTGAAGGTGCCTGGCATAGAGGCTGAGCAGGAGGAGCATGTCAGCACTGTGAATGTGTACCGGGTGCCTCAGAGTGATGTAGCACATCCCACATGTTTCTGTGAAGCCTGGTATGGAACAGACCATGAAATTGACCTCAGGGGACAGGAAAATGTCAGTTTGTACTCCCGGGGGGAGACAACATCCACTGGGTTGGTTCCACCTCATGATATCGCTGGACCAGTACATGAGGAGGCCCAAGGTTGGGACACACATGTGATGTGGCCAGGTAACATGGGCAGATGGGTTTGAAGAGGTGGTTCTGCTGGCCAAAAGTACATAAATATGTTATTGTGTCACTGTTCTAGAACATATGTTGGTAGTAATAGTCTAACCATTCCCGGAACATGTCCAACAGCATGCATACCTATCCCCAATAACACAGAATGTCAGATGTGCAGCATTGACAAGGCAGCTATACCACAGGCATATATGGAACCATAGTGGCCCCGACAATGGCATGCAGGTGCATAGTCAGTAACAATCCAGCAATGATAGTGTCCACACAGGGAACATGGCTAAAATCACATAGCAGAAAGTGTGGTACAATACAATATCTGCCCCACTGGTAGGTAAGCTGTAGCCATACCTAATGAGTTGTATGTACAGTTTGTTGAAGATGATATGGGGGAGGTAACAGAGATGTGTATTACGAACTGTGGCAACCTTGCTGTATGAGTTGCTCAGACCTGTTTCCATCTTTATGTCTTTCAGCCAGGATGTTACATGCATGCTTGCCTACCTATTTGACAGCAGAGAATGAAGTGCTTATCACACATACCTGATCCAGCATATCCAGTGCTGTTTGGCAGGGCTGCCCATGAACAGCTGGACCGGACCACCCTGTGGAATGACCTAGTCCACAGGGTCAATGATGTCAGACTGCACAACTGCAGTTATGATCAGGTCCAGCATCATTGTACTGACCTGCTTCTCAATGCCCGTCGGTGTGCTGCTACAGTCTGGGGAGATCACCTCACCATGAGGGGGGGCATGCCATCCATCCCCCCGACAGGTGTGGAGGAGCTCCTGGCCAGCTTCATGGCACCTGCCCATCCGGCCAGCCATCAACTGCTGGACAACTTTGTGAAGGTGGGTGGCATCCACACACTGGCCGAGGAGCATGCAGGTAAGGACACAAGGCACATTAGTAGCCCACTGTTGCATATACATCTGCATTGGTACAAGTAGAGCATGAATATTTGACATGTCATACATATATTGTGTTGCTGCATAGTACTGATAAACAGATGTCCAGATGTGATAGTATTGTGGAAATGTACCATTGATGCATTGTAATACTACACCCACCCTGTAGCACTGCCACAGGTGTGGCCAATGACATTGCATCTCTCACCCTCTTATGTAGGTCTCTGTGGGATACCACCAAGGCAGCAGCCTGTAGCTGGTGTGTATGATTTATGTGGATGCTTGCCAACACACTGGGCATGTAATGGTGATGATATATTCCATGCACACATCTAACACACCTACCCTGAATGCTTGCTGTGCATGTGCATGTATTGTTGCTGGGAAATGCACAGCATCACAGGGGTAACCATGTCAGTGTATTGGCAAGGTATGTCAGACACCTGCATGATAACTAAAATCCTGTCATTGTGTAATGTGTCCACAGGGAGTAACATAATGATGGGAGAAATGTCTTGAAGTAGGGACATGTTTGGAACAACACTAATATACAGTGCAACACCAGTGTATATACCTGTAGGACAATGGCAACTTCTGCAGAGATACTCTATGGCATAAGGCATTAAAGTAGTCCACATGAACAGCTGGGACTAGGCTGTAACATGTGGTGTTCAGTGTATGGGACAATGCAAAGTAACACACGTATAGGGCTTACTTGTCATGCATCTGCAGAAAGGCTGAAGGAGGGGGGTGTCAGCATGACACACCAGTGCACTACAGCAGGGATCCTAAGGATGCTAGGAATGGCTCTATCTGCACATAGTCAGGTTCTGGACCTGTGGCAGCTGTAACCTTACCCCCACCGCAATAGTGACAGTAGTGTGTGAACACCATGGGATGTGCACATGAGTAGACCTTGCAATCATGTAGAATAGAGGGACATGTGTAGGGCAGACTGGACATAGACTGGGAAATGCAGATGGCTCATGCTTGTATATCCCTGAGAGGAGTAGTGACTGCTGTAATACACACAACAAGAGGTGTGATAAACTGTCATGATAAAAGTGTGCACACATATGCCCACACGGTGTGCATGCATTGCAGTCAACAGCTGCATACCTAACACAATCTGTAGACACTGCATGTGAAAGTACAGGACATATGTCACATACTGGGCTCATGTACTGCTAAGATATTTGGTGATGTGGTCCCATGGCAGATCAAGGATGGGTGTGTCAAATCAATAAAGGTGTGTACACCCCCTATAGCCATGGTATGCTCTGATGGTTGTCAGTGTAAGAGTATTGGGATGGTCATACATCATCCGCTGATGTTAAGAGCTGTGCATCAGACATCAGGCATTCATAAATGACATCTGTCCACATATCATACCAGGTATGTGTTGCTAGAAAACATAGGGGCTGTGAGCATAAAGCTGACATAACCAACACACTAGTACACATTCAGCAATGGTCTGTACACCTGTGATGTGTGGTGCACAGTACATAGCAGGGTGCAGAACAGGTGCACAGAAATACCGTGTTCATGGGCGCAGTGGTATCCAGGGGAAGGGCTTCACCTAGTGACACAGCACATGCATCACACACATGTATACTGTTGCCAGCATGGATTGACTATAGCTGCACTGCATGCTGTCAGTTACCATTTCTTATGCATGTTGACAGAGGGGTAATCGGAGGACTGTGTGTACTTTCATTGTGCAACCTCACCTGTATGTTTGTGTGGGTCCTGGTGGGTAGTCAGTTTGTCTGTAGGGTCACTCTGGTGAAGTGAAGGAAGGTTGATGCATGTAGGATGCTTGTGTGCATGTGTGTGTGCGTGTGTGGCTGGCCATGTATGCACATGTGTAATTGTGGGGTATTCATACAGCAGTACATCCCTCTGGGATCATGCAGTACAAGTACTTGGACTGCCACATTACACACCAGGAATTCCTGTGATGTGCGTAATCACAGGACAGCTGATAGTATAATATGGTTTAAATAATGGAATCGGCTTCCAGAGGGAAGATAGACACCAGATACACCCTTAATATTGCATTCAACAGAGAGGTCACCCACAACCCACGTATGCAGCACTACAGATGCATTCAGGAAGTACTAGTCAACACCAGGGAGTGTATCCAAATATTATAGCTGTCACATGATAGGCTGAAGGAGCAGCATATCTGGCATGTAATGAGCATTACATACACATGACACACCAGTGTGTGATATTATGGATAGAACATAGTAGCCCACACATATCGGGGCCATGCTCATGATGCTCAGACATACAGAGGGTGCATATCGAATGACAGCAGTGAGGCCATGTAAAACCACTACACACAGATCAGGCAGGTAAAGTAGCAACAGGCCGTGTATTGTGACCACCTGTGTAGGAATTTAGAGGACTAATATGTTAATGAGTGGTATCAATGTGTGTATGTTAACAAGTGTGATGCTGGATGGGGGTACCACATGGACATATACGTGGGACTAACTGTAAAACCATGGACAGGTAGGTATTATGGAGGTGTGTGTGTGTGTGTGTGTGTGTGTGTGTGTGTGTGTGTGTGTGTGTGTGTGTGTGTGTGTGTGTGTGTGTGTGTGTACTGCTAGGCAATGCTGTACATGTTTTAAAGTGCGTTTATTGCTTTCCCCCACAGGTGGCCAGGTGGGTCAGGGTCCCTTCTGCATGCAATCTGATGGTGTCCATACAGACACCGAAGATGATGACAGTACTGTAGAGGCACAGGTGGGGTTGACAGGGGCCAACACTGTGCCAACATTTGGCATTCCCCTTTTAGCCACCCCAACCCCACACACAGTTTCAGTGCCTATACACACCCCATCACCAGTGGCCATAGTGGAGAGACAGCTGGCGTTCAGTGGCAGTGTACAGGAAAGTGTGGTAACCATGCCTACTGTGTCCATTCACAGCAGGCATAGCCGGATGTCCGGCAGGGTACAACATAGGCAGATGTCCCAAGGTGCTTGTGGTAGGGCCGCTGGACATCATGCACCTGGCAGAGGTGACATAGCTGGTACCAGTAGGTGCATGTTTCAGGCTGTCATGGTGGTGCAAGCACATATAGAACATTACCACAGACAGGGCCTGAGGCTGCAGAGGGCTGCTCTCACATCTGCAAATGACAACACCGGTGAACTGGCTGGTGCCATCCGTGGATTAACTGAGTTCATGGATAGACAGTCTGGTGAGATGATGGCCCTCATTGACCATGGTCTGTCCATGCTTGAACATGTGGTGATAGTGCGAAGACAGCTGCGTGGATGCAGGCCAGCAATGCCAACAGCTGGTAGTCAATGTGGATGTGCTAGGACAACAAGGGGCTCCCATAGAGGCAGTACCAGCCCCGGCACTGTTGGGGGGGGCTGTCCACACCGCAGCAGGCCACAAGCACATTGTCCTGGCCAGTCCCATGAGGGACCTGGTACCAGCTGACATCTCTCATCATCAGGTGAGAGTGGCACATCGAGGCCTGTACCTGGACATGCAAATGGAACCCCTAGCAGGCACAGTTCATGTGTCCATGGCAGATGACAGTGAACTACAAAACCTGCCATGTATGATCAGCAGCTGTCCAGAAACACCTGTGTAGGGCAGCCACATGGCAGAACTGTGTGCATGCATACCCACACACTATGCAAACACACCTAGGGCAACCCCATACCTACACACACCACATCACCACACCCAGCTCACCACAGTACACCCCTCACCCACACACATGGTGTCAAGTGTATGGCCCACCCTCAGCCTCTGGAAAACCAACATCACACCCTGTGCATATGATGATACCTGTGCCACATCCCTGAAATCCATACCATCAATGCAGGGACAGGCTGATATGGGTCTGATGCACACAGTGACTGTACTACAGTGTACCACAGTACTGCAATGTAACATGTTGTAGGGAGTAGAGTGTAGTGCATATATGGCGGGTAGTGTAGCCATCCAGCAATGATGCCTTATAGCTGTTAGTAACACTGGTTGGTTGTGTCCTCTATAATGTTATCCATTTGTGTTGTAGGTGTACATGTGTCAGCACAAGGATGCCCTGTGCATATGATGATACCTGTGCCACATCCCTGTCATTCATACCATCAATGCAGGGACAGGCTGATATGGTTCTGATGCACACAATGACTGTACTACAGTGTACCAAAGTACTGCAGTGTAACATGTTGTAAGGAGTAAAGTGTAATGCATAAATGGCAAGTAGTGTAGCCGTCCAGCAATGATGCATTATAGCTGTTAGTAACACTGGTTAATTACAGTCCCCATGATGTTATCCATGTGGGTTGTAGGTATACATGTGTCAGCACGAAGATGGTCTGCAGTCATATTCTACAGCAGGGTATGTCACTGTGGTGCCATCATGGCTGGGACATATTTGGGGTACAGTTGAACACATGTCACAGGTTACTAAAATGGTTATTGCCTTTGCCACATGGACAGGTAACCCGCTGAGGCATGTATACATTGCAACCTGATGTAGACCCATCCACATACATGCATTCTGTTACTTGGCAACACTGGGGCTAGACCCCTACCTAGCTATGTAGTGATACTGAAGGGTCTGTAGTTACATTCCACATGATGGATCATTACCCAGTAAGGGGTATATACTGTGACACAGCTCACACACAAGGGATACAACAGGGAGGCCTCAGTGTCCAACTATGCCCGCAGGTGTGCCTATTGTCAGTACGACATTTAGCACTCTACTCTTGCCTGGGTTAGCACTGTCAACAATAATACTGCCATGATACACTACATGCCAGTGTGACAGAATGTACTCTGGGCTACTACACCGGTATGTAACACATTCACATGGATAACAGTGCTGTACAGGGTTCATATATGCCTGTATCCCACTGCTACTGTAATGACAGCACATAGGTGCATGTATTGTACATGGCATTGCATACACCTATTATAGATGTCATTACCCTGATATGTTATCAGGCTGGGTTGTTTGACCTAATTACCAGGCCTAAGCCATGCTTAGCAAGTATCAGCATTGCTACAATATAACAGCTGAGCTGATTTGCACACTAGTAAGTGAAACCCACACTATGTAAGTGCCCTTTCATTTCCCATAGCTTAGCACTGCTTAGCTTAGTGCAAACCCACGCAAAAACTTAAAGCTGTTCAAAACTACCTTAACCACTCTGCATCTGACAGCCCTTGTTCTGCCAGGCAACTAAATGAACAGCCCTTGCAGGACTTGAACCCAGGACCCTATACACTGAAGTCATAGCACTTAACAACTACACCATGACCACTGTGAAGACAGCTGTTGTTTTACCAATATAGCTGTCAATACACATATTGAGTAGTATTGAACAATTGCCTTTAGTTCCTAATGTGTGTAGTCCTTGTTAGTAATATGACTGTTTGTTTTATCATAATGTACATATAGCAGATACATACGGTGAGCTACATCTTGGAGGATATACACAACTGTGAGGCATGACAGGAATATTGTTGTATATCTATATATATATATATATATATATATATATATATATATATATATATAAAATAGGTCTATATATGTCTATATGTCTACATATGTCTATAGGTCTACATGTACATACACATGTATACTCATACATATGTCTGTATACACATCTATATAGTGCAATATATATATGGCCATGTGTACATCTCGTCGTCTGTATATATATATATATATATATATATATATATATATATATATATATATATATATATATATATATATATATATATATATATATATATATATATATATATATATATATACATAGATGCATTACAGAATCCTGAAAGCCCAACATCCAGAATACCAAACTCCTGAGAACAAACTCCTGAAAACCCAAACTCCTGAACACTTTAAATCTTTGAAACGCGAAACCCTGTAAACACACAGGATACCAACACTTACTATATTCTAGCACAAGTACATACAGAAACATATTACTCTTCAACTATATGCAAGGGGGCAAGCCCCCATGCACCCCCCATATGGGGGGCTGCGCCCACCACACCCCCTGCTACTCAAATATAACAATGCCGAGATTGCACTTTAGTACACTAAGTGTAATCTCAGAGTTGCTATTTGTATGTAGCAGGGGGTGTGGGGGGTGTAGCCCCCCACATGGGGTGTGCAGGAAAGCATTCCCCCCTGGTTATACTTGGAGAAGAATAATATGGATTGTCTTTTATTTGTTTCTATATGTACTTGTGCTGGAATATATACGTGTTGGTGTCCTGTGTGTTTTTCAGGATGTTGAGTTTTCAGGAGTTTGGGTTGTCAGAAGTTTGAACTTTCAGGAGATTGGTCTCCGGAATATGGTGGTCAGCATTTTGGGCTTTCAGGATTCTGTAGTGCTCCCATATACATATATGTATATATAGATATATCTTTATATAGCTATACGTATATATATAAATATAGATATAGGTATATATAGCTATATATGTATGCACATCCTATGTGTACAGATATACCTAGTTATGCTGGTATATATATGTAGATATCAATAACTATATGTGCATACAGATCTAATCTGATATACCTACTACTGTCAGTATATATGTAGATATCCATATGTATATGTGCATATGTATCTCTATCTGTATATGTGTAGACATATATTGCTCTGTATATGTATATATCTGGGTGTTTATATGTATATCTATGCACATATACATATCCATCTATGTATGGCGATATGTATATGTGTATGTATCTATATAGATATCTGGATAATTATATGTATATATATATATATATATATATATATATATATATATATATATATATATATATCTTCACCATATGTCCTGAACATGGAGTGTAGCCCTACCTCAGCCCCTATAGTCCCAACTTCATAGTGCAAGGGGATGTCAGGTATGTATAGCAGGTATATTTGTAAACTATTGCTACTGTAATAGGGATTGTCTTCACAGACATGGTGTGTGGGGGAGGTCACATCTGCTTTTAACATGTGCACCATTGTCTAATGACAGACATCCTAAGGACATCATAGTACAGTACCACTGCTAGCACGTAATGCTCCGGTGGACTACAGCAGAGATAATGTCCAATATATGTAGATAGCCTGACACACTCTGGGCAGTCCAGAGGTATACTTATAACCCCTTAGTGCAAGACATGTGGACCAATCTTGACAATGTGGATGTTAACACCCATGTAGATGGATATAGCATGTAACTACTGGTATACAAGTGCCCCCATAGGTTATGCATTCACATACCCCTGTCTGTCCTGCTACATAATAATCACTGGTACAGAGGTGCCATGGTGACATACCACCCAATAGATATTGACATACATCTCTACAGCATCCCACTGCTCTGTCTGACATACATGACTGTTATGGTGGACCGGCAGCAGTACATCTGGCAAGTATCTGGACATTACATCTCACTGGGTAAGTCGACTAAGCTGCTAGGCTTGTAACAAAGCACTGTGCAGGCTACAGGCAGACTGGCTCAACACTGACCTACATTTCCTATGGAGGAATGCACATGTACTTGCATATATAGCAGGCTCTACAGGCATGCCACAGCACAGAGTAATATACACCTGTGTGAAAGAGCATAACCACAACCAATGTGAACACAGCCACATATGGTATGCTAGCGTAATATTACAGTATATGGACTATCTGTTCAACACCAACCTCATATGTGCCACTCACACACTAACCCTACACATACCGGGCCACTACACAGTGTGGTCCAATGCCTGTCTGTGGTATGAGACACATGCGTGTATAGCCCTACAAACATGTAAGCCAATAGGGTAACATACAGTGGAGCAGCATGTAACATCAGATAGAAAAGGACCAAGAACAATGACACCTACTACAGTCTGTACACAGGCCAAGGTAGATATTTACAATTCACACACTGCTGACAATCACCATAAGTACAAAGACCTCAGTACTGTACACACAACCACATAATGTCCAGGTTATGTCATCAAATAACATGTGTAGCAGTCTGATATCTCACTGGCTTGTTATCAGATATTATGTCACTAATTATGATGTACAGCACATATGCACCCCTTACTGCATGACATATGTACAAAGGTTGGCAGGGTTGTGGCTGGAGGCGCATACACAGGGTCAGTACTGACATGTTGCTATGATAACCTCATACATTTACTGCTGTAAAATGGTTTGTTGCAATATATGTCCTATGAGGGATTTGAAGTCAGTAACTCTCACAAGTGTCACCATCTACAGACTGCAATCCTCACATTACCTTCTGCAGTTCACAGATAGCTGTTCTGTGGGTAACACATGAAACAAAAAGCGCCACACACTGCCCGGTCTGCAGATGACCCTACATATGGGGGTTTCCTCATAAACATAGCACTGACATGGCAGGTATTAAAACATGTGGGACAGCCATATCCACACACACCCTGTTAAACTAACGTTACTCAAAATGCAGTATGGTAGCACTTACAGTCTGTAGTCAGGTCAGGCACACCCCCCTCCTGTATGTTGGCCTGTTTCCACAGTGTATGTTGTTTGAGGTAAATCCCCAGTCCATTTGAGATGCTGTTTGCCAAACAACAGATCGTGTTCCTCCTCACAGTGAATGAAAGGCCCAATACCAACATGATGTTCCTACATTTTGGAGTGTGTTTCCATGCATTTGGCTATGGGAATGTTACCACAGCTGTTCCACATGAAATCAGCTAGAGGAAGGCTACAGTTTGTGCAGAGAACATCAGCTGATCATGAGCATCACTTAAAATACACATGCTGCTGCCTAAGCAAAGCAGGTGTAAGTCTCCACATCCACCAGAGAGGGAGTGAGAGAGGCAGACAGAGGCAAAGAAAAGTCAGGAAGGTGTGGGAGAGTAAAACTTAAATATGTTTGTTTCGTACACCTACCAGTACAGGGTATCAAAGTCCTGATGACTATGTAGTGTTATCACATGTCCACACAGTTATTGGAGGTGCCACATAGGTTACATGTTGAGGAGCCCTCAGAACATATATGTGATGGTGAGTTACATCTGCAACAGGGATATGGTAGCTATGCGGTAGGTGTACTACACGTGCCTGTCCACATGAAGAGGTGTCAGCATCAACACAGTCACACTCTCACAGGGATGCACACACATTGACACACTTGGCAGGGCCAGGAATACAACTCATCACTAGTGGGATTGCCACAACATAGTCCTGTGCAGGTATCACATGCACCACAAGGGTCATACAGAGGTTATATGGGCAAGGGGTATGTGGAGGTGTCTGACATTAGACAGCATGCTTCAGTATGCCAATGGAGGTTGTAGTGAGTGTGAATGGGGTCATACGCATCATACAACACACCCACAGACTTGGGTGCCAGTACTGACATGTATGGGTGCATTGCTTCACAGCTGTGTTGTGGTCGATGGCGCCAGATGACTATACAAGGCTAGGTGATGGGTATACCTTGGCATCAGGCCACATGACAATGGTCTGCATTGTGGCTCAAGGGTGTAGTGTCTGGAGTTGCCCATGCAAGTGGGTATTGTATTCACCATCCAGTCACCTGGGTGACTATTGCATGTGGCCACTGCTGTGCATTGCTTGCATTTATGTGTTCCTTAGTCCATGACATGAACAGTGTCTGGGATGTGCAAACCTCCCACATGCATGTACAGTAACATGTGGAACTGTACCTTGGGTCTCTGGCCAATGTTGCATACACAAATTGTTATCATCAGATGTGCCAGCCCTGGCCTCATGTGGCAGGAACTGTTAATTGACAGCAGGTTGACCCTAATCCTACATTGATAGCATGATACTGGTATTCCCTGGTGTCAGTGGCATCTGTCCATAGAGGGCTTGTGTTTCAGGCATGGTATGTCCTTTGTGGGTCACAACTGACGGCACCACAGGGTTGCAGGTGTCCAGTGGGGAACATGGGGGAGGTGCACTGTCAGCATGTACATGCCAATTGGACTGATGGACAAGTTGCCGTGCCCTCTGTAGCCCACTGCAATCACACCATGGTTACTATCAGTGGGCAATATGCAGGGTACTAACAACATAGTGGCTGTTGCCTAGGCAAGTGTGTGTGTATATGAGACATGGGTTGACAGTGTTCCCTGGGTAATACAAGGGTTACTAACATTGTTCAGCTGGCATTAATGTCACATGTAGAGGTATGAATTTGCACCCCAGACTCAGCTATTTTACATCTGTTATGCCTGTATGGTGGAGATTGTGATATATACTTGGGCCACCATATAAGAAGTTTGCAAAACCTGCTCCACATAGAGTCCAGTTGCTACACACTCACAACCACCTCCCCACAGGATACGAATGACAAACACAAACACCTGTCATTTCTGGGATTAGAACTCCTACCTAACTAATACATTACACTACAGCACTACGCAGCTATAGAACATGCCACGGAGATTACTAGAGTACTCCTTCCCCAAAGGTGTACTTCACAGTAAATGACATCAGCAGATCTGAAGAAGTCCACGAATTATTGTGGACGAAAAGCGCTTCATTTTATTTTGAATAAAAGATTGTACCAGTCAGAGTTTGCCACGCCGTTTTTCAGTTTATGTTTTATGTTTCGTATTTTAAGAGTGGAACATCAGCAGCATTACCAAAGTAGGGCATTTGAATTGTGTGACTATCCAGAGCAATAAAAAGAAGGCCATTGTGGATAAACTTCACTACAGCAACAAGTCCAAACAACAGAAATAAAAATATCGTAGTGAAGAAATACAGCCAAAGCAATAAAACACACACATTTAATAGAGGTAAGTGCTTTCACATCTGATATGATGCTTTTTCAGACCAAAATAAACTCTTTACAGCTCAAGAGAGACATTAATAGAAGTGCCCTAGCCAAATATTTAACATATTTTGATCAGTCTCATACCTTTAGTTTTAAAGTTATAGAGTGTGTACTTTTAGGACCTAGATTAGGTGACTTTAAAATATTACTGAGCTAAGGGAACTAAAATGGATTATTCAACTTCAAGCAGATCTGTTTCCTGGCATAAATGATAGAGCATCAATAAAACCTCACCTTAAAAATAGAAGTTTGAAATAGAAGTGTATTTATGTATTAATATACATTGTTGTTCTTGTTTTATTGGTCATTTGTAATAATAATTAATTTTTAACTGTGAGATGACTGAAAGATTAATTAATTATTTAATTGTGTTTTAACTATATAAGCTGAGCTGTGAAGAGTTTCTTTTGGTCTGAAAAAAATCATCATATCAGATGTGAAAGCGCTTACCTCTATTAAATTTGTGTGTTTTATTACTTTGGCTGTGTTTCTTCACTACAATATTTTTATTTCTGCTGAGTGTGACTAGCCTAAAATGCATTGCTCCCTACACAGACATAGAAACACACACAAAATATCCACAACTGCCATGTGTGGGAATAGAAACCCCTACCGGAGTTCTATATCACTTTCACACTACAGCATGATGCTGTTATAGGACGCACTATGGGGATTGCTGGAGTGCCCCTTCCCCAAAGGTGTATTTCATAGTAAATGACATCATTAGGATTGCCAAAGTAGGACATTTGAATTGTACTGAGTGTGACTAGCCTAAAAACATTGCTCTCTACACAGACAGAGACACACGCACACAGTTGGTATGTCTGGGATTAGAACTCCTATCTAACTAGTTTATTACACTACAGCAGTACGCAGTTATAGGACACACCATGGAAATTACTGTGCTACAGCTTTCTGAAAGGTGTATTTCACAGTGGCTGACATCAGCAGCTTTGCCAAAGTAGGGCATTTGAATTGTAGTGAGTGTGACTAGCCTAAAAAGCATTGCTTTCTACACACACACACACACACACACACACACACACACACACACACACACACACACACACACACACACACACACACACACACACACACACACACACACACACACACACACACACACACACACTTGCCATGTCAGGGATTAGAACTCCTACCAAATTATTTTACTACACAACAGAAGTATGCAGTTATAAGAAATGCCACAGAGATTACTGGGTGACAACTTTTCCAAAGGTGTATTTCAAGGTGGATGACATCAGCAGCCTTGCCAAAGTAGGGCATTTGAATTGTAGTGCATGTGACTAGCCTAAAAAACATTGCTCTATACACAGACAGAGGCAGACACACACACACACACACACACACACACACACACACACACACACACACACACACACACACACACACACACACGCACACACACAGTTGCTAAGTCTGGGATTAGAAGCCTTACATAACTATTTTTTCACACTACAGCAGTATGCAGTTATAGGATGCGCCACAGAGATTACTGGGCTATAGGTTCATAGGTTCATAGGTTGGTACTAGGCTATCAGCCCTAGGGCCTATACAAGCCTAGCCATAGCAATTCCCTGGCTATTTCTTCCCACATTATTTACTTTCCTGGACCCTTGTCTAGCAGGGCAACTGACGTGATCCCTGGGGTGAATTTCCTTTCTCCCATCCAATCGACAAGGTTCCTCTTGAAGAGGTCCAAAGAGGCACTCTGCTTGACATGTATGGGCAATCTATTCCAGAGTCTGGGGAGTCTCTGGGTCAGGAACCTATCCCTCCAGCATGTTTTGTTTATTGTGATGACAAGGTTTAGATCCCTGGAGCGTGTAGCTCTGAGGGATTGGGATTTCTTTAAGTGTAGCATGTCCAACAGCTCTGGGTTTGACATGGCCTTGTATGTTAAGCAGAGATCGCCTCTGAGTAGACGATATGCGACAGAGTATAGCTGGAGTTTTTTAAGGCGGTCAGCGTAGGGCATCTGCTTTAGGCCTGTGATTCTTTTAGTGAGGTATTGCTGAGGCCTTTCCAGTTGTTGCAGATGTCTTGAGACAAATGGGGCGTTGTATTCTATAATGGGTCTAATATAACTATAACTTTCCCAGAGGTGTATTTTTTGATGGATGACATCAGCAGCCTTGTCAAAGTAGGGCATTTGAATTGAAGGGAGTGTGACTAGCCTAAAAAGCATTGCTCTCTACACAGACACACACACACACACACACACACACACACACACACACACACACAGTTTCCATATCTGGGATTGGAACGCCTACCTAACTATTTTATCACACTACAGCAGTACACAGTTACAGGTCGCACCATGGAGATTACTGGGCTACAACTTTCCCAAAGGTGTATTTCATAGTGGATGACCTCAGCAGGCTTGTCATAGTAGGGCTATGGGGAGGGCATTGTATGTGCATGAGCCATAACCCATTCATCTAGAGGTTGACACACCACATGTGGGTACACAGAGGGTCATATTACACAGGTAAGTGTATACAGCTGCTAGATGACTACTTCCTTTTACAGTCATGTTGCAAAGCTAGCATTTTCACCACATAGTCTGTAATGCTGACAGATACCAGTGGCTATATCTGCAGTGAGTGACATCTGAACCTCATGTGGTTGTAGCCCTTTGGCTGTGCTCTGGGTGAGACAGGCCTGGATGGCTCCTTGTCACAGTCACTGTCTTCCACACATCTATGTACGTCTACTTTTGGCTTATTATAGTGTGTTGTCCTTGGATATATGTCTGTATTCCTATCCATTGTGTGCAAAAAGCATGAGTGGTGCATACTGAGGAGTGCCTGCACTAACATCTGTGACTGCCAGATATGCATGGTCCACTGTTGTTTGCAGACATGACCTTAAGTGTATGAGCATGCCCAGTATGACCGTCTGTATTGAATGTGCGGATCGAGTCCAGGTAGTTTGTACTGCAGTGCAGACCTTTGTGTTGTACACCTACAAGTAACATACTGTTTCTGCAGGGTATCTACTGATCATTTGGCAATATGGGGACAAACTGTGCAGGGGATAGTGTGTACTGTAGGTGATTGTGTCTGTGCTGCTTCAGCTGCTGTTAGCAGAGATATTCAGACGTGTACTATTATACACAGTGATGTTTTCTGTCCTCATGTACTGTCAGGTGGACATTCTTGCTCACAGTGATGTCTTGGGGGACAAGGGTGTCTGCAGCTGTGTCCGGTATTGTGGGCAGACACCAATGTATTCATGGCAAGTTATACCATTCTGGAGAGGGAGCTGCAGACACTTGGTGCTGGGTTTGTGTATCTGGTTCAGCATCTTGGTACAGTGCTGACAGAGGATTCCATCAACATGACAGTATGGGCTTATCTTGCTGTGGCAATGCCTCACAGCTGTACAGTTTCACACAGGTTAGCCAGGGGCAGGGGCCAAGGTCAGGACATTTACCCTATTATGGTGTACGGGCAGGTGTGTAGTCACCCATGTTTGTGTTTGCAGCCAGGGATAGTGTGTGCACACAGCTTGGTGTTGGACCCTGCAAATTCCATGCTGCTCATGCTCCCAACACCCTCTGTTATTCTACCCTCTTCCATACATTATGCAAACATTATCTGATACTTTCCCTAAAGGTATCACCCAATCACAGGTGTGTGTTAGTATTGGTCCACAGTTCATGCAGTGGGACATGGTGAACATGTTACTGTGGTTTGTCCACATGGCCTTGCATATGTCTTATGTGGAGTGTGTTATGTTGTTATTTGGGTGTCCATGATATAACATGCATTGGCAATGCGTGTGAGATACAGGCCTTTGGCAGACACCTGTGGGGCATTAGGTGCTGCTACATGACAGATGTGGCAGGCCATTGCATTCTGTCAGTCCTACAATCCCAGACCATCATACACTATATTCCCCTAGGGTGACAGGGTAGGTGTGATAGGTGTTCATGCCAATACCTTCTAACAGTCTTGTTCAGCTGGTGTGGATGCTGGCAGGGTGCTATCTACAACTAGGGACACACCTGCATGGGAACCTACACTGCATGCAGCAGTCCTCTACTATCACCATATACAGGTGGGGTCTTACTGTACCCATTCCCCACAGCAGAGATATGACTAGAGAGGTGCCTGTGAGTAGTGTTTGCATGAGCTGGGTGCATGTGTGCTATGGACACTACTTGCATCTGACACACAGATATGCATTGGGCATTCCAGTTATGCTTGCATGTGCAGGTACATCATCTGTTTTCCAATACGTCAGTCCTACCTTCTTTGTGATCTGTGAGTGTTTGGGCAGACAACACTGGTAACCCCTACTACAGAACCAGATAATGTGATGCATACCTGTATGTACTTTTCCAAGGGTGTGTCCATTTATATACTGTATGTCGGGGGTACTTTCCCCTGTGTACTGCTTGTATATCTAGCCCAACAGCCATGTCATGTCAGTCTTTCAGATGTTGACAGATATTACCACCATGCATTTGCAATGGCTTACTGCTAGCTTGTGTTATACTGATGGGTATTGTGTATGGCACTGCAGCTGTGAGGACTTGTCCCTCTCATCAGCAGTAGTGGGAAATGGCCACCAAGTCTTACCTCAACATGCATACATACCGACCACTCTCACACAATATGAGACACACACCATCCTAACACACACATACATTTCTACACAGGATAGGGGGGCGCACCTGACTATTTCTACATTTCTACACAGGATTTGGGGGGGCACACCTGACTATTTCTACATTTCTACCATTGACTGGGGGGGCACACTTGACTGTTACTACATTTATACACAGAATTGGGGGGGGTCACACCTGACTATTTCTACATTTCTACACAGGATTGGGGGGCACACCTGACTGTTATTACATTTCTACGTAGTAAGGGGGGGCACATCTGACACTTGTACACATTTGCTATGACAGTACTGGTGTGTCAGGTACTCCATTTCATTCTGTATTCTAACCTATCATGCTGACTAGAGGCATATCAGTGTACTACAGGTCTTAGCTTCGATTGACCTACATATTAGTTTCTGACTTCCTACCCTTCAGAATTAATGTCCCACTGCCTGACCTGCTGTAGTCTATCTGTGTAGGCCTGGGAGGGGGTTACCCATAGGCATCATTCAGAGGCCATAGCACAGCCTTTGTTTGTGTTTGTCTACACCTGTCTTGCTGGCTGTGACTGTTGTTGGGTATGTGAAACCCCTTGACTGGCATGTGTGAGTCACTTACCTTGTGGTTGTCCCAGTATTGAGGGTGGTGATGCAGGTCTGCCTATGTTGGATGAACATAGTACACTCCCTACACATGGCTGAGCACAGGTAGTGTCATGTTTGGCATCCCTTTTACTGTATGTGAGAGTCAGAGAGAGGTATTATTCCCTGGCTCCCTCCTTTGTCAGTGTATGTGCTATGTGTTGCCTCTTTGCCAAGGCCAGGGAATACTGGGTACACCTCTTTCTGCCTACTGGGGCAGGCTCAGGTTGTTCCTCCTCTGAGTCACTCTGTGCCTGTGCAGGCCTTGTCAATGATGGGGGGCTGTGTGGCCTTGCCACATGCTTTTTCTGCTGCAGCTGTTTCCACAGGATCATATTGTGTAGCATGGCACATACAATGACAGTTTGGGTACATGTAGCTGGTGAGTACTGCAAGGCTCCACCGGATGTGTCCAGGCACCGGAACCATGACTTGAGCATCCCAAACACATGCTCTACTATAATTCTGGTCTGTGCGTGTGCCTCATTATGGAGTTCTTGTTCGGGTGTGTGTGCATTTCTGATGGGTGCCATCAGCCCGGCTCCAGTGCATATCCAGCATCCCCATTAGGTGACCATGAAGGATGTCCCCAATGGCAAATTTCTGGTACAGCTGCATCAGATACCAAATGTGGAAATCGTGATAGCTTCCAGGGCAGCCAGCACACACATTCATTATTATGCCATGGGCATCGCACATGACCTGGCCGTTGATGGAAGGGAAGCCCTTGTGGTTGATGTAGACCCTACCCTGCTCACTAGGTGGTGCTTTGATACATATGTGCATGCAGTATATAGCACCCACTACCTCAGGGTATTCTGCTATTTGGTGGAACAGTTGCATATTGCTGGCCAATGCCTCATGGGTGTTGGGGAAATATACATACTCACTGGCATGTGCTGACAGCTGGTGAAATACCCTGGATGCTGATGCCTGTGAGATCCCCATCATATCCCTAGTTGGCCTTTGGAAGGTACCTGTAGCTAGTATTCTTAGGCCTACACATACCTTGGTATCCACTGGGATGGGTTCCCCTCTTTTAGTTCTGTGTGTCAGGCGTGGCCAGCACAGCTCAACAATTTGCTGTAGGAGGTCCCTCTCCACCCTATAGCACTACACTATCTCCAGCTCATGTATCTCCTGGTAGGTTACCCTGGGTCTGTACACTCTTCTCTATCTCCTCACTGTGGGTTGGTCGACAGTATTCACATCCTCACCACCCTCAGCCTCTTCCACAAGTTGTATGATAGCTATTGCAACCCCTATAATTTTGTTGTTTTGTTTGTTATAAGTTCCCCGTTTGTATACACTGGTGGTGTAGAGTGTGGGAAAAACCAGAGGGGAAGATGTTTGCATAGTTTATAGTAGTATTCTGGGCTGGGCTGGTCTGCTGTCTGTGTAATTGGCTGATTCTGATACATTTCAACTGCAAGCTATGCTAGTTCTCCTAGATTACATTCCTACTGCTGTTTTCCCTTCCCATTGCCTTCTTGTTTTAGCCTGGGGGCACGCCAAGCAAATGCAGTGCCCAAATGTGCACAGAGCTGCTATTTCCTGGTTTAACTTTGTGTTTTTTTCCTTTAAAACATGGTGTGCGGCGCACACACCAACTTAGGCAATGTAAAGAGTGCTTTGCAGCCTCAGACATACACCCTTGCTTAGCTCTGCTAAGCTAAGGGCAATCCCGAGCCACAGGACTCCAATCCACTTTTAGTATGCCTGACAACCCCCCCCCTCCACGCCATGATGTCAGCTAGGCTTGCACAAAGGTATTCCTGCTCTTACACTTTTGGAAGCTGACTAGAATGCTGGGGAAATCTGGGATTCACTATCATTCACCTCATTTGCATAGGATTGCCTGCTAATGCTTAGTTACACGTCTCACACTGAGGCTCCCCCTATAGTAACCACTACTCACTGGCCATGTTGTCTTCTGTCTGCCATTGAGTATAATGGTAGAATATTGATTTTAGTTAGAATGCTTATTTTACATTTATTTTCTTATCCCTCTCCCCGATCCCATTTGCGCGCCACTGCCCTACGCCTAAACAGCTGAGATCGGCTAAAAATAAATAATTTTTTTTTTTTTTTTTTGCACCGTTTTCAATGCCAGTAGCATTATACTTGGCCATCGGCATGCTTCCTGACTGATATGCACCCTTTATTTGGAGCTGTCACAGCTCCATTTTGGAATTTGCAGAAATGTACTCAGTTACTAACCGAGTACATTTCTGCAGATTACACTAGTCCTGCACGACCGGTTTCCAGCTTCCTGGATCGCAATTCATCTCATTTGCAAGGATTTCTCCTGCAAATGGGATAATTTGCATACAGGGGCTGAGTCTGTGCAGGACTAGTGCAGAACCGCTCGTAAATGCCCCTACAGGCTATTCCTGGATCACACAGCAGACATATTGCCTGCTGGAGCTCCTGCACTGATCCTGCACACCGTACAAGGCTTGCAGAATCTGGGGGTTAATTTACAATATGTGATTTTTTTTTTTCTTCTCAGTGGCAGAAAAAGATAAGTGAGTTTGTGACACACACATACACCTGTTTTAGTTTATTTCTCCAAGTCTTTTGGGTTTCTAATACCATGACAGGAATGGACCCCATTCATAAGGCAAGGTACAATTAATGTTCATGAAATTAGTATTGTTTCAGTCTTTCATGGTCCAAAAGTGCTGCATGCAGCTCCTGCAAATGTGCCCATAACTGACTCCTTCTGTAATTCATACAGAATTGCATATGTAAGTAGCTTATCTAAGTATGACTTTAAATACTATTTTTATTAGACTTGTTCATACTAATGCTATTGAAACTGCCTGAATGTCTTTCTTCCACATTGCTGTCATTTCTCCCTGAAAATCCTGCTATTTTATGAGTTTGTGGCTCTCTATGCATAAGACACTGTAATCACTGGGTGCAGAAATTTCAATGCTCAGTAGAACTTTTGTCTTGTTTTCATGGACTACTACATTTAGTTTTCTTGCAACTATTTGTGAACTGCTAATGAATGGTGATCTCACGAGACATAAACTTCTTTGTTATTTACAGTGCGTTGTGGTTCATGCATCCAGTGCTTCTCAGCTAATTCAATATTGTGCTTGCACAATCCCCAGTGCAACAGTTTTGACACTTTATTGTGCATTTGAATGTATAATGCCTCAGCCATGAGTGTATCACACACAGCAACAAGATGTGCAACTGTTTTCAGTTGTTCTTTTTTACACAGCCTGAATTTTCTGTTACTTTCACATATTCAGTGTATTTGGTAAACAAAGATACATATCCTGGTCTGCCATTATTAACATTTTATCTTTTGTTTTCATTTCAACCTCTCATTAACCATTCCTGCATCAAATCCTGACTGACATGAGGTAGTCCCAGGAGATCTCTATACTTGCCACAATATTGACGTCTTTTCCACATTTCATTCCTTATCATTTCATTCTTCTCCTTATATTCTTTTGTTTTTTGGTGCATTCAGTTGAAATCTGATTCATATCTACTTCTAGTATCAGTATCATTTCCATTCAAATTTGACAACAATGCTTCTCCTAAACTAAGCAGAGAAGTCATCTTAGACCTCGCCTCATGTTTTGGAACTTTCACTGTGTTTGGATCTGATGAGGTTAGCAGATATGCATGAAGTCCCATGACTGAATATCTATACATATAATCAGTTTTGAGAAGGCCCATACCTACTCAAGAGCGGGGAATACATAACCTTGATATAAATTGACTTTCATGTATCATTTGATAAGTACAACACATTTCTCTTGTTTTCCTGTCCAACTCATCCAAAAAAATATATATATATATATATATATATATATATATATATATATATATATATATATATCTACACACACACACACACACACACACACACACACACTGACACACACACACACACACACACACACACACACACACACACACACACACACACACACACACACACACACACACACACACACATATATATATATATATATATATATATATATATATATATATATATATATATATATACAATGTATGTTTTCCACTAGCACAAAAAGATATGGGAATATGTGACCTTTTTTCTCTACAATGTATGAAAAAGTATATAGAAGATTGTAACTGCCTTCATCTGGTAAATACAGCAATTATACATAGTATGACAAATGTAAATCAGTTTGTAACTATTCTACCCTAGATGACTGTTTCTGCATCAGTAAATTAAAGGCCAAAACAGTACAAACAGAAGATTCTTTGAGGAATTAGCTAGCCCTCTGGTGGATGGCTCAATAAATAACTGGTGGAAAGTTCAAAGGGTATCACACTTGCTTTTGATGCGGGGAGATCAGTAGACTGTTGATGTAAGCTCTCCATAAGCTGCTTGGTATCACATAATGTATTCAGGGATCTTGGAACCTATGTTTACAATTTTCTCTCCTTTGACAAACATGTTACAGCAGAATTCAGGAAATCCTTCTATGTAGCACAACTAATATCTAAATGCATATCATCAGGGACAAAATAAGTTTTTATTCCCCTGTATGCAACCCTACCTAGACTAATTATTTAGTGCAACATCCTCCTTGATGGTGTATCTTTCTAGACATGTTAAGCAACTAGAAAGACCTTGGGCATTCATAAGCAAGCAGATTGCTCTTCTGAATGACTTCCACTATCAGGAAAGACTTGACGAACTATCTTTTTTTTTAGTTTCTGACAGGCTATTGCTTGTTGATCTGTGCTTTATATCTACCCAATTAAGGACCAGTCCTCTTTGATATGTATAACTGCATGTCAAATAGCTCCAATAATCCCAGAACTAGGAGCTTAAATCTCCACCATCAGTTAATAGAAAATAAATGTCTTCCCCATCACCTGCCCCTCCTCTGTAACAAACTTCATGTGCAAGTTAAGCAAAGTGAAATGCTAACTTCTTTCAAATTAAACATGGATGACTGCAGTGGTACCCATAAATTACTTAGATACTGACCTGTTTTTCCCTTCTTCAGAAAAGGGATACAGCATGATGGTGGGTATTGACAAGGTATAAATGGTCATGTGATTCAATTGCTTTTTCATTTCCTATGACCTTATAAAGCAACAGCATTTAAACAACTCATTTGTATATAAATGTATAACTGCTCAAATCTATTCTATGTTCTTTTTTTAAAAACTATTCACCACAAAGTTGATAAAAAGAAATAGAAGAAGAAGATGATGAAGAGGAACTGCCCTTGTGCTATTGCTGTACAGACCTGTGAATTCTCTACACATTTGTATAAGCCTGGAAATTAAGATAGTCTAGCTTAGGGATAAATAATACCTGTAATTCAGAACTAGCTGGAAATAACTTGCTGTAGACATGTGGTTTTCCTTCTTGTAATCTATTGGTTTAAAGTGATCACTTTCTGTTTTCCTGCTGATTTTATATTCCTCCATATATTTGTCTCATGCCAGTATTTCTTCATAGGTAAACTGTTTTTATTTATTCACTTTTAAAATGTTTGTGATTAGTCCCTGTTTACTTTTTATTGATACGCATAAATCATATTTATTTCTTAATGTTGGCAAACTATTGGCATTTACCCTTCATTGACCAGACCACTCTTCTACACACTACATTTTGTCTTTGTAATTGTCTGGCTTGTTAACAAGGGAAAAAACAGTAACTTTGGAGTCAACAGCCAGTAGCCTCAGGTTGTGGTAGTTTACTACCTTGGGCCAGGAAATTAAACTGTCATGTTGGAGAATATTAACAGCCTCCTCCCATAGAAACAAATGTGTGCATGCATGTGTGTGTGTGTGTGTGTGTGTGTGTGTGTGTGTGTGTGTGTGTGTGTGTGTGTGTGTGTGTGTGTGTGTGTGTGTGAATAATAATTTATTCAAGTCAATTGCTATTGGCAAGTGGGTCCTGGAAGGCACTGAAATTTAGCAAAAAATGGTAATAAAGGGGTCTGGGAACCTAGAACAAAGGCTCTGCTTGGTGGAATGTTAGGTGTGAATCCTATTTGTGGGAGTGTATAATGCAGGCCACTATCCAGGTCAACAGTGAATATTTCCTGCCTGAACTTGTGTCCAATCTGCATTGAATAAGTTGCTTCATGACTCATATCTGTGTGCGTTCTTTTTTTAATTATATTTTTATCTGTTTGGCACCAGTGGTGTGATATAAGAGACTATTCTCCTGTTGTTCACCAGATTTAAGAGTTAGACATAAAGACTAATATAGTGTTCATCAGTAAAGCAGATCCAAGCACTGTAATCTCTGCCTGCCTTCTGTGTTTGCTGAACAACCTTCCATTCTTCACCATTTCTTTAGAAGATCATTCTGGAATTCAGTGCTAGTGATTCAGATGTTTTAGCATACAATTATTATTTGCTGTTGACTATTGATCTGGATTTACTTATTGCATATCTGGTATGTCCCATGACAATCAGGACATGAGCTATTGCTTAGATTTGAACTCTAATCTTTTCATCAGGAGGGATTTAGGTTGAAATATTGTTAAAGGCATACAGGTGTCTGGACTGACAGCCTCAATCTGAAGGATTACTGCTTGCCTTATCAGAGTGAGAGACATTTCTGCAAATGATAATTAGTCAGCAGTCCTGCTTCAGGTGGTATACAGTCCATGCAGCTTGGTATGACTTTTGACCAGAAAGACATTTATAATATAGCTGAGGGAGATAGAGGTTCAGTTATTTAATGTAAAAGGTCACCACAGTTACTTTTATGACCCCTTGGACTTTATAAGCTGTTTATTTGCTGAGACTCAATAGCAGGAAAGCCCTTCAGAGCTTCCCTGCTATTGAAGAGAGTGCTACTCTTCAAGTGTTTGCATGGGGTTTAGCATTTCATATTTTGATTGTTTCATGGTTGTGATATCAAGTGTGTGTCCTTCTACTCGGGACTTGATTCTTGCTCTTGTAGATTCATTACTGCCTCCTGGATTTACTGAGATCAGTTAATTATCTCTTTAATGTTTTTTTCTACCTTTTTTTTGTCTGAAACATTTTTTTCATCTTTATTTAAGGTGGCTTTTTTATCCTGGTCCTCAAGAAACCACCTTTGACCAGGAGATGGTCAGAACAATAGACTAGTTCCAACTCCAACTATAATAACCTATATGTCCTAAAACTTCTCTAAACTTTTCTGTTTGAGTGAAGTTATCACTAACATTGTTGATGTGCAGCTTGAATGCTATATAATCTTCAGCAGATCTCAAACAATTGTACTGAAACTGAGCTTATAGGATAGAAAATGATGTCTTGATAATCAAAGATCAATGCTGATACCCTCTCATTGTCCTTCATGATCAGTCTGTGGCATCCTACTCTGTGGATCATCGTATCCAGATTAACCATTTGTGTTCTTACCACAGTTTCTTCTGCGGTACAGTAGATGTTTGCCACCTAATCTCTGAATGTAGCTAGAACATAATTTGAGCTTTAAACACATCTAAGTCTGGAGTATAGAGTGCCAAAAGCATTGATTATGGTATTGTTAATTTTTGTAGTACTTTTCCTATGTCTTGTGTATCATCTTCAAAGTAAAAGCTTTTCTTACCACTCTTATGCTGACAATGTACATCTTTACATCTCCCTTCCTCAATAATGAATGACAAATGTATATTTCTTAGTGGAGGGTTAGGAAGTACTTTTTTTTTTACTAGTGAGTAGTATGTAGAATGTGAACATGTCTGAGCCCTCTCCTTACCAAAGGGCACATTTATTCCATAATACCAGGCTGAGAATTGATTGAGAAAGCTATCATTCAGGCAGCCAGCAGTCTGCTTTTATCTTATAATTTTACAGTAGCCATAGACAGGTGCTCATAATAAAAGTGGATAAAGTTATAAATGTTTCTTAAAACCAAATGCTAATAAGAGAACAAATGCCAACTGCTGTTCAGTCATGTTTGCTTTCATATGATGACTTCCAACATAATTAAACATTTAATACCTCTTGAGGATTTATCAATGGTCATTCACAACAAGGTCTCTATCAACTCCGCTACTGCAATATCCTTGAAAACTGTGGAAAACATAGTTACTTAGTAGTTCATATCCATGTTTTACATGTCTCTTATACTGTAGCAGTTGCACTCAAGACTTGTTTGTATAATTTTTTCAGTTGTGCCAACCATCCAGTATGCCATCCCCTATTAAAAAGGCCCATTTGATCCCCTATCCTAGATATCCCTCAGTGAGGGTAAGAACTGGTTTATACACCATTATCTGGTAGTGACTGCGTCCTATTTGCCACTCCAGCATTTTGAATGTATTCAGAATGTATGGCTTCAGCCCATCTGTGGGACAGTGAACAACTGGCCTGCATCACTGTTGGAGCACCTGTGCTCTCTACCTGTCAGTACATGCTCCATTCACCCAACATGAGGGCTATCAGATTTGTGACTTGGTAGTAGAATGGTTACACCTAGGTTGTATCACTGTCCTCATCCAAGGAATTATGGCATTGGATAGTCCTAATCCATCCCTTATTCCAAAGGACAGGAACACTCATCCTGCTAATGCCAGATTCATCAGACATGCAAGACAAAGATCAAATTTATGTCTCCTCAACCATACTCAGAGCTTCACCCTTGTATGACAACAGGGATGGCCTACCAGTCGATTTCAAACAGTTTTTTAAATCTTTGTATCTGCGTTTTTGTCCCTACATGACCTGAGATTATTTTATCTGATTTTTCCTTTTTGTCCTCATATAGTACTGTGTTCTCTCAGCCACTGACTTGTAAGCAGTTCCTCCTTGTATTCCTTAACACTTAACACAAAAGGTAGTTTGCTTATTAGTCTCTTTGCTTCTAGAATCTATTACTTCCCTGGCTTAAAGTGAGCTCAAAATGTTCCTGATTTAAGATCTCCTTAAATTATACCGCTTTGGCCTACATTTAATAACAACCAAACCGAATGGCTTTTGTTCCTGAGAACATTTATTTGTTATTGTAATGTTATATTCTTATTTTGTATTTTTCATGATTATTGTAGTTGTCCCAGTGCAAAGGTCTGCACAATAATTAAGATAAGACTGAATTTTGCATTTAAATAAAGTTAATTTGGGGAGGGCAAATAAAATATCTCAGGAAAAACTAATACATATCTATCTATCTATATAGATAGATAAATAATTGATACAAACAAATAGCCATCCATCCATCCATCCATCCATCCATCCATCCATCCATCCATCCATCCATCCATCCAGAACCTCTTTTCCCAGTTTTGCAAATGGGGTCAGGATGTCACTTTAACAGTGACAATCACCTAGTGCTAAGGTTCACACCCCCGGGTGACTCTATCTATCTGTCTGTCTATCTATCTATCTATCTATCTATCTATCTATCTATCTATCTATCTATCTATCTATCTGTCTATCTGTCTATCTATATCAGTCTATCTATATCCATCCACAACCATCAATTTAAGAAATATTTAGATATTCAGCATATTAATCACTGCTGCAGTAGCCTTAGTTATGTGAGGTTATATCCTGAAAAAGATATAATAGCCAGACAGCTTCAAAAGTGTCAAGGCACCCTCCATGCACCCAAACATTCAGTCAGCTCAAGATGAGCTAACTAAAAAGATAGGTTTGAGCACCAAGCCCTTCAGACCTTTCCTGCTATTGAAGGCAGCACAACTCTGTGGGCTTTTGAGGATCAATGATAAGTTTGTGTTTTTCCTTTGCTGGGCAGATAAGGTCCCTTTGGGTAAAAAAACTTTCACTTAAAACATGTTTTATTGTACTTTCTTGTTTAGGAGAGTTATTTTTAAGCAAGGAGTTTGTGTTTTAATGGACTATCATGAGACTTAATTAAACTTTTTAAAATGGGAGTGCATTTTTTTCCTGTCAATTTTAAAAGTTGTTTAAATTAATTGAAAGCCATTCTTTTTTTTTTCTTATAAAGAGTTTGCCCTTATTCCACTTTTGGGGGCTGGTAAAGTGTTTTAAAATACTCTTCACTGTGTTTTTTCTGTGAAAAAGTGTTTTTTTTTAAGATTTTAATTCTTTTACAGTCTCTTTCTGTTTTCCCCAAGAAAGAGACGTTATTTTTGGCTTGAGCATGGAACTACAGGTCTGATGGTCAGTCCTTCTTCCCACCACAAAATGAAAAAGTTAAATAAAGAGACTTTCTCATCACAGCAGACTACCGATTTTCCTCAACCACAGGTGAATGACTGGGTTGCAGTCATAGCTTCTTCCACAGACCACTCATCTTTAACCTGGATTCATCTGTTGTAGTAACTGCAACCAATTTGGACTAGGGTTAGCCACATACTCTGTGGCCATTGGGTGCCCTCAGTGGGTAAGAGAGAGACATTCTTGTTGGTCTTGGGAGGAGGAACAGGGAAGACTTGCCTGTTTTGTCAGAAAGAGGTAGGGGAAGCTGCTGTTGCCATTAATAACACTGCTATTCTCATTTTTCATGTAAAAAAGAAAGAAAGAGAAAACTAAATTATGTATCAATTCCTTCCCAAATTTCATTAGAAAGGAGATGTTTATTGGGTCTGGCTCATGTTTCATTCAGGCTATATATCTCTCTTATAATGTAGTTTCTGGTAAAAGAAGGAGGGATACTGTTTTTCGCAAAGATAGTCGGGATTATGAGTTTGGACAGGAAGATGAAGGGACAGATACAAGGTTTTCTCCTCAGTTTTTTTATTCAGACTTAGAGGAGAGCTTAGTTTCTGATTCTCCCTGTGGGTGTTTCTCTTTCTCTGAGAATACTTCCAGAATGTACCTGTATTTTCAGTGGGAGAACACTGAGATTTCTCAGTTCGTCAGAAAATGCCATGAGTTGTTACAAAAGGAGTTGCCTGATTCTTCCCCTGTTCTCCCAGTTCAGCCTGCTATGCAGAATGTGTGTCACTGTTGCAATTTTCCTGACAGTTGGTCTGCTGCCCCTAAAAGTACAGATAGAATGTAAACAGTTCTTCAGTCATTTAAATTTTTATACACTCATCCCAAACCTGACCCAGCAGCTTTAACTTTAGTTTACTTTAATTCTGCTAAACATTTGGTTAATTCCAATCCTATTCATTCTGAGAAGGATGAGAAGATTATTGATAGGTATGAGGAAAAGGCGCATGCTTCTGCAGCTTTGTTTTTCAGAATTTTGAATTGTCAAGCTATGTTAAAGTTTATTCTGACTTATTGTGAAAGTATGATGAATGTTTTGTCTGTGATTTCTTCTTCTGAGGAAAATCTGCTTTAAATAAGTGTGTGTATGAGTCAGTTATACTACTTCCAAGGGATATGGCCACAGGTACTATTTTGAGCAGGTTTACCTGGCTGCATTCAGTAACTTCTAGATGATATGAAGAATGGGATTTTAAATTCTTCTTTTGATAGAGATTTAGTTTTTGTTTCCTCTACTGTAGAGGTTATCTAAAAGTATTATGAAAGGGCTAAGTTGATACAGGCAATATTTAAGACCTTTAAGCCCCCATTTTCCAAATTTTCTAATGAACTCTATAACCCATCATCCAGTTTAGGCAAAATACAAAATAAGCCCTCTCAACCAAATACTAGCCAACAGATGTTTAAGTAGAAATGGCAAGGGGATTCAAAACAGAATTCAGGAGCTCACCTCCCCATAACCAAGAAAAGTCTAGCAAGTCAAAATTAAGATTTAAAGGATCTTGCCCCTTGCTCTCAGTCTGGCAATACCTTTTCCTTTCCAGAAAGTCTACATTTTCACTTTTCTCTTTGGCACGAGACAGTTTCAGAAAATTGGGCTTGAAGATAATTTTCCAAGGTTACAGATGGGAGTGGTAGCAAACCCTTCCTTTTCAGAAGGTAATTCCTCATCCAACAGACGATATCCCCCCCCAATCTTAAACATATGCTGTCCCAGGGAGTGATAGAACCATTTTCGCCTTCTCAGCTTGGGAAATATTTTTAATCAAGAATGATTTTAGTGCTAAAGAAAGAAAATGCTTGGAGACCTGTTCTGGAGCTTTCTTTCCTAAACCTGTTTGAGGTAGTGCTCACATTCAAAATCATGCTACTTCTTAACCTGTTACCTCTTCTTCCTCATTCAAGTTTCCTGGTAACACCCGATTTTAAAAAATTCTTATCATCTCACATCTATTCATCTGGAATTCAGGGATTTCTTAAGGTTTTGTGTGTCTGAATTGCATCATCGGTTCTCTGTTTAACCTTTTGAGGTATCCACTGCACCAAGAGTGTTCACAAAGTATCTAGCTCCAGTTAGCTCATTGCAGGCAAAAGGGTATCCACATTTTTCCATATTAAGGCAACGTTCTTATCTTTACAGTCTTTTTCAAAGCCTCAGGAATCTCTCACTTGGGTGAGAGATCTCTTACAAGACCTGAGATTTTATGAGAACATGCCAGAGTCTTTTTTGACTCCTTCACACAAGATTGATTTCCTGGCTGGGGTGTCAGCTAGATGCCTTATTTTCTTCTGCAGGAAAAAAAAAAAAAAAAAAAATATATATATATATATATATATATATATATATATCTAAGGTTTTCCACTCAGACATCAGTCACTGTGAGGGAATACCTCAAGATTTTGTGTTTTATAGTGTCAGTGAATCCCATGATCCCCTGGCAAGATTCAGCATGACAGAGATACAATTGTATCTGAAGTCTTTTTGAATTCCAGCACCAACACCCCTTGTTTTTTTCAAATTCATTGCTAGGGTTTGGCAGAAGAAAAATCAGTTGGTGAAGATGTCAATATTTTCTAAATCCTGATCTCCACTTCTCCCTCCCTGTCCAAAGCAGTCAGTCACCAAAGATGCTTCACACATTGCTTGAGGAGCAGTTTTAAGAGGGAGAAAAGTGTGTGTTATGTGGGATACCAAGGATAGGTGCAAGCACATACATTCAAAAGAGATGTCTGCCTTGTTCAAGGTACTCAGTTCTCTGAATCTTCTTTGGTTCTCCAGACCACTTCAAGTTGTTATAGACAATACTACAGTCAAGTGGTGCATCAACAAGCAAGGTAGAACCAAGACATACCCTTTTTGTAGACTATCCATGATAGCTTAGGATATAGCTTCACAGCACAATCTCACTCTACAATCATCATGCATTCTGCCATTGTGTCCTCCTTTTTCAATGCATTTTCATGTCAAGATGTTTTTGGAGCGGATTTTCCATAAGAGGCCTCCAAAAAACTGGTAGCCCCGACTTAGGATCTTACATTTTTGTTAGAGAAGCTAACACTTGCTTCATTTGAGCCAGCTGTTCTTGACGACTTGAAGTGCTTAACATGGAACATTGTTTTACTGATTTTTCTGACCTCAGCAAGAAGACTATCTGAGTTGCAAGCTCTTATGATGAGTCAACACTATCCCATTTTCCATACAGACTGTTTTTTTGAGAACTAACCCTTCTTTTATGTCTAAAGTGGTATCCAAGTTTCCACATTTACTTTAAGCTGAACTATTTATCTCACCGTATTCCTTTCTGAACCTAAAAAAGTGGGAGAAAGCATACTCATACCTTTGATGTCCACAGACAACTTACATAATATCTTGGCAGAATATAATCATTTAGGTCTTCAGATCAATTGTCCATCTTTTGTGACGATAAGAAGGGCAACTTGTGTCAAAACAGAATATTTCCAAATGGTTGTCGAGGCTATTAAACTTTGTTATACTTACCATAACAAAACTATTCCAGACAGGTTCAGGGTCCACTCTGTTAGGGCCTTGGTTTCATTTATGACTTTTTGGAAATGGTTGGATTCTAGACGTATTCTAGAAGCTGCAACTTTGTCATCTGTATTTACATTTACAAGGCAGTACAAGTTTGTTTCATTCTCTAGGTCTGGATCAGGCTTTGCTAGACCTATTTTCCAGAGGTTCCTAAGCCCTTTCCTATCCCCTACCCCCTACCCATATTGATAAGGCTACTACAGTAGTGATTAAAATGATGAACATAATACAGTTGTATAGACAAACTTACCATAACTGCAGATGTTTAAATGATCACTGCTGCTTTAGCCACTCCCTGTATCGTTCCTACCTCTTGTTTTTGGTGCATTTTTATGCCAGGGAGTGAATACATTTTTTTTTTTATTTTTGCTGTTCCTTGTATTGTCCTTTCAGGGCTCAGCCTCCATCTTCCTGTTGGCATAAAAGCTCTGAAGAGTTTGATATATAAATCTGTCTTTTTAGTCAGCTCAGCTTGAGCAGACTGATGGTTTGAGAGTGTGGAAGGTGCCCTGAAGCATTAGAAGCTAAAAGGCTGTCATATTCTTGAGCAGGATATGACCCCATATAGCTAAGGCTGCTGCAGCAATGATCATTCAAACATCTACTGTTATAGTAAGTTTATTTGCACAACTGTACTTCCTTTTTGTTGACACTATTTGTGTTTTTCTTTATTTGTTTAATTTTGAAAGACTTGCACCTGAATTATTGTTTCAGTCAAGCAGATAATTTGGTTATAAATCAAAAGTTAATTACTAAAAGGATTTCAAAAATGTCAACTATAAGTTACAAATATGAAAGGAATGATTATATTTAGTATCACACATAATTATTTTCAGCATCACATGTTTTTAAGTGAAAACTTATACTTGATTTTTAAGAGATGTATGAATCCTGTACAAATGAGCAAACCTTTCTTAAAAAACAAGATAGCTATTAAGAGAAAGAAACTAAATAAGAATAACATTAACTTTTTTGCTATACATAGATTTATCAGACTCTATTTTTTATCTTCAACAATGACTTCTGCATTTTGGAGCACATAAAATGGGCATGAGCTTTGCATGTATATTTAAAATATTGTATGCAGTTACAGCATCAAATTCATTATTAAATTCTAATGGTTATACCGGGATAACATCTGTAAATTAGATATGAGTTTATGATCTTGGGAAATCCTGCTTGAGTTAGCATAACATTTAATTTTGCCAACTGACAGTAAAGTTTACTCACTGAAAGGAAGCATGGATATTATCATTCAGCAAGGCCATCATGGAGTCTCCTAATTTGCTTGTTACAGCAATAAAATTAGTTTTAAACTGCATGGATGAGATGGTAAATATGCAAGCCACCTGCTGGTGCACTAATAGCTTGAATGGACAAAGAAGCTTAATGCTTATCTCATTTTAAATTGCACACTGTTGTCTTAGTGGAATGTTGTCTACCGAGTGGGTGGTGTTACATAATTATAGGTGAATTTAGAATTGCACCTGTACATTCTCTTGCAGCTGTTTTATGTGATATGTGAAAGCAGAAAGTCAGAGCTCACCAACTTTTCATGACAATTGATAATATAACATAATCTCCTTTGTTACAAGGTGCTTTCATTGGTAGGGGTTGGCTTGCAGCTTTCACATGACAATTTCTACACATGTTGTAAACTGGACATCTGTCATATGCTTCTTTATCAAATTCAGAATGCTCATCCTTTATATTTAGGAAATAATGTATTTAGAAAAATTATTTAGCAGACATTACTTTCTATACCAGCTAAAAATCTAAACAGAAGGGTATGTCCACCACATCTGGACTCCACAGAAGTAAGACAATGCCAATTATATTCATACAATATCGAAAATAATGATGCTTTGCAGACACGGTTTTCTTGTTTATTTGGTATGAAATCTGACTCCTAATGAAATATTCACTGCAGTCATAGCCAGATTTAAGCACCAGCAAACCCTGCAGTGGCTGGGGGCCCCCAACCACTGCAAGTTGTCTTATCTTGATATTTTGTAACGTGTCAAAACAACAAAAGCTAGTACATGAACCTTGCATTTTTAATAAACCAGATGGGTAATAACTCTTATTTATATCTCCTTTGAAATTCAAAAATATCGCTGGTTATAGCAATAGTGTCTTATCAAGCAAAAGCTTTCACAATTCTATTAAATATTTTACCACTGACATAGTGCCCCTGGCTTAGTTAAACGCTGCTGATGGACATTCTCTCCACTAAAATTAACAACATATCCAGCTTTAGGTACCTGCAATACCCATGGCTGCAAGCCCCCCCCCCCCCCAATCATTCATGACTGTGGGGGGGCCCCGTAAAAGCTGTGGCTGATTGGGGAAAAATGAGGAGAAAAAATGTTCTAATTTCCTGATTAAGCTGTTTAACCAGAACAGGGTTGTGATATGACTTTATTAGAAGAAAGCTGGTAATGACCATAGGTAAACACTAGAGAGATCATCAGCCCAGAGTGCCTGATCTGAATGCTTAAGAACATGTTTAAGAACAGCTGATGCTTCTGATCTTCAGGGATGGTTTTCTCATACAGGGAGTTTTAAAAATACTGGCAGAAGAGCAGATACTATAACTCCCAACTTATTTGCTGAAGAGTTCAGTGCAATACCAATAATACCAGAATAAAGGCTCAAAATGAGGGACATGTTTTAAGTATTACTCTAATTCAATTTAAAAGTTAATAGAATGACACATTTTTCATCAGCATGCATTTTTTTTTTGCTCAATAAGTATAAAACTTTGATGTCTGGATTTATTGACTGTCCGTAGTCTTAAACGATTCACAAAGAAATCAAATTTTTTATGAAGGACAGAGCAAAATTATGAGCAAAATCAGGAATGTCTGCGAAATCAGGGATAGTGACAGGTTTGCATTAATCCTCATTGAGGTAAATAAAAGTGACTTACACCTGCTGTTTAACTGCTAAACAGCAGTCACTGATCTGGTGTGCCAGTACCAGTGGTAAAAAACTAGTATTGCTACAGCTTATACGTGTGTGTGTGTGTGTGTGTGTGTGTGTGTGTGTGTGCGCACGCGCGTGTAAAAAGTACTGGTGATTTTTATCTGTGTACACACACCCAGTAATGCCAGGACATGTACATTATTCTTCTTGGTATCAGTAAAAAATTTAGTTAACAAGTAATTATATTTCACAAGTGAGGCATAAAATATAGGTTCATAGGTTGGTACTGGGCTATCTGCCCGAAGGCATATATTAGCCCAGCCACGTTGTGTCGTATTCACCGCCCCTTTAGTAGTTCCCTAGACCCTTGTACTAGCAGCTAGTACACTTGGACCCTATCTAGTAGTGCTGTTGGTGTAATACCCGGTGTGAACTTTCTGTTACCCATCCACTCATCAAGGTTCCTCTTGAAGAGTGATAGTGAGGGGCTCTGTCTTATGTAGATTGGGACCCTGTTCCATAGTAAGGGAAGTCTCTGCGAAGGGAATCTATCCCTCCAGCATGTTCTATTCATTGTTGTGTTGAGGTTTATATCCCTAGAGTGTGTAGCTCTAGTAGATTTGGTTTTGCTAAGATGGAGCATTTTCAACAATTCTGGGTTGGACATGGCTCTGTACGTTAGACAGAGATCGCCTCTGAGAAAGTGGTATGCAACAGAGAACAGTCTTAGCTTTTTCAATCGTGCTGCATAGGGCAACTGTTTGAGGCCAGTAATCCTCTTGGTTAGGTACCTCTGTGATCTCTCCAGCTGCTGGAGATGTCTAGCCAGGTACATTCCAATTGGTGCATTGTACTCAATAATGGGTCTGATGAGGGAAGAGTAGAGGGGCACCATTACATCCTTAGATCTTGATGCAAACCCTTTCGTGATCAGATGGGTCACATAGAAGGATTTTCTAACCACTTTGGCAACATGGTTATCAAAGGAAAGCTGACTATCTACTTGGGTCCCTAGATCACTTATTTCTTCTTCAGATCTCAGGGGATTACCTCATATGTTGTAGTTTGCATGTACTCTGTTTTTTCCAAAGGGGATTACTACACATTTTTTTGCATTTAGATTGAGACCATGGCTTTGACACCATGCATCAGTCTCATTTAGGCCCTTCTGGAGGATCTCCATGTCAGCCGGAGACTCTGTTATATGTTATAGTACATTTAGACACTTAGATCCTCTAAGAATCTGGGGCTCCCACTCCCCCAGATTATATAAATGGATACAGGGAGCTCACTTAATCATCCTTGACTTTGTAGGAGCCCCACAAAAGCTGTTGCTGGGTGGGAAAAAAATTAGAAAAAATGTATTAATTTTCTGATTACGCTTTTTAACCTGAACAGGCTAGATATGGCCACCAGTCCTGCTTGGATATGTGTGTACAGGAAGCTGCTGTAGGTTGTGTGTGTGTTTGGAGAGGGGTTGTGTGGTTATTACTTCTAATTTTCATCACAGTCAAACCTTAGAGGTGTGCATATGAGGTCATTATAGCTTGTGTTTGGGCTCAGTACACAAGCTATAATTATTTTCTTTTACTTTTCTCACAGACCTCAGAGGTGTACAAAGAAGGTTACTGTGGCTTGTGTAGGGGCAGGGTACTGTCTAGGAACAACACAATAGTTTACATTACTGCAGTCATTGTTTCACTTTCCTCACAATCACACTTCAGGAATGCATACAGGTGGCTGCCTTTGACAGTTTGGGTTGAGGCGGGAGGAGGCATGCTATGTATATGTATGTAAGCAGTCACTTGAAATACATGACTGTCTGCAGTTGGTGTAAAAGAAACAGTTTTGCATTGGCACAACTGCTAACAAAATTGAGGCATGGATTTCTTGTACAGTTAAGTGAAATATCTAAAATGAAGCCCTTTACTTTGGATATTATGAATACCTGGGAAACACACATGTTCAGTCACACCAAATACACAGTAGACAAGTTCTACTTGCAGTGGAAAATGTGTAAAAAATGTAAATATGCAAACAGTTTGAGTGAAACAACACCTAAGCAACCTGTGGTAGAGAGACATAAAAAGAGATGGAAAGAGAGCAAAGAGCACATGTTCAGTGAGGCATTTCAGAAGCAGCAACCTGTTAAGGTGACAGCCTTATGATAATCTAAGGCTCTTGGGAAAGCTTTCTCTGTCTGGTAGTACAAAGGGACTAAATAAGGTTATATTAATATAATAAGGCTTGAATCAGGAAAGCATGTTAATCACAGGAAAGATAGAGAGCCAATTTACATATACCAGCAGAGAAAGCTACACGATACCTGCGGTAGCACTTTTGGGAAAGTCTTCAAACAACCACATCAGAAAAGGAATGAGAAATGGTCGGGGAAATAGTCAGGTAGTCCTGATATGATGCTAATTAGCATGTCAAATGATCAAAACATAAGTGTCTGATAATGAAACACTAATTTAAAATTAATTTGTTTATGTACTAATTCTGACACTGTAGCACTTCAGACATTTCTTTACTCTGAGACAAGTTGTTATTGGATTTAGTCTTTATAAATAGCAAGAGGTCGGGGAGCAGATTCATTTTCAGTGGTTTAAGCAGGAGCTTTTGCAAAAATACTTTTTTTTCACGTTTATGGTGAGTTTCAATTATCACACTGTTGGCATTAATTAAAACATTGTTTTTAAATCTTTCAATGTCAAACACTTGTGTGGCAAACTTTTCTAGTATAGAGTCAGATCGATATTCTTATATAATTTGATACCCCAGCAAACAAATGGTTACTTGAGGATCAAAAATGATAAAGGAAGGGATCCCACCAAATGTGAGTAAAAACTCATCCCCAAATTAGGGCTTTGGTGTTTTGACTATAATCATTACCTTTTCTGAAAATTTCTGGAACGCAGATATACATTTTCACAATCATTTTCTTGTCATGTTGTTAATATATTCAAAGACTCATAGGTTTTATAATAGGCTAATGACCACCATGGTCTTTCCAAGTGTAGCTGCGCAATCCAACCCAGTTTTGCCCCTTCCATGGATACCTATATAGTGTGATATGTTAGTACAGATGTTGCTAACGGTTATTGTGGTATGTTAGTTGGGGATTCATTTTAAATTTTCCATTAAATGATCAAGGTTTTATTTGAATAGGGTCAAGGATGAACTCTGCTTCAGGTAGATGAAGAACTTATTCCATAGCTTGGGGATCCTTTGAGATACATATCGGTTTCTCCAACATGTTCTATTTATGTCTCAGGCAATGTTCTGGACCTTGGATCTAGTGTTTATGGTGCTGTTTATTCTGAAGATCTGCAAGAGGTCCATCAGAGCTGGATTTGAGGCTGTCTTATATACCAAGCATAGATCACCTCTCAGTATCATGTAGGAGACTGAGTACAGAGATAGGGCCTTAAGGCAATCTATGTAGGACATAATGTTCATACCCTGGATTCTCCTGGTGAGGAACCTTTGAGGGCATTCCAACTATTGCACATGCCTGGGTCTGAAAAGGGATGACTAGAGTGGTACTATATCATTCTTGGACCTGGATGCCATACCCAGGCTTATGAGTTGGGTGACCTAGATGATTTTTTACTATCTTGACTATGTATTGGTCAAAGGCCAGATTACTGTGTACATGTTTCCATATCTCTAACTATCAAGACAGCTTTAAGAGGTGCTTTGTCAATGGTGTAATTAGCTTGTGTAGAGGTTTTTCCAATGGGCACTATAATGCATTTCTTTGTGCTGAGTTTTAATCCATGACTTTGACACCAGTAATTTGTTTGTGTTAGACTTTCTTGTAGGATGTTTGTTTGGGCGGGAATCTATGACAGCTGCCATTTTATAGTTATCTGTAAACTAGATGAACCAGAGGCCTTTCACATCAGCCTTGACTTCTGAGAAGTAGATGCCAAACAAGAGTGAGCCCAACATGGAGTCCTGGGGTACTCCACTGGTGACCAGTCTCCTGGTAGAGGTGGTCTTACTGATCTTGACTTCTTGGATCCTATTTGTAAGACAGCCAGCAATCCAGTCAGCTATGTAGGGATTTATGCCTAGTTCTGAGAGTCTGTCAACAATACCTGAGTGCAGTATTGTATGATATGTCTTGCCCAGGTCAAGGTAGGTGGTATGCACCGTTTCCCCTTCATCCATAGCCTTAAGTAGGCAAGATCTTCCCTTAACAAAGCCAAATTGGAATGGGTTCAGTGTCTGCGGATTGTCAATGTTCTTGCTGATCATTTTCAAGATAATTATTTACATGGCCTTGCATGTTAAACTTCTCAGACAAACAGGTCTGAATTTCCTGGAGTCAGTTGATGATCCACGCTTATGAAGACAGAGGACCATTGTGGCCTTCCATTTACATGGCATGTAACCTGTTTTGACATTGTAGTTAAAGAGCACTCATGTGATCTAGATAGGGCAAGTTTTAGGCTATTTAGGAGGCAACTGCGGATATTATTTGGGCCCACTTTAGCAGTGTTATTGGTCTCAGCAAACACTACTACAAACAAGTCTCTGTTGATAGCTGCAGGAGGCTATGCTATAAGGGATTTCACAGGGGATGGTGGGGAGATTGAGAGGAAAAGTCAGAGCTAAACCTAACAACCAGTAGATTCAGTCTGTCACTCTGGTCAGTGAAAGGTGTGCCATTTACCACCAGTTCTGCACACTACTTAGAGTTAACTTTAAGGTTACTGACATAGCTGAAGAGGACCTACTGATTGTCCTTAACCTGGGAGGATACTTTGACCTTCTAAATGGCCTTGTTAGACCTCATTAGACTTCTTAATTTATTGTTTAGTTGAATCAGAGAGATCTTGTTTCTATGAGACTTACTGTTTCTGATTTTGGCCATTACTTTTTTTTTGTTATGTTATATACCCTGTTAAGATAAGGACTCCACCAGTGGAGTTTGTTTTGGTGTGAGATCTTGGCTTACTTCTGGCTGGTATGGCATTCTCAATGCAGCCATTTCTATGTTTGCACAGGGTTTCTGTAAATAATTCTGCATAAGTAGCTGTGTTCCCAGGTTTTGGGTGAGCTGTGAATTTTGACAAACTGTCACTTGATAAGTCGTAGTTTGCTTTAGAATAGTTCCTAACGTTAATGTGTTTAGTTGGGTTTTCTGAACTGATTATTATTTTGAAGGAGATAGCTTTGTAGTCCAATCTCACAATCTCATCAATGAGGATGTGATACAGTGGGAGAGGGAGTTTGCAAACATCTCCCCATGTTGGTGAATACTACATTCAATATGTTCGATCCCCTGGTTGAAGTGTGCACTGTATGGTCCAGGGTGTTTGTGTTGGTAAAGTCCAGGAAATATTGTGTGTGTGAGTTGGAGGCAGTGTATATTTCCCAGTCCAAAGAAGAATAGTTAACGTCTCCCATGAATTGTGTTGTTGATATGATGGTGAGCACCTTTAGTAGGTCTAGGTAAGAGTTGTGAGCTACATGAGTCATAGAGGGTGATCTGTAGCTGGCCAGGACATGGTAAAGAAGCTTGTCTACAGAAACTTGGATGTGGATGAACTCCAGGGCATTATCCTGTTTAAGCAACCTGGAGTTCTATCTGTTACTAATGTAGATCAAGACATCTCCGCATTTAGCACCTATCTCTGCTACTGCTGATCTGAAAGTGTGGAAGGCACTGTAGCCTTGCACTGCTAAAGTACTTTCTATGTCTTTAAACCATGTCTTGATAACAGCAGATGTCAACATTCTCTAGGGTGAGCAAAGTGTGCAGCATGTGGGATTTTCTTGTTTAGACTCCTAGCAGTGAGCAGTAATACCTTAACTTTGCTTTGAGAGGTTTTTTTTTCTTTCTTTCTTTCTTTTTTTTTTTTTCTGTGTTGGCAGTTTTGTAATTTTGACATTGCATAAAAAATCTCTAAGGGGTGGAAAAAGTTGTGTCCAATATCTGAAAGCCCAGGGTGGACTGGAGCAGACCATCCTTGGTGAAGCAATGTGGTCTGTTAACAATGCCCTCTCATGGCGATAGATATTGGATTCCCTTGAAGTGACATCTGAAAATAAGACAGTTATTAAAATCAATCATTTCTGTTCATGATGTGACATCATCCTTGGTGAAGGTAGAATTCTGCTCAGTGCATGGCACATAACTGACTATAACACATATTTAGAGAGCTCCATATGCTTTTTTCATATACTCCAGTGAGTTATGTCTCAGATCATTTATATGTAACAAAACATTACCTTCTGCTTGCCCAACCTGGCAAAAGAGACAGCTGTGTCATACGATAGATTCTCCTATGAGGAGAGTGCTAGGCAAACTGCTTCCTTGCTTGCCTAGTGGACTGTGTTCTTGGGGGTATCACTGAGTATTGGCTTATGTGTGGTGTCAGGTGTTACTTTTGGTGTAGGTTTTAGTGATTGATGAGGATAGGTGTTGCTGTTTGATGTCTTAGGAGGTCTTTGAGGTATGAAAAGGTTAGCAGCTTGTGTGAAGGATGTAGTGTGTGCTCTTCACAACCTTTTGCTTTCAAAAAGTTAAGTATGTAAATCTCACACATACTGTATTAGTTTCTTTAAGAATTAAAAGGTTGTCTTCAAACATGAGGCAATTACTTCATTGTCTCAGGATGCCCGTATCTACGAAGCTGGCCACAGAGACATTAGAAAATTGCAAAAGCATGTTTTCAGGACCTGTATTAGGGATGGGCTATTATGCTATAGGGACTTGGTTTTAAGGGAGTTACCTGAGTGGTGTCTATGATTAAAGCTAGATGTTAGATAGTGGTATGATCTGATATTAGTGCTGTTTGATGTGGTAACTAGCTGCCCTAACTTTAGTTCTATGCGAATCCTTAATTTGAAAATTATGGAATTCGACCTTCATGAAAATAAGCCAAGAGAGAGAGAGAGATCAAGAGCTGTTATAATGGCAGATACAATCAACTGTACCAAAGGCAATTTATACTGCAAGGGATTATGCAGCAACTGTTCTAACAAAGTTAATAACACAATAATAGGTCATATCTTTTACATAGGTTCATAGGTTCATAGGTTCATACTAGGCTATCTGCCCAAGGGCATTTATAAGCCTAGCCCAGAGTTTTGTGGCTTTCGCCACCCCTTTAGTTGGAGGATACTATGCCCATTATTTTGCTGTGCCTCTGTCAAGCAGTGACACTGAGATAATCCCTGGGGTATATCTGCGATCTCCCATCCATTGGTCAAGATTTCTCTTGAACAAAGCCAGTGAGGTGCTCTGCCTCACATGTACCGCGATTTTGTTCCACAGCATAGGGAGTCTCTGGGTGATGAATCTGTCCCTCCAGCACGTCCTATTAATAACCGTGTCAAGGTTTAAGTCTCCCGCCCTTGTAGTTCTGAGGGATCTAGATTTTTTGAGGTGAAGCATGTTCATCAATTCTGGGTTGGACATGGCCTTGTATGTCAGGCACAGGTCACCTCTGAGCAGGGCGACTGAATAGAGCTGAAGTTCCTTCAGTCGGGCAGCATAGGACATATTTTTGAGACCCCTTATCCTTTTGGTGAGGAACTTTTGGGAGCTTTCCAGTTTCTGCAGGTGTCGTGTCAGATACATTCCGAATGGGGCATTGTACTCAATCATTGGCCTGATGAGTGATGAGTACAACTTCCCTTGATCTAGATGTGAATCCCTTCATGATCAGGTGGGCAATGTAGAAGGTCTTCCTAACTACTTTGGCAATGTGAGTGTCAAATGAAAGGTTACTGTCAACCTGGGTACCCAGATCCCTGATAACCTCTTCTGTGCTTAGTGGGTTGCCACCTATATGGTAGCTAGGGGTAACCTTGTTTTTCCCGAAGGGTATGACTATGCATTTTTTGGCGTTTAACTTTAGGCCATGGCTCTGCCACCAGTTATCCATTTCTATAAGACCCTTCTGAAGGATATCTGTGTCAGATGTGTTCTCAACTATGGCGCCCAGTTTGCAGTCATCTGCAAATTTTGTCAGCCATAATCCTCCTCTGTTTGCTTGTACTTCTGAAAAGTAGATGCCGAACAGGAGAGGGCCCAGGACTGAGCCCTGTGGGACACCATTTGTGACAGGCTTTGAGTCTGACATGGCGCCAGCAACTCTGACCCTGTGGGTTCTGTCACTTAGCCAGTTTATAGGTTTACATTTAAGCTGATGAGTTTTTCAGTGATACCTGAGTGGGGTATTGTGTCGAAAGCCTTTGCCAGGTCGAGGTAGGCTGTGTGGACTGCCTTTCCCTCATCAATGGCCTTGGTGACTGTTTCAAAAAAGTCAACCAGGTTTAAAAGGCATGATCTGCCCTTGACAAAGCCAAACTGGGTCGGATCCAAGGTCTGCAAGTCTCCTATGTCTTTATTTATGAGTTCCATTATGGTCCTCTCCATAGCTTTGCAGATCAAGCTTGTCAAGCTGATGGGACGGTAATTTCCCGGGTCGGTGGAGGCACCGCCTTTGTGAAGTGGGACCACAGTTGCCGTACGCCACTCCTTAGGCACGTATCCTGAGGTGAGGCTAAAATTAAACAGCTGCCCTAACTGCGGGTTTAATTCCTCATTGAGTTCATGGAGCGCACATCCGGGGACACCATCTGGTCCCATGGATGCTGTGTTTTTTGCCTTGGAGAGAGCAGTTCTCACCTGAGCGTTAGAGATGTTTTGGGGGCTATAATTCTCTGGTATAGATATCTCACCTTTTGGGGGGGAGTTTGCACTGAACCTGTCAGCCAGTATGTTGGCAATGTCTGTAGGTTCAGTAATTTTTACATCATTTTGAACTAATTCTGAGCATATCTGGGAGTTTCCTCCCAGGTTTCTAACATAGCTAAAGAAGGCCTTATGATTGTCCTTTGAGTCCTTAGCGACTTTTCTCTCAAAATTTGCCTTGGATGATTTTATGAGAGATCTTAGTGCAAATTACTTTGATTATTTCTTTATTTGAAGTCATTGACAAGAAAAGTCTAACCTGACATATGTCTTTTTCTGTGGAAGTCCAGAAAAAATGTCCACATATCCATTAACATTTATCTAGTTATTTAATCAAATGAGGAAATAACATTCCAATACAAAATCAGCATAAAGCATTATACCTAGAAATAAGCTATGGATCTCAAAATGAGAAAAAGTAAATGGGAATTGTGTAGAGATTTTCTAGACCTGTAATTCATTAGATGCCAGCCTGTAAATGTTTTACCTTTTCCAGCACTTTCTACTTCTGGATTCTAAAATAATGTTTTACAGCCAGAAAGAACAATAACATAAGCTATCCTTGGAATTCAGAAACAATCCCACCACCAGTTCTAAGAGCTGTGACCAAAAAGGTCTGTTTCCATGATCATGAAAAATGTGATTCAGAAACACATTACCCACAATAAGGGAACACCTCATTACAGCTAGTTTGCATATCTCAGAATTGCATTGTGCCACTGCTAGTGCTAATCAGTACTTTCCAGTAGCAATCATCAGTGGAGACCCATATATCCCTCTTATACACACGACCTATAGACACAGACACACTCAAACACACACACACACACACACACACACACACACACACACACACACACGCACACACACATACACTAACACTGAAATATATCTTACCTATCATTGATTTGACAGTACATCACAGATGTACCCCTGTTATGTTTCTCTGCCACTCCTAAATCAAAGATGATAACAACCAATCAATAATTCCAGACATTAAAGTTCTATTCTTCTTAATATTCAGAAAATGTATCCTGATGCCAGATCTTTCCATTTATTAACTTTTTTAAGTGACTCAGAGTAATATTTGAAACATTATCCCTGGTGTCATCTTGTTTTCTTCAAAACTTTGTCCAGAAGTCTAGATCACAGGTATTTCCAGGTACAACACCCCATTTACACACACACACACACACACACACACACACACACACACACACACACACACACACACACACACACACACACACACAGACGCACACTCATAAATGCAAAAAGACACCACCATCCCTCTCAACTGCCCCTGAATTTGACAGAACATTCCTATTTCTGCCTTATGTCTACCCTAGCCTTCATAACTGATGGACCATTACAGGGAATAAATAATGTTTGTGTCTTTCGGCTTTTCCCAGTTAGGGGTCGCCACAGCAGAACTCCGGTCCACTAATGATTGGCAGTTGATTTTTATGTACCAGCTTGCCAGGCCTGACGCACAACCTTCAACAAAGGTACGCACATTCACGCATGTCTCCACTCAGAAGACACTCTAGCTGAGAATCGAACCAGACAGTGTCTTACTGTGAGGTGACAACACTACCGCAGCACCACCACCACAGGTACAGGCAATAAATAATACAAGACAATATAGTTTCATACTTCTTATTATGCAGTAGCATGAAATTTATCCTGATATACCTCTTCAACTAAGTCCTCACTGAGTGCAGAAAACTAAAGAGCTGACCTATCAATCAAGTGTTCTCTAAGCCAAGGGTAAGGGGTTTGAAGCTTTTCCTTTTTCCCTGTTTTACTTTGATTTCTAATTCACTTAGAGAAATAATTAAACAGTACTCCTGGTATCTAGTATTAGTGTAGAAGATTAAAGCTATGATTTTTGTGAAAAGTGTGCACAGCAGATATTACATACAAATGAGTTAGGGAAATATTTGGAGTGCACCTGCTATCTATTGTTATAGCTCCATACATCTTAAGTAATTTGTGCAGCCAAACTGTTCTTCAAGTAACTTTTTTAAGTGAGCTCAAGGTGGTATTTAAGAGGTACCCTTGGTGTTTAGTGTTCTCACAGTATTGTAGGATTTGCTCATTAGTGTAGGGGAGTCTAGAGTTTTGACAATCCCCCCCCCCACCACACATATAAATATATTTAAACACACACACACACACACACACACACACACACACACACACACACACACACACACACACACACACACACACACACACACACACACACACATCCCTCTAAATAACTCCTGCCCAGGCAACCAGGCAGACCAGACACAGAGTCAGAAACATACATCCACACACTGACACATGCATGTAAACACACACACACACAGACACACACACACATATCAGACCAGACACAGAGTCACAAACATGCATCCACACACACACACACACACACACACACACACACACACAGACACACACACACATATCCCCTTTTACTCACACTCAGTGACACTTTCCCATTCACCCATGAACACCTACCCTCTACTCTAAATAACTCCCTGCCCAGGCAACCAGGCAGACCAGACACAGAGTCACAAACATACATCCACACACTGACACATGCATGTAAACACACACACACACACACACACACACACACACACACACACACACACACACACACACACACACATATCCCCTTTTACTCACACTCAATGACACTTTCCCATTCACCCATGAACACCTACCCTCTACTCTAAATAACTCTCTGCCCAGGCAGACCAGACACAGAGTCACAAACATACATCCACACACTGACACATGCATGTAAACACACACACACACACATATCCCCTTTTACTCACACTCAATGACACTTTCCCTTTCACCCATGAACACCTATCCTCTACTCTAAATAACTCTCTGCCCAGGCAGACCAGACACAGAGTCACAAACATACATCTGCACACTGACACATGCAAGCAAACACACACATGTGCATGCACACACACACACACACACACACACACACACACACACACACACACACACACACACACACACACACACACACACACACACACACACACACTCATTTGAGACCACTCATCCCTCTACATACACTCACACATACAGTTGGGCACATACACACACTCATATGCAAACACCATCCACAACTACCTGTCTCCTAAATTCCCTGGCACTTGCTTCTAACATGCTTTCACCCGTTGAATGTAATGCAACAGGCATTTCCAGGGAAAAGCACATGGATAGTTAGCAAAGTTCACTTCTCAATAATGCTTCATTAGTATTTGCAGGAAGCCACAAATACAACCCACTGTACAGTTTCATCTCATTGAGGTAAATCATAGTGGCAGGGCTGCCTTTGTATCTGAAACATTTAATGCCAGTAAGTAAAAAGGGATTATCACTGACGATAACTTTTTATGATTCCCATAAGCATTTATTTAAGCAGTGACTATACATTAATACTCCTGAAGGACATATTTGCAAGTTTAGCTTATAGAAACAGGGTTCAAAGGTCTTGTAAGAGGATATGTCTTTTAGTCAATCATGTGATACTACAGCAATGCCCAATGTAGGTCTGTCAGCAGTGTAAAATCCACATGAAGGAGGCCTTTATACAAAGAAATAAAAATCAATATCAATCAAAGCTGTCTGGAAGAGATCAAGCCACATTATGGGAATTACTAAGAAACTTTCAACATCTAGTCAGAACGACTAAAGCTGGATGGAAATTTATATATTTTTTTCTAGGAATCCTGACCTGCTTCATATTTTATCTGAGCATCTAATTACATTTTTCAGGAAAGGATCTATTAAATTACAGCCATTACAACCCAGCATAATATGTTTAAGTGAACTGATATGTGTGTGTGTGTGTGTGTGTGTGTGTGTGTGTGTGTGTGTGTGTGTGTGTGTGTATGTGTATATATATATATATATATATATATATATATATATATATATGTATATATATGTGTATATATATATATATATATATATATATATATATATATATATATATATACACATACATACATTTAAGTGTACATGTATATTATATGTATGTGTGTATATATATATATATATATATATATATATATATATATATATATATATATATATATATATATATATATCTATATATGGGTTCACTTTATAATTTCGAAAAACTGAAATACCGAATTTCAGTATTTCGAAATCAAAAAGTCGAAAACTGAAAATCACGAAAGTGCATAATCGCGAATTCAAATATCTCAAATTTGCGGCTATGGCTTATGGTACGTGATGTGCAGTGTTGGGAGTGTATCATGTGTGGATGTAGGTGCAATTGAAGGTAAGTGAGTGCTTTGTAAGGGTTATGTGTGGGAGTTTGAGTGTGTCTGAATGTGTGGATGTATGTATTTGTGTGATGTTTGTGTGTGTGCGAGGGACTGTGAAATGTGTGGGTCTGTGTTTCCTTTTTGTGTCTGTGTGATCTCGGAGTTAGTATATATAAGTAGGGGGGTGCTGTAGTGTAGGTTTGTTTGTTTGTGTTTTTGTGTGTGTTTTGTTCGTTGTAGTGTGGATTGGACAATGTATGTGTTGTGTGGTGCATGGCTTGTATGTATTTGTGATGGTGTGCTTCGCAATTGTGTTCTGTCAGGATTATGGGTGTTCGACTTTATGAATTCGGTATTTCAGTATTTCAAAATTATAAAGTGAATCTATATATATATATATATACAGTGGATACAAAGAGTTTACACACACCTGTTAAAATGCCAGGTTTTTCTGATATAAAAAAATGAGACCACAATAAATCATTTCAAAACTTTTCCTACTGTTAATGTGACCTATAACCTGTACAATTCAATTGAAAAACAAACAAATCTGTTAGGGGAAAAAATATAAAAAAATAAAAAACATACAATATGCTGTTTGCATAAGTTAACCCATAAACTAATACTTTGTTGTGTGTGCACACCCTTAAACTAATACTTTGTTGAAACACCTTTTGATTTAATTACAGCATTCAGTCTTCTTGAGTACACACCTGCCATCAATTAAAGAGACTCTGATTAACTCCAAATAAAGTTCAGCTGTCCTCGTAGGATTTTCCTGACATTTACTCAGTTGCTTGCTACAGTAAAAGTCATGGTTCGCAGAAAGCTTACAAAGCATCAAAGGGATCTCATTGTTGAAAGGTGTCAGTCAGGAGAAGGGTACAAAAAATGTCCACAGCATTGGCTATACCATGGAACACAGTAAAGACAGTCATCAAAAAGTGGAAAAATATGGGACAACAGTATTGTTGCAAAAAACTGGACATCCCTCCAAAACTGATGAAAAGACAAGACAAAACTTGGTTAGTGAGGCTGCCAAGAGACTTACAGGAACACTGAAGGAGCTGCAGGAATTTCTGGCAAGTACTGGTTGTGTACTACATGTGACAACAATCTTCTTTATTCTCCATATGTCTGGAAAAAGGGGTAGGGTTGCAAGATGGAAGCTTTTTCTTACACATCAAAGCATCCAGGCCCAGCTAAAATTTGCAAAACAATACATCAAGTCTCCAAAAAGCATGTGGGAAAATGTGTTATGGTCTGATGAGACTAAGGTTGAACTTTCTGGCCACAATTCCAAAAGGTATGTTTGGCGCAAAACCAACACTTCTCATCACCAAAAGAACACCATCCCCATGGTAAAGCATGGTGGTGGCAGTATCATGCTTTGGGGTTGCTTTTCTTTAGCTGGAGCTGAGGGCTTTATTCAAGGTGGAGGGAATTATGAACAGTTCTAAATACCAGTCACTTTCAGCCCAAAACCTTCAGGCATCTGCTAGAAAGCTGAAGATGAAGAGGAGTTTCCCCATTCCACACGAAATTGACCGCAAGCATGCATCCAAATCAACAAAAGAATGGCTTCACCAGAAGAAAATTAAAGTTTTGGAATGGCCCAGCCAGAGCCCAAACCTAATTCCAATAGAAAATCTGTGGGGTGACCTGAAGAGGGCTGTGCACAAGAGATGCCCTCACAATCTGACAGATTTGGAGTGCTTTTGCAAGGAAGACTGGGCAAATATTTCCAAGCTAAGATGAGCCATGCTGATAGACTCCTACCCAAGAAGACTGAATGCTGTAATTAAATCAAACAGTGCTTCAACAAACTATTAGCTTAAGTGTGCACACACTACAAAGTATTAGTTTAAGGGTGTACACACTTACGCAACCAGCGTATTGTACCTTTTTTTGTTTTTTATTTTTCCCCTAACAGATTTGTTTGTTTTTCAATTAAATTTTACAGATTATAGGTCACATCAAAAGTGGAAAAAGTTTTGAAATGATTTACTGTGGTCACATTTTTTTATATCACAAAAAACTGGCATTTTAACAAGGGTGGGTAAACTTTTTATATCCACTGTATATGTATGGATATATATATAGGTCCATACTGATACATCAAATTTGCAGAATTTGGAACTCCACTTGACTGAGACTATGATTGAAGTTCTATAATTCTGTAAATCTGAAAACTAAAAAAAAAATGATAACACTGTAGTTTTCCAGGTGTGGGGGGGGGGGCAAGATCCCCTGCAGTCCTTCCATGTGAGGGGCTCTGCTGCATCAGAACCTGCTAATTATATACCAACTCCAAGATCTCACTACAGTAGGGAAAGGATATATCACCCTTATCCCAAGTGTACTACGATCTCTGTACAAAACATCAAAGTTATGGAAATTCAATTTTATATATATATCTATATATATCTATATATATATATATATATATATATATATATATATATATATCTATATATATCTATATATATATATATATATATATATATATATATATATATATATATATATATCTATATATATATACATATATATATATATATATATATATATATATATATATATATGGGTTCACTATAGAATCTCAAAATACTGAAATCCCGAATTTCAGTATTTCGAAATTCTATAGCCGAAAGCTTTAAATCCCGAAACCCCAGAACCGCGAAATTTAAAATCGCGAACCTACACTACAAATACACCACACACATATACGCATGCACACAATGTCCCCCCACAATCAAACATACAATCCTACACTACAGACAAGCAGGGGGGAAAGCCACCCTTCACCACCCATGTGAGAGGGCTGTACCCCCCTAACCCCCTACTTATATATACTAACTCCAAGATTGCAAAATCACACACAAAAAGGTAACTCACACCCACACATCTCGCAGCCCCTTACACACACACATCACAGCCACAACATACACTAACATATACTAAAGCCCCTAACCAACACACTTACACATGCATAATTAACCTGAACTTACACCTATCCATTCACACACCACAACACCAGAAATGCTATTTCAAAACCTCAGCACTTCGGGATTTTGAATTTCGTGCTTCTGGGGTTTCGCAAATTAAATCTTTTGGTTATAGAATTTTGAAATACTGAAATTCGAGATTTCAGTATTTCATGATTCTATAGTGAACCCATATATATATATATATATATATATATATATATATATATATATATATATATATATATATATATATATATATATATATATATATATATATATATATATATATATATATATATATATATATATATAAATAAAACAAAATATCGGTTATGGAAAATGTGTATATGCCTTTAAATGTGAACTGAGTATGAAATGTAGGAGTGTACTCAAAAAAATAAAGCAATTAGTGGCTAACAATGATTTAACTCTCACTTAATTTGGTATATAAGGAAAATGCTAGAAAGCACAAAGAAGTTAGTTCCTCACTTAGATAATTATCTGAAGAAAGACCCAAACCTTGGAATGGGAATAGCAATTTAGGACTATCCTGTGGAATGTAACCTATGCAGTATAACCAGAGGGGGCATTTGCTATCAGACCTGGCAGCTTGTGAGATCCATTCTTAAGACAGACTATAACCTAGGAGTCTGTTGGGACTGAATTCTGTCATGAAAAGTAAGTAAAGCGCTTGCTTTATTTTAATCTGCAAATCCAAATGGGATAATAGTGTATTTTGATGGAGTACAGAATAAATATTTATTTTATATAGTCTGGCATCCAGTGTGATTTTGGATTTACTCTGATGGAATATGGCCAACATTTGGTCAGAAAATCAGCATTTTTTACCTCACAATATATCTCCTACACAGTATAAAACCAGATCTGGGCAACAGTTACTGAACTGTTTCTGTAATTTATTTATTGACATTTGTTTACCAGGACAGTCTGAATGGATATTTTCATCCATTTTCAGTGGATGCACAAGGGGTAAAAGTTCCACAAACAAAAGAACAGAAAACATATATACATAGGTGAAAAACTGACAACATATTACAATATATGCTAGATACATAGATTGATATGACTATGAATACACGTGGTATGTAGAATAATTCACATGTGGCATGTAGAATAATATACATATATCATCTTTAAAACAAGATAATAATATCATGGAGCACTGAAATGTTTTTACATGCTGTAAGTACAAGAGTTTATAACTCAGCCAGAAAGTAAATGTCAGAGTGGAATATTCGACTAGGGGATAAGGGGGAGGAGTATAAGAAGGCTGGGTAGAGTGAAAAATAAGTATTTGTTAGAGGTAATAAGCGGAACAGATATGGGAGACAGGACATATGAAGAGTAAAAGCAAGATTAAGAGAAAAAGAAATAAAATAGAAATAAAAACAGTGAAACAAGATATGGTGTATATAGGTATTAGAGTAGTAGAAGCTGAAATTATTATATATGTTCTGGATATAGTTAATCAATACCCACAGCTATGGAGGAAATACAGGAGAAAATTATAGAATCACATGTGGGGATGGACTAAAAGCTGGTACGGTTATAATGGCCAATAATGCTTGCCGATAAGGGTGCCAACCATAACACTCTGCTGTTGCTGAAGAAAATATCCAATGTGATGACTTAGAATCTTACCTAGTGACAAAGAGAGAACTGCAGCTGAATAGATATAGCAACAATTCTGTCATCCTCTGGACTCCATGGCATATAAAGACAAAGATCTGACTGCGACCCAGATGACCTGAGATCAATTAGCAGATTGGAAAGATCCTTGCAGGGTAGGGTGAGATATGTGTGGTTTATGTTAGCTTGCTTGGCTGGGAGGGAGGGAGGGTGATGGTGACATCCCCCCTTGTAATGACCTGGCACTCTGGGGAGTGGCATGGGCCATTTTCGCTCAGAACAGTGTGATGGTAGGGGAGACATAGATATATCCTCTGCAAATTGGTTAGATTAGACATCATGGGGGACATGTCAAGATGAGGACTTTCTTTTCTATCAAGGTTTAATTGATCCCCATCAGGTGACATGGAAGCCCAAGTTATTACCACGGGATAGGATTAGTGCCATAACTCAAATTTCCCTAATGACCCCCAGTCTGACAGCTCCATGAGTGGTTCTCACCCAATGGGAATGAAATTGCTATGACTGGCTTTCTTTCCAAGAAATATGAATGAGTCAATAGATCATGGGGGGGGGGGGGTTGATGGTCAGTAAGCGGTGAACACCAAAAACATCCAGTTATGCCAGCTGACAGCAGGGCCACTGAAAGCATAATTAGACATGGAAGAAACTGTTTACATTGCTTATACTACATTTTAGAAAGAACTTTGTATATGGGCTTGTATAACCCCTGAGATATAAGCACTAAAATGTCATGACTAGACTTTAAATATAAATACACCAGCAAGTATACAGATGAGTACCTTCAAGCAGCCCAGCAATCAAGGAGCCTCAGTCCTCACCACTAACACCAGGGAGGGCATCTCCTATAAGAGGAAAGGATAACAAATACACACAGTAAAGTACAAGTTCCCTTAAGTGCACGCAGAGATCATAATAGTCCATCTGGGGATGGTTGCTCCCTTGCTCTTCAGGTCCAAATTAAGACTCCCCACTGGCACAGTTTTAGGTCCAGATCTCTGCCTAGCTGGCAAGCTATCCTCCAGTACCCTCTCTGTCCCAGCAGTGCTTCATGTCCCTGCTCAGGTAGTTGACACACCACACACACTTTGTGATCAATATTTATACAACTTTACCAACACTCCTGGGTAAGGCTGACACAGATTCTCCAACTGGGCCCCTTTACCCAGACTATACAGTAGTAATTTCTGCCACCACCAGCTAATACTTATCAGCTATCCAAAGGCCCTTAAAAGGGTGTCCAATTATTACTGTGCAATATTATTATCCAATTGGTAATGTGACTATTCAGTCTAAGGCTTATTAGAGTGGCTTATTACAATAAACTATAAATATGCACTGTACTCTAGAGCTTACTTATCTCTACACAAACCAGCCACAGGTAAAGATTTTTAAAATATTTCATAATAAATAATTAAAACACAAGACAATACTACTACACCACAGTGATATCTAAGAGTTCAGAGATCCCACAGAAACTTAAAACAATACAGTAGGAAAGTTTTGATAAAACAGAAAAAACATTGTTCTAACTCTCTTCTATGTTCAAAGCTATTACTACAAGAAAACATATTTCTAAGACACTACTTACATAAGACAACAAGCAGAGTGCTGATAAGTGGGATATCAAGATCAAAATGCTCACAGTCTCTCTCTGAACAATAGATGTTCTTCGTCTCCCATTGCTGCAGTCCTTACATATGGGTACTCCGCTGTCCACAATCGTCCCGAATACCAAAAGGGCTAGAACGTCGTCATCGGGCGCGCGACTGACTGGCGTCACGCGCCAGTACAAATGTGCATGACTGAAGCCATAACCTCTGTCTTTCTTTTTGTCTTTTCTTGCCTCAGTATTGACGGATGTCAGCAAAAGTTAATAACTGTATTTCTTGTGGGAACCAGATTCCTCATAGGGATTACCATTCACTCTGTATTCCTTGTTTGCTGGTGTTTGGTAAACGTAATTGACACATGCCCGTCGGATTCCCATGACGTCTAGTTCTTCTAAAAGAAGTCTTTATGGCGTCCAAACAGGATGTTCTGGAGAACCACTGACTACTTCAGCGGCTCCTTCTGAAAGTTTACCTGAGTCTCAAGGGGAGCCTTTGTTACTACAGGAAGTGGCTTCTCCTGTGTTAGGCCAGGCTGGGGGTGCTTCTCTGATGTCAGTGGTTCCCTCCCCTCATGGGGTAGTTACTCCTTCTCAAGCAAAGCCCATTCTAAGTCTAAGTCTGCCCTGGTCCAGCTCCTAGGAAGCACATGTTAAAGATGGCTGAAGATTTGATTACCCAGGGTAGAGACAGAGTTGGGTTTGGTTCAGTCTTCCAATGAGTCAGATTCCTCTGTAGAAGAACTTCAGGATTTCCCTATTCTGATGCGGAGGCTGAGGACACTACTCCCTCTGTGTCCCCTCCAGAAGATTTTTCTTTCTCTGAGACTTTGCATTCCATGAGGGAACATTTCAAATGGGAGGGCCAGGATTATTCTGATTCTCGAAAAAGGCTAAGAGAATTCTTGTTTTTGCTCAGCATAGGCCCCTTGGCTATTCCCCTGTACTGGATGTTGTTCAGGATGTATTTTCTGAGGCTGCCCTTAACCCAGATCCAGATAGATACTACAGGGTTCGGAAGCTCACAAGTACTTATATAAGAGTCCTAGGGCTGATCCAGAAACTATTACTCAAGGCCCCAAAGGTGTTAGGGCTTCTGTGGTTAGGAATCCAGTTCCTCTGGACAAGGATGCTAGGGCCCTGATAGGGTGGGGTAAAAAACTGTATACCTCTTCTACTTGGCTATGAGCTTTAAAATTAAATTGTTCCATATGCTCAGGTATCAAAATTATCTGCTGGGCCAATTGAAATGTAAAGTAGATGCTTTAGCTGAAGGTATTGAATGTAAGGAGCTTCAGGATTTAGTGCATGCTTCAGACCAAGTTGGTAAGCATTCTTTGCAGTGTGGTTTTGATGCTTTACAGGCTTTTTCCAGGGTGGCTGCTACTAGTTCAGTTGTTCGCAGGCATGCCTGGCTTAAAGATCAGACCTTGTCGGAGCATGTTAAGGCTCGAATTATGGATGCTCCTCTGCAATCTGATGTTCTTTTGGCCCTCCAGTAGAATCAGTTTTGAAAAAATGGAGGAAAAAGCTAGTCTATGCAGACAGTTAAGGACTTTTACAGGTTCAGCCCCTAAGTTCAGTAGGAATTGGCCTGCTAAGGGATGGTCTTTCCCCTCTCGGATTATCAACCTAGGGGCAGGTCGGTCTTTGAGTTCTTCTACCCCTTCTGCTGGGAGGGGCAGGGTCAGTCCTTTCAGAAACAGACCCAATGACCCTTGCTGCCTTGCTGGCAGCTCCTCTAGGAGGAAAACTGGGACTTTTCAAAAGGAATTGGCATTTGGTTACCCAAGACAAATGGGTATTGGACATAATAAATCGAGGCTACAAATTTTATTTTCACACATTCCTCCTTTCAAAGGTATGCGGATGTGCCTCATCAGCAAAGACTGGAAGCACAGGCACAAATTTCTTCTCTGCTTCAGTTGGGAGCAATACAGGAAGTACCTTCTGCAGAAAGAGGCACAGGGTTTTATTTTTCTTAGTGCCAAAGAAAGGAAATACTTGGAGGCCAATTCTGGATTTGTCCATTCTAAACACCTTTCTGGAAATTCCAAAATTCAAGATGTTAACACTGCAACAGCTGTTACCTATGCTGGGCAAAGATCACTGGATGGTGACTCTGGATCTCAAAGAGGCCTATCTTCACATTCCTATCAGGCCCAGTTGCAGAAAATTCCTGAGATTTCGGAATGGGAATTTGCATTATCAGTTCTTTGCATTGCCCTTTGGCTTGTCTACTGCGCCCAGGGTATTGACAAAAGTCCTGGCTCCAGTAATAGCTTTTCTCAGACTAACAGGAATACAAATTTATCCTTATCTGGACGACTGTTTGATTCTGGCTCAAGGCAAGCACGAACTTCTTCAACATCTGCAGTATGTAATGACAGCTTTAAGTTGCCTAAGGTATTCTGTGAACGAAATAAAGTCCAGTCTAGTACCCTCACAAGAGATGTGTTTTCTGGGTGTAAGACTGAATACAGCTGCTCAGATGGCATTTCTTACCCCGGACAAACAAAGAAATCTTCACCTATACTTCCAACAGCTATCAGTAATGTTCAGGCTGACTGCAAGGACAGTCCTTCAAGCCTTGGGGTTCATGGCATCTTGCATTCTAGTACTTCCCAATGCCAAACTGCATATGAGGAAGCTACAATGGTATCTCAAAAGCGTTTGGACTCAACACAGCCACGATTTGGACACTGTCATTCGGATTCTACCTTGCATTCGGAAAGAATTTCTGTGGTGGGCTCAGGAATGTCACCTAAACAAGGGGCTCTCTGTGACCCAACCAGAGGCAAGTCAGATATTGACGACAGGCGCCGGAGTCAGCCTGGGGAGCTCATTTCAGAGGAAAATGGATTCAAGACCTTTGGCCCCCAGAGCTACTTCACTTGCATATTAACATGAAAGAGATGTTGGCAGTTCAATTTGCTTTGGAAGGATTCAAGAGCCTACTTCAACCAGGACTGGTGTTGATTCGAACAGACAACACAACTGTCATGTGGTACATCAACAAGCAAGCAATGCTGTTATGGGAAACTGCTTTGAATCTGCACATCACTCTTCGAGCACAGTTTCTGCCAGGAGCACAAAATTCGTTAGCAGATGTTCTGAGCAGACAGATTGTGGATCCTCACGGATGGAAATTGGACCCTCAGGTATTTCTTCAGTTGACCAGGGCTTGGGGAACTCCAGACATAAATCTGTTCGCTTCTCCTCTGAATTTCCAACTGCCACTGTTTTGCACAAGGCTGTTTCATCCAAAAGCCTGGAAAATAGATGCACTATCCTTCAGTTGGAGCAACCTTCACGTGTATGCTTTTCCTCCTTTGCCTCTTCTTCCAAAGGTGCTGTTGAAAGTCAGGAGGGACAAACCTTGCATGATCCTTAAAGCACCGGATTGGCATTGGTACCCGCTGTTGAGGAGCTTAATTCATGGAACACCTTGGCCATTACCACAGATTCCTCACTTATTGTCTCAGGAAAACAATCATTTTCTCAATGTCAGGGTGCAATCTTTACACCTGACAGTCTGTTTTAGAGAAGGAGGGCCTTCAGACAAGTTTTGGATGTTATTTTGGAAGCCAGGCGTCCTAGTACAAAGTTTATGCTGATAAATGGAAGAGATTTTTTCTTGATGTCAAATTGCCTAATTTGAGTTGTACATTGCAATATTTGACTATTTTATTGGACAAGGGTTTGTCCTTCTCTTCTGTAAAAGTGCATGCTGCAGCTATTTCTGCTCACTATGATTGTGACCCTCCTTTATTTTCACATCCATTGGTTAAACAGTTTCTTAGAGGGGCAAAGAATATAAGACCCGCACGAGAGGCTCTACTCCTACCTGGGATCTTAATTTTGTTTTGGAAAAGCTGACTCTGCCTCCTTTTGAACCTGCAACTACAGCTGAATTGAAGTTGTTGTCTTGAAGGGTATCTGAATTACAGGCCCTCATGGCAGTGGAACCATCCTACTTTTCTGCCTAAAGTGATTTCTAATGTGGCATTGAACCAATCTATACATTTGCCTACTTTTTATGCTGACCCCAAAATGAAGGGGGAAAAGTTTTCTTTTTTGGATGTACATAGGCAGTTAAGGTATTATTTGTTCAGAACCAAAGAGTTCAGAAGATCTCAACAATTATTTGTTTCTGACTTCATGAGGAAACTATTTCAAGTGGATTGGCCATTGTATTGCTTTGTTACTCTCATCATGGAAAGGAGGTTCCAGTTGGGATCAGGCCTCATTCTACTATTTTGAGAGGGTAGCTACTAAAGACATTCTAGAGGCAGCTACTTGGAGCATTATCATTTACCTCTTTATTCTAGGTCTAGGGCTGGCTGCAATCTTACAGGGCATGTTAGCAGCTCCTACTGCTATTTAGTTAGCCAGCCTCCCTTTTTTCCGGGACTGCAGCAATGGGAGACGAAGAACATAGTACAGTTTTGTACCTACCATAAATGTAGATGTTCGAGATCTCAATGCTTATACTTCCTCCCCTCCCTCCCCTTCGAGGACTCCATTGCTGCAGTCCACTTTTCCCTTTTCTTTTTAGGTTGGGGTTTGGGTGGTTTTTTTTGCATTCTGACGTCTGAGGCAAGAAAGACTGAGGTTATGGTGTAGGTCATGCACATTTGTACTGACATCAGTCTCGGCCATGACCGACCGGCGGGTTCTAGCCCTTTGGTATTGTACCCATATGTAAGGACTGCAGCAATGGAGATCCTCGAACATCTACATTTATGGTAGGTACAAAACTGTACTTTTTTAAACTCACTAACAAACATCTTTGCTAGGCTCTCCCAAATTACATCATTTTGACTCTGAGGTTTTCCCAGTATACACATTACATCATTTTGACACTTAGTCTGGAGTTCCCAGCCAACAAACTGCATTATTTTGCAATTTAACACCTGCTCAGGAAACTACAACAATAAAAGACATGTCATATGTACACTCTAGCAATTATTCCTTAAGTTAAGACAATAGAAAGAATGTGTTCAGCCAGCCACTTCGGCACCACTATTTAGATAATTTTAACTTGAAAGAACATTTTAAATGCTTGGCTTAGTTTTCCTTACAGCAGATGGCAATGTTGCAACAATCTTGAAGTTCACATTTTAGAGTGTTTTCTTTCATTTAAGAACACAAGCCTGTATTTTACATTTATATATACAAAATAATTATGTATCAAATTCTATTTGACTAGGCTGGCAGCCTTCACCCATCTTCCCCCAATCTTCACATCTCTTTCCCCCCCCGGAGAACTCAAGCTAATTTTTCAAGTGATCCTTGAGAAATGCCGCTTGAGATGGGTAGGTTTATCTGGGTGTACCTCACCCCATTCCCTGTCTTGAGAGCCCATCTGCATTGGCATTGCTAATCCCACTGTGGTGCTGCACTGACATATCATATGCTTGAAACCCCAGGCTCCATCTTAGCAACTTGGCATTTTGCTAACTGGCTCTGTTTAACCATGTTAGAGGGTTGTGATCTGTCATAACAGTGAATTTCCTTCCATACAGTTAAGGCTGAAGTTTTTGCAGTGCCCGCACTATGGCAAGACATTCCTTTTGTACAGCCGCATAGCATTCCTCCCTGGGTTGGAGCCTACAACTGAGATAAACCACTGGGTGCTCTTCCCCCTCTGAAGAAATCTGGCTAAGTACAGCCCCCACCCCATCGTTTGAAGCATCCACCTGCACAACAAATTCTTTGCTGTATTATGAGCTGGCTAACACAGGGGGTCCTCCCAAAGCTTCTTTAAGCTTCTGAAATGTTTGCTCACATGCTGGGGTCCACACTCCCTTATCTGGCCTGTTCTTCCTTGTCAGGTCTGTAAGTGGAGCAGCTATGGTACTCTAACTAGGGACGAACATTCTGTAGTACCCTGCTGTCCCTAAGAATGCCCTCACCTGCTTTTTGGTAACAGGTGCAGGCCATGCCTGAATATCTTCCATTTTGGCAGGTTCTGGCCTTATCTTACCACTCCCCACCCTGTGTCCTAGGTATGAGACCTCTGCCATACCCACCTGACATTTGCTCAACTTAATGGTCAACCCTGCCCTCTGTAGTCTGCCCAGCACATCCCTGACATGCTGAAGGTGCTCTGGCTAGGAATGGCTGTAGATGGCAATATCATCTAGGAAGCAAACCCTCCTGTCCTGCTAGGATATTATCCACCAGCCTCTGGAAAGTCACTGGGGCATTCTTCATCCCAACGGGCATCTTTGTGAGCTCATACAAGCCAAAAGGAGTCGCAAAGGCTGACTTCTCTGTAGCACTGGGAGTCAAGGGCACCTGCCAGCAACTCTTGGTAAGATCAATGGTTGTAAGATACTTAGCACCACCCAGCTGCAATAGGGCCTCATCTGTCCTAGGTATGGGGTAATCATCTGACTCTGTGTGACTATATAATTTCCTGTAATCCACACAGAACCTGGTGCTGCCATCCTTCTTTGGCACCAACACCACTGGGAAGGCCCAGGGACTGTTGGACTCTTGAATCACCCCTAGTTCCAACATCTCCTGCACGTCCTCCCTTAGAGTTGGTCTGACTCTCTCAGGCAGCCTATAAGGGACCTGCCTAATACACATTTGGGGTCCTTTATCCATCTGGTGCTGGACCAGGTGGGTGCTCCCTGATTTCCCAGTGAACATGTCCCCAAATTCCTGCAACACTGCCTGGATTTTTCGAATCTGGGTAGGAGATAGCTGCTGGGACATTGCTACACCTTCCACCGAGGTGTCAGCCCAATCCTCCCTGAGGAGATCAGTCCCCAGATCTCCCTCAGACTCCTCCTGCAATCCACTGCAAATGCTCAGCACAAGGACCTCCCTGTCATGGTAAAGTTTCATCATGTTAACATGGAACAATTTGTGCCCCTGCCATCTGCCTAGCAGTTCCACCATGTAGTTAACATCACTTACCTTTCTTACCACCTTGTAGGGTCCCTCCCAAGCTGCGTGCAGTTTGTTGTGTCTGACAGGAATGAGAACCATTACCTGCTGCCCCACAGCATATTCTCTAGCTCGAACATTCCTGTCATACCACACTTTTTTCTGTTGTTGGGCTTCTGCCAGGTTCTCCTGGTTCAAGCCCCTGAGTTCCTTGAGCCTTGTCCTGAGGTTTAGGACATATGCCACAACAGACTCCTTGTGAGACTCACACTCACCTTCCCACTCATCTCGAATTAAATCTAGATGTCCCCTCACTCTATGCCCATACAGCAACTCAAAGGGTGAAAAACCTGTGGATTCCTGGGGAAGCTCTCTGTAAGCAAACAACAGATGGGGCAAATATTTGTCCCACTCCCTCTTAAACTGATCTGCAAATGTCTGTGGCATGGACTTGATTGTAGAGTTTAACCTCTCAACAAGACCATTAGTCTAGGGATGGTAGGGGGTGGTCTTCATGTGCTTCACCCCACAGGACTTCCACAGACAAGCCAGCAGGTCTGACATGAAATGTGCACCTCTGTCAGACAGTATTTCTTTTGGGAAACCCACCCTGCTGAAAATCTCTAACAAAGCATTTTCTACCTTCTCTGCCTCAATGGAGGACAAAGCCTCTGCCTCAGGGTATCATGTAGCATAATCTACAAACACTAGGATATACTTTTTCCCTGTGTAACTTGGGATACTCAGAGGACCCACAATATCCATAGCTACCCTCTAAAATGGCTCCTCAATCACAGGCAAAGGCATCAAAGGAGCTCTCACCTGTTCTCCTGCCTTGCCTATCTTTTGGCACTGCTCACAGGTCCTGCAGCACCCTGTTATATCTCTCAGAATTCCAGGCCAATAGAAGTTCTGCATAATATGCCTCTTTGTACGTTTTATGCCCAGATGACCTGCAAAGGGAATATCATGGGCTATAGCTAAAAGCGCCAGATGGTAGGCTCTAGACACTACCAACTGCTGTACTCTCTCACCTTCTAGCCCTCCATCAGGGGTCCACTCTCTGTATAGTAACCCTTTGTCCCAGTATACAGATCCCCCTTCCCTTGAGAATCGGGTGCCTCCCTAGCTACCTGCCTCAGGCCTTGCAATGTAGGGTCTGAGAAATGAGCCTGTCTCAACTCTCTCCTTGCAACCCTTCCTAGCTACCCTTCCACTGGAAGTTTGGCATCCTCTGACAGTGGTGCCTCACTGTCAGCATGGGTACTACTACTCACCTCTACCTTTGCAGTTACCCTGTCTAAGGGACCATCAGTACCCACAAGCAGCTATGGCTCACATTCAGTTTTACTGCTACAGTGTAGCTCACTCCCTGAAGTAACCACCTCACCAGTAATGGCTGCAAGTATACAGTCTGTCTGGGTCTCCCTCCGGCTACCAGACACACATGCTTGTCCCCTAGCCTCACTGCATATAGCTGCATCGTTACATGGTACTGCCTCATCCAAATCCTTCTCTCTCAGGACATCTGCAGGATGGTAGTTCCATACACCGGTTGTCTCAAGACAACCCACTATTGGCATTTTGTCTTTCACACTTACTGTCTCCCTCACCTTTGGTTCCTCACCTTGCCTTCATGGACACCTGTATGCCACATGGCCCAACTGATTGCATTCAAAACATTTAACTCTAGCTCCTGGATGTGTACCTGAACTAGTGGCTTCCCCTGCTACTGGCAGATTCTGTTGGGGCAGTCGGTGCTGCCTGCCATGGGTTCCTTTAGACCCATGAGCAGTACTGGGGTCCCCTTCCTGTGCAGGGCTGCCCTGCTTGCCATGTATAGGTCTCCCTTCTTCCCCAACTCATCTGAAGTAGCAAATTCTCCAGATCCTCATGTCCTCAGGCAAACTGCTAAGAGCTTGTTCCCTCAGAAAAATGTCTGCCAGCCCTTCAAAAGTGGTGACTTGACATCCACTCACCCAGCTATGAAAATAAGTGCTCAGTTCAGCAACATATTCACATACATGTTTATCTGCCTTGCATCTATGCTCCTGAAACTTTTTCCTATACATTTTAGGTGTTAGCTTAAAATATTCTAACAGACATTTAGGTGTTTGCTTAAAATATTCTAACAGACATTTTTTACAACAGTATAATCAAGACAGACAGTGTTAGGCATTTGCATCTCCACTGCCATTCTGATTGTCCTCCTGGATGCTGTTTTCTGATGCAGTTGTAACCAAGGCTGGAATCAGGTCTGCCTTAGTCAGGTTTCCATGCACCAGTCCCCTAGCCTGACACATCTCCACCAACTGGCTCCTTGTCAGCTTTCCTGTGCTGATATGCTGCCTGCTCACACTAACTAAGCTAACAAAAGAAATAAAACAATTGTGATCTGAACTCTGAGTATACACTGCGTGGCTGATTTAGAGTACAAAACACCTTCAGAGATCACTGTACATAAGCTGCAGGATTCACTCTACCCACACCACTGCAAACCACAAGTGAGGATATCTTATCCCAACCACTGTGAACCACAGATGTGAGAATATCTTATCCCAACCACTACCACCAAAAATGTGATGACAGTGCCCTGGCCCAGCAATCAAGGAGCCTCAATCCTCACTACTAACACCAAGGAGGGCATCTCATATAAGAGGAAAGGATAACAAATGCACACAGTAAAGTACAATTTCCCTTAAGTGCACACATAGATCACAGTCAGTCTGGGACTGGTTGCTCCCTTGCTCTCCAGGTCCCCAATAAGACTCATCACTGGCACAGCTATAGGGTCCAGATCTCAGCCTAGATGGCAAGCTAACCTCCAGTACCCTTTCTGTCCCACCAGTGCTTTGTTTCCCTGCCCAGGTAGCTGACACACCACTCACACACTTTGAGATAAGTATTTATACAACTTCACAGACACTCCTGGGAAAGGCTGACACAGATTCTCCAGCTGTGCCTCTTTACCCAGGCTATATGGTAGTAATTTCTGCCAACACCAGCTAATACTTATCAGCTACCCAAAGGCCCTTAAAAGGGTGTCCAATTATTAATGTGCAATATTATTATCCAATTAGTAATGTGCCTATTCAGACTAAGGCTTATTAGAGTGGCTTATTACAATAAACTCTATAAATATACAATGTACTCTAGAGCTTACTTATCTCTTCACAAACCAGCCACAGGTAAAGGTTTTTAAAATATTTCATAATAAATAATTAAAACACAAGACAATACTACTACACCACAATGATATCTAAGAGTTCAGAGATCAAACAGAAACTTAAAACAATACATTAGGAAAGTTCTGATATAACAGAAAAAACACTTGTCTAACTCTCTTCTAAGTTCCTAGCTATTACTATAAGAAAACATATTTCTAAGACACTACTTATATAAGACAACAGGCAGAGTGCTGATAAGTGGGATATCAAGATCAAAATGCTCACAGTCTCTCGAACAATAATTTTTAAACTCCATAACAAGCATCTTTGCTAGGCCCTCCCAAATTACATCATTTTGACACTTAGGTTTTCCCAGTATACACATTACATCATTTTGACACTTAGTCTGGAGTTCCCAGGCCAACAAACTGCATTATGTAGCAATCTAACATCTGCTCAGGAAACTACAACAGTAAAAGGCAATTCACATGTACACTCTAGCAATTATTCCTTAAGTTAAGACAATAGAAATAATGTATTCAGCCAGCCACTTTGGCAGCACTATTTAGATAATTTTAACTTAAAAGAACATTTTATATGCTTGGCTTAGTTTTCCTTACAGCAGATGGCAATGTTGCAACAATCTTGAAGTTCACATTTTACAGTGTTTTCTTTCATTTAAGAACACAAGCCTGTATTTTACATTTATATATACAAATGATAGAATTATGTATAAAATTCTATTTGAATAGGCTGGCAGCCTTCACCCATCTTCCCCCAATCTTAACAGAAAGCTCTGAAGGAAAATGTACATATTTTAGCAGTAAACAAGTTTAAAAAGATCTTTGTGTAATAAAATAAGAAAATTAGTATTATAAAGTAATTCTTGGAAATATATGAAGCTAGAACGTCATAATGATACCATACTAACTGCTTAATCATCTGCATCTAAGACTAGCACTGCTGCACAAAATGCAGCCTCTTCTTGAAGCAAAAAGCATCAAACAATTTATTAATCTGTTCAAAATGAGTATGAGCGGTTATGTTGCTGAGTTATGCTACTAACAACAAAGTGAATTATTCTGACAAAAATATGGAAATTGAAATGAATGCTGTAACTGAAATTGTTCAAATATTTAGGATACAATACTTGAGTCAGCAAGTTAATAAAATGTGCAGTGGTTTTAGAAGACAGGGATGTTCTGGACCTCATGGTTACTAGACTGGAAGCAGGATTTCCCATGCCAAGCGTATATTGGTGAGCAAGCATAAGATTAGTAGCCACCAGAAAGTGAAAGCAATTTGAAATCAGTTTCACAGAAAATAGTATCACTTTTTACGCGAATAAATTAGACAGTTATTGACAAAGTGTTACAGCCTGGGGCTGTAACTACACATTTAACCCCTTGCGTAATATTAGGAACATATATTTCTTTTTTAAATCACTGTGTAAAATATGGGTGGTGAGAAGATCTATAAGCACACTGAGGGGCAGGTTGATACACTTTATACAAAAAAGGTGAAGCAACAGTTGGATATATCCTTTCAGTATAGCAATGGAGGGAGGATGGAAGTGACACCAAGAATAAATACAAGGAGAAAGAAGACATTAAAATGCAAAGGGTGATAGAATTTTGTGATGTCACAGCATTAAAAAATGATACTATTATCAAAATCATGTCTCAGTGTCACAGCACCAGAAAATCACAGATGAGAGATATTTAAGTATAGGGTAAATTTGAGCTTTAATCATCTGCTTTTACTGTATTTGTGTTTCTTCCTACTTTATTACTTTAGTTTGCTTTCGTGTCATCTTAAAAGTACTCAATTGTATTTATTACTGCTTGGTGTAACTATCATTCTAAGCCTTTTGGCTTAAACACTTGGGCTTCAGACCAGTTGTTTTACATTAAGAAGGTTTGTGGTCTGCACGTAGCTTACATCCTTCTAAGTTGGGAACTGCTGATTGAAGGCTCAGTGTCTGTTATTCTAAAAGTGTATTAGTTCTGGTTTAAGCACTTGGGCTTCAGGCCAGTTATTTTACATTAAGAAGGTATGTGGTCTGCACTCTTGTGGGAGGAGAGGCTGGACTCTGCCCTTCTGAGCTGGGAATTTCTGGTTAAAGGCTTATAGTGCCAGCATATTTGAACTGTTTCTTACTGAAATCGGTGTGCCTTGTTTGCTGTCGCATAGACTAGATCCAGGACTGCTGAATCTAGCATTGTTTGTATAACTTGAGCACTAATCCAGGCCTTCTTAAAAGTATTCAATTGTATTTATTACTGCTTGCTAGTAACCTTATTAAAGTGTAGCTATCATTCTAAGCCTTTTGGTTTAAGCACTTGGGCTTCAGACCAGTTGTTTTACATTAAGAATGTTTGTGGTCTGCACTGTTGTGGCAGGACAGGTAGCTTACATCCTTCTAAGTTGGGAACTGCTGATTGAAGATCAGTGTCTGTTATTCTAAAAGTGTATTAGTTCTGGTTTAAGTACTTGGGCTTCAGGCTAGTCATTTTACATTAAGAAGGCTTGTGGTCTGTCTGCTTGTGGGAAGGAGAGGCTGACTGACTCCCTTCTGAGCTTCTGGTTCTGGTTAAATGTCTTATAGTGCCTGCATATTTGAACTGTTTCTTACTGAAATTGGCATGCCTTGTTTGCTGTCACATAAACTAGATTCAGGCCTGCTGAATCTAGCTTTGTTTGTATAACTTGAGCACTAATCCAGGCCTTCTTTTTGGAGAAGGTTCCCCAGCACCCCAGTGGTAGGAGTGTGCAGTTAGAACTTGTCTGATTGAAGACTACAGGAACAGGGCTCAGTTTTGAGATTTTATTTTTTTACTGGTTAACTGGGTAATTTGTTTAAAAGCCTTTTCTGATTGCTTGTAGTCATCTAAAGCTGTTTTAAGTGTATGTTTACTGTCTGTAGTTGTTTAAAGCTGTTTTAAGTGTATTTTTTACTGTTTTTGCCTTATCTTTAAAAAAAAATGTCCTTGTTTCCCACCTTTCTAAGCTAGCAGTAGTGGCTGGTGACTTCAAATCAAAGGGGGGCTGCAGGAGACAGCTGAATGGGTGGGGGTCAAGGGGAAGGAGTGTGGCCAACTAGAAAGGGGAGGAGCTATGCTCAAAACCACAAAAACTAACTTTAATTAAATACGCTGCCCTGGGTGCCCAACCATCATTATGAGAGTCCAGTTAAGACAAAACAAGTGTAGAGGAATAAAAATATGTCAATGCATTGGCTGCATGACATCTTACTTAATATCTAGATGGAAACAAAAGGTTGTGAGGCATGAAAAAATAAATTACTTTTTAAATACATTACTAGAATGCCAGTCAAAATCAAGTATAAGAAAAACAAGCAGCACTCAACTCAAACCACTTCTCCTTGCACTGCAGTTCTAATTATAATTTATATTCAGCTTTATTAAAGTACCAAGTAACATGCTGAAAGTAGAAATTTCTGTGATGCCCCCACTTGTAAAAATGTTTCTTATCCAAAAAAGACCTGATGCCTGACAACTATCTACTTGTTTCATGGGGAAAACATGATCAACGTAAAAAATGAAAAGCAAACAAGAAACAAGCTCAAGATACATTGCTTAAAAGATTACTGTACAGGTTATGGACCACACATGATTGGCATTCTGTTTAGTTTATGGGTAAAGCCTGTAGAGATGACTGGAAGTCTCCAACAAGTGTGAGCTTTTCAAAAGAATGTAATTCTGTCCTTCAATACCAAAGGCTTATACATTATCTAGTTAAGTATTCTCTGCATGGCAACAACAGAAAGGCTTTCAATGTTGGCAATTCTTTAATAGTATGCATATTAAAGCTTACTTGCATCTTACGATCTCAGACAAGCTTACCTTATGGTCATTAAAGCATTGCTACTTAAACACAGAGCAACAGGCACTTTGAGTAATAAGCATAAATCTGAGTAATAAGCATAAATCAACAGTGCAAAAATATGACAGAAACCAGACCATTCTGCAAAATCAAGGACAGATGAAAAGCCACTGTAGTACTTGTGTCTACCTTAGATGGGGGGGGGGGGCACACTGCACATTTACACTGCATAACTACTCCTTGCCTTGCTTGGACACATCCAGAGTCACTACATGGGGGAGTGGGGTGCAACAAGTATGTCACAATTTGAAATGTCTCTGGCTGACTGTGATGGCCCTGACATTTGTCATACCTCTCAACCTCAGAGCAAGAAATCTGGACAAAGCCATACACAGAAGTGGGACAAAGGCCCAAAAATAAGGACAATTTTTAAATATCATTCCAATAAACTTAGAAAGATAATAGAATAGGTCTTGCATTAGTATGAATTTTCTGAAGAGTATAAAATCTGAAACTCAATTGTCTGTCATTATTTTCTAACTTCAGTCTTTAATGATTTGTTACTAATTTGCCAAAACACACAATTTTATGAAAAATGGACCAAAAATGTGATGCAAAAATATGAAATAGCGACACAATACAGCTGGGAACCTGTCAAAGAAGGGACACTTTAATATTAGTACTGCTAACTTGGGTAGCTGACAAAATAAAAGAATCTACATGCATTTCAAGTAATCTATAACTTTGATTATTATAATTATTTTTTAATTGTAAACCCTACATGCTTTCTTCCAAAATTGCTATTTTGCGGAGGGATTATTAGGGGGAAGAGCAACATTTTGAGCCAAAATCGGGGACAGTTGAGAGGTTGGCTATGCCTAATTCTATAAAGCAATTTGCATGTACCTCTCAACCTGTTAATGCAATAAATCTGAACAAGGCCAGATATATTGGGGGAACATATAAACAGTACTAAAAACTGCTCTTGTATAAATTGAGACAGTTGATAGAATAACAGTTCTTACTTTAGCATGCATTTTTCTGAAGGTTATGAAGTCTGAAACTCAGTGTAACATTATTTAGTGACTTAATTCCTAAATGATTTGCCAGAAAACTTCACATTTTATGAAGAACAAACCAAAAATAAGAAGCAAAAATCTATTCATTCTTTGAAAATCTGGACAGTTGGGCGGTATAGTTCAGCTAGGCCTGTCTCAGTTTGCTGCCCTTCCCCCCTGACAAAATAATGGTTGAATGGAGCCTCTGCAGCCATTCCAGTGATCCATTACTTGGCTATTTCACTCCATTTACCATAAACACTAATGTGCATACTGCTTTACTTCTATGATGAGTTGGACTTCATTTGAAAGTTGTATTTTGTATTTTACAGCACAAACACTAAGACATCTGCTAAACAAAGCAATCCAGTCTCACAATGAAAAACAGACTTAGCATTAAAACTTCTCTGCCCTCGAAACTCACATTCATTGAAACAGCATTGAAACCCACATTCAAAGAAAATACATTTTGCCAGTGGCAGATAAAGATTAATTTTGGGCTGTTTTCAAATCATAGGCCCCTTGCATATGAAACATACATGTGCTCTTTGATACACCTTCCTCATTGTACTAAATTTATATTCCTTGTACAATACAGTACAGTTGTTAGAGGGCGTTTTAAATTTGTTTTGAACATTTTTCCAATAAGCAATGAAACAAAACGCATGCACCCATAATGACAAAACTGCACAGTTCAGAACATTTCCATCATAAAAGTCTACTCAGACTTCCACAGTCCACCATTATTAGTAAATATGCACAATTCTACAATTCACCATTATCAGTAAATATGCACAATTCTGCAGTCCACCATTATCAGTAAATATGCACAATTCTACAGTCCATTATCAGTAAATATGTACAATCTCTGAAGAAGTAAAAGTCATCTAAATAATTCCACATTAAAGAAATCTGTAACTAATGAAGAGGTTGCTGCTAGCAAACACCTTTATATTTCATGGTTTCATCGAAAAATAAAGTGTCTGTTGCCCCTCGGGAATAAATTGCCTATATTACATTAAAAAATGATAAGCTAGTAATATTGCAAGAGGAAATAGATGGCAAACTGATAGCAGGCTAATAGTATCTTCACCAAGGAGAACATTCCCAGTACGGCAGCATCCTCCCCTTGTGGGAGTAGAACCCACAGCCTTCTGCATCAAAAGCAAGTACACAACCTGTTGTGCTATTAACAAGGCAAGCCAACTTCACTTAAGCAACACTAAACTTCTGTTCCCCTGCAGCTCTCAGCTCCTTGCAAAATCTACTCAATACTCAACTGCATCTCAACTTCGCAGCACAAGAAAACTGGAAAAAGCCAAAATTTATTGGGGGGGGGGTCAAAAGCCCAAAAATCAGGGACACATTAAACATTGCTTGTATAATCTTGGAAAGTTGCTAGAATAAAATGCTGTGTTACCACCATACATTTTACTGCCAAGGTCCCTGTGCAAAACAGTCAGAGCAAAATACCACTACGCCAAATCAGCTGCTTTGTGAAAGAGAAATGCTGTGTTACCACCATACATTTTACTGCCAAGGTCCCTGTGCAAAACAGTCAGAGCAACATACCACTATGCCAAATCAGCTGCTTTGTAAAAGAGAGGAAGACTGAAACTTAAATAGCTATCATTTAGTAAATTCAGTTCTCACCATAGTTGTCAACCTCTTAGTACAAAACACCTGGGCAAACCCAGTAATGAGGGAATACAGCCCTCAAACATATTCAGTGAATTCAGTTCTTGCCATAGCTGTCAACCTTAGCACAAAAAACCTGGATGAAGCCAATAATGGGGGAATACAGTCCCAAAAATAGGGACAGATTTCAAATATTCATCTCATAAACTTAGGAAATTGCTAGAATAAAAAGGTTGTAGGTTGTGTTACTATGTATTTTCTGAAGAACATGAAGTCTGAAATTCAAATGCCTGTCAATTTTACTTCTGACAGAACAAAAACAATTTTCAGCAGAGGCCCAAGGAGAAATACTGTAGACACGTCTTTGTAAAATGGCAGGGCACCAGAGAAAATCCACACAAACACAGGGAGGAGATGCAGACTCCACACAGAAGGCACCCCAGCCAAGAATCAAAACAGAAAAACCTATAGCTGTGAGGAAACAATACTACCACTGCACCATCAAATATGTAACGAATGAAAACATTCAGAAACCTGAAGTCTGAAATTCAAATGCCTGCCAATTTTATTTAACATTTGTTAATCAGGACATTCTGACTTGGAACAAAAAAACAATTTTCAGCAGAGGCCCAGGAAGAAATAATGCAGACATGTCTTTGTAACATGGGAGGACACAAAAGCAAACCCACACAAACACAGGGAGAAGATAAAAACCCCACAAAGAAGGCACCCCAGCCAAGAATCAAACCTGAGAACCCGCAGCTGTGAGACAACAATGCTACCAATGCACCATCAAATATCAAGCATTGCAACATTTACAAACCACAGATATTATGAGGAACAGATCAGATCAAATATGAGGCAAAAATCTGCAATTTTTTTACAAATGGTGGTGGGTAGGGAATTCAGGTCTTTGCATACAAAGTACAGGGTTCAAGCCTGAGGTATTCCCTAACACACTCACACACACACCTGTAGTAGCAAACCACAAAAACTAAATATACTGCCCTGGGTGCCAAACCGTCATTATGAGAGTCCAATCAAGACAAAATGAAGTGTAGAAGTAGAAAAATATTTCAATGCATTGGCTGCATGACAGCTTAATATCTAGATGGAAACAAAAAAGGTTGTGAAACATGAACAAATAAATTACTTTTTTTTTTAAATACATTAATGGAATGCCAGTCAAAATCAAGTATAAGAAAAACAAGCAGCACTCAACTCAAACCACTTCTTGCACTGCAGTTCTAATTATAATTTATATTCAACTTTATTAAAAGTACCAAGTAACATGCTGAAAGTAGAAATCTCTGATGCCCCCACTTGTAAAAATGTTCCTTATCCAAAAAAAGACCTGCTGCCTGACAACTATCTACTTGTTTCATGGTGAAAACATGATCAAAGTAAAAAATGAAAAGCAAGCAAGAAATAAGCTCAAGATACATTGCTTAAAAGGATTACTGTATAGGTTATGGACCACACATGATTGGCATTCTGCTTACGGGTAAAGCCTGCAGAGATGACTGGAAGTCTCCAGGTGTAATGAGACTCTTAAAATAATGTAATCCTGTCCTTTATTACAAATACTGGCATATGCATTTCAATACTCAAGGCTTATACATTATCTAGTTAAGTATTCTCTACATGGCAACAGAAAGGCTTTCAATGTTGGCAATTCTTTAACAGTATGCTTATTAAAGCTTACTTGCATCTTGCAATTTCAGCCAAGCTTACCTGATTGTCATTAAAGTATTGCTACTTAAACACAGAGCAACAGGCACTTTGAGTAATAAGCATACATCAACAGTACAAAAAATATGACAGAAACCAGACCATTCTGTAAAAATAAAGGACAGATGAAAAGCCACTGTAGTACTTGTGTCTACCTTGGATGGGTGGGATTCTCTGCACATTTACACTGCATAACTACTCCTTGCCTTGCTTCGACACATCCAGAGTCACTACATGGGGGAGTGGGGTGCAACAAGTACGTCACAGTTTGAAATGTCTCTGGCTGACTTGTGATGGCCCTGACACATTTGTCATACCTCAACCTCCGAGCAAGAAATCTGGACAAAGCCATACAAAGAAATGGGACAAAGGCCCAAAAATAAGGACAATTTTTAAAATATTGCTCTTATAAACCTAGAAAGATAATAGAGGTCTTGCATTAGTATGCATTTTCTGAATGGTATGAAATCTGAAACTCAAATGTCTGTCATTATTTTCTAACTTCAGTCTTTAATGATTTATCACTAATTTGCCAAGAAAAACACAATTTTATGAAAAATGGACCAAAAATGTGATGTAAAAATATAAAATAGCAACACAATACAGCTGGGAACCTGTCAAAGAAGGGACACTTTAATATTAGTACTGCCAACTTGAGCAGCTGACAAAATAAAAGAATCTACATGCATTTCTGAAATAAAAGTAATCTGATTATTAGTTATTTCTTAATTATAAACCCTCCACATTTCCTTCCAAAATTGCTATTTTGCAGAGGGATCATTAGGGGAAGAGCAACATTTTGAGTCAAAATCAGGGACAGTTGACAGGTTTGGCTATACCTAATTCTATAAAGCAATTTATTTGCATGTACCTCTCAACCTGTTAATGCAATAAATCTGGACAAGGCCAAATATATTGGGGAATATATAAACAGTACTAAAAATTGCTCTTGTATAAACTGAGACAGTTGATAGAACAGGACTTACTTTAGCATGCATTTTTCTGAAGGTTATGAAGTCTGAAACTCAGTGTGTCATTATTTAGTGACTTAATTCCTAAATGATTTGCCAGAAAACCACACATTTTATGAGGAACAAACCAAAAATAAGAAGCAAAAAATCTATTCATTCTTTGAAAATCTGGACAGTTGAGAGGTATAGTTCAGCTGGGGCTGCCTAAGTTTGCCGCACTTCCCCCTCACAAAACCATGGTTAAATGGAGGCTACCCCTGCAGCCATTCCAATGATCCATTACTTGGCTATTTCACTCCATTTACCATAAACACTAATGGGCATACTGATTTACTTCTATGATTTGAACTTCATTTGAAAGTTTTATTTTGCATTTTACAGCACAAACACTAAGACATCTGCTAAACAAACTTGGCATTAAAACTTCTCTGCCCTTGAAACAACATTGAAACCCACATTCAAAGAAAATACATTTTACCCGTGATAGATAAAGGTTAATTCTGGGCTGTTTTCAAATCATAGGCCCCTTGCATATGAAACATACATGTGCTCTTTGATACACCTTCCTATTGCTTTGAACATTTTTCCAGTAAATAATGAAACAAAATGCATGCACCAATGACAAAACTTCCCATTTCAGAACATTTCCATCATAAAAGTCAACTCAAACTTCTACAGTCCACTATTATCAGTAAATATGCACAATTCTACAGTCCACCATTATCTGTAAATATGCACAATCTCTGAAGTAGTAAAAAAGTCATCTAAATAATTCCACGTTAAATAAGTCTGTAATGAAGAGGTTGTTGCTAGCAATCACCTTTATATTTCATGGTTTCATCGAAAAATAAAGTGTCTGATGCCCCTGAGGAATAAACTGCCTAAATTACATTAAAAATAAGCTAGTAATATTGCAATAGGAAATGGATGGCAAACTGATAACAGGCTCATAATTAGTATCTTAACTTTCAGTACGGCAGCATCCACCTTTTATGAGAGTAGAACCAACAACCTTCTGCATCAAAAGCAAGTACACAACCTGTTGTGCTATTAGCGATGTGAGCTAACTTAGCATAATCAACAGTAAACTTCTCTTCCCCTGCAGCTCTCAGCTCCTTGTAGAATCTACTCAATACTCAACTGCATCTCAACTTCACAGCACAAGAAATCTGGAAAAAGCCAAATTTATTGGGGTGGGTCAAAAGGGCAAACACCAGGGACACATTAAACATTGCTTGTATAATCTTGGAAAGCTGCTAGAATAAAATGCTGTGTTACCACCATACATTTTACTGCCAAGGTCCCTGTGCAAAGAGTCAGAACAACGTACCACTACGCCAAATCACCTGCTTTGTGAAAGAAAAACGCTGTGTTACCACCATACATTTTACTGCCAAGGTCCCTGTGCAAAACAGTCAGAGCAACATACCACTACGCCAAATCAGCTGCTTTGTGAAAGAGAGGAACACTGAAACTTAAATGGCTATCATTTAATGAATTCAGTTCTCACCATAGCTGTCAACTTCTTAGCACAAAACACCTGGACAAACCTAGTAATGAGGGAATACAGCCCTCAAACATATTCAGTGAATTCAGTTCTGGCCATAGCTGTCAACCTTAGCACAAAAAACCTGGAGAAAGCCAATAACAGGGTAATACATTCCCAAAACTAAGGACAAATTTCAAATAGTCATCTTATAAACTTAGAAAATTGCTATAAAGGTTGTGGTACTATATATTTATTGCTAGAATAAAAAGTTGTTTTACTATGTATTTTCTGAAGAATATTAAGTCTGAAATTCAGATGTCTGTCAATTTTACTTCTGATGGAACAAAAACAATTTTCAGCAGAGGCCCAGGGAGAAATACTGTAGACACATGTCTTTGCAACATGGCAGGACACCAGAGCAAATCCACACAAACACAGAGATAAGATGCAGACTCCACACAGAAGGCACCCCAGCCAAGAATCAAACCAGAAAACCTATAGCTGTGAGGTAACAATACTGCCACTGCACCATCAAATATATAAGGAATTAAACATTCAGAAACCTGAAGTCTGAAATTCAAATGCCTGTCAATTTTATTTAACATTTGTTAATCAGGACAGTCTGACTTGGAACAAAAAAACTATTTTCAGCAGAGGCCCAGGAAGAAATAATGCAGCCATGCCTTTGTAACATGGGAGGACACAAAAGCAAACCCACACAAACATAGGGAGTAGATACAGACCCCACAAAGAAGGAACCCCAGCCAAGAATCAAACCTGAGAACCTGCAGATGTGAGGCAACAATGCTACCACTATACCATCAAATATCAAGCATTGCAATATTTACAAACCACAGATATTATGAGGAACAGATCAGATCAAATATGAGGCAAAAATCTGCAATTTTTTTACAAATGATGGTGGGTAAGGAATTCAAGTCTTTAACACCTGCATACAAGGTACAGGGTTCAAGCCTGAGATATTCCCTACCACACCACCATGAGTCTAACCACCAGTATATTGCACACACACACACACACACACACACACACACACACACACACACACACACACACACACACACACACACACACACCACACTTACCTGTAGTAGCTCTTGTCCTTCTCCATATAAATAAATCCAAACCCCGATCTTTCTCCAGAAATCCAATGCAAGTGAAACCACCATAAATACATCCAAACCCCACCTGCGCAACTCCAGACCCGCGAGATCCTCCGATCCCTGCAAGTGAAACCAATACATCCAAACCCCGCGCAAAATGACCCACGAGATCTTCCTGACGAGACTGCAGCAAATTCCAGACTGCTGACGTTGCAGTCCGACCCCAATGTGTTTTCCCAGCAAGTTCCAGGACAGTCTATGCAGTTTAAAACTGCATAGACTTCTGGGAGCTCCATTCCTCATGTTTCCTAATCAGGACTGCTGCTGAGACAATATGTGCATGCTCCAGACTCTCAGCAGCAGTCCAGACTAGTGTGCATGCATGAAGTCTGCGAATTTTTAAACTTTTTTTTCTTTTCGTTTTATTTCTTTTTAGTTTTATTCTTATATTTTACAGTTGAGGGGGCTGCAGTCCGGCAGTCCAATAGCACGGACCGCCCCTATAGTCCAGTTTTCAGGCAACTGCTGAAGTCAGGGCTGTGTTACAAGTTTCTGAGTTGCCCATACCTTACTTGGATAGAAGGAGGTTTCTCTGTTCACCTGTGAGAGAGGGAGCTTTGAGCAGCCATCTGTCACTGGAGGAGGGGTTCCAGCCCAGAAGTTCATAGTTTATAGGCCATTTTGGGCTAATTTCTCTCTCTTTCATTTCACTCCTTTAAAAACCGCGTTTGCAAGGTTTTGCATATCTGGGCAGTGCTGGTTAGCTAGAGCTAAATTATTCCCATCTCCACCAAGTCTCCTCTTCAGTTTTTTCCTTGAAAGCAGTCTAACTCTCAGCCTAAGCACTTAAAAAGCATCATACAGTCCAGCACTTGCTCAGACCTAATAGCAAGCACTAATATACCCCGACACTTGATTGCTCAGCAGGGCAAGGCTCATTATTCACCCCTCACCAACCAAGTGACTAAGCAGCTCACACTACTATTCAGGAATGACCAAAGGGCAATTTCAGGTATACTCTCCAGTCCAGCTGGTGAATCTTGGCATCCTGAGGCAATGGTACAACTGCCTCATGTACACAGTCAACTCTCTCCTCCTACCACAAAACTTTAACATATGTGAGAGATGCAATTATATAGCTTAATTGGAGGCTAAGCTCTCTCCACCCAAGACTGGAACAGGCAGTCATGAGGAGAAGGTTAACACTTGCAACACACCTACAGCCTCACCTAGACATACTAAACCACCACTGGTAAAAAATACACATCAATACATAAAATCATACTCGGAGGCTTTAAATAAAAACCTGCAAAAGCATCAGAGACCTCCAAAGCAAACACCCAAAAAACCTGCACCTCCCGTCACAAACCAGACAACTTATAAAACGCAAAATGTGTGCCACACAATCACAGCCCTTAAGGCGAAATAATATACCTAACACACTAGTGATAGGTGACTCTAGTCAGGCACACTGACATCCCACTCACTAGGCTGGAGAAGGAGAAGGTTACTGTTAGCTGCCTGTCGGGAGCCAGAATCCACCACATAACACAAGCACTCAGGTCACTCCAGAACAAGTACAAATATGATTCTGTCATTGTTCATGTTTGTGTGAATGACCTGAGATGTACCTCCCTGGACTACATGAAAAGAGACATGGAAGAGCTCTCTGATCATGTAGCCCAGGCGGGTATGACCCTGACCCTGAGTAGCATTCTGCCCTCACCATGAATGATACCGCAGTATAATGAAAAAATGATCAATTTCAACAATTGGCTAAGCTTCTGGTGTCATTCAAAGGGGATCCAGTGTCTGTCAACCTGGGAGGACATGCTCGACAAGCCTCTTTGCTTTGCAAGAGACGGCTTGCACCTGTCACCCCTTGGCTTTAGAATACTGGCCAAGGCTCTTGCTGCCCCCATAGTGCCTTTTTTAGGCAAGCCTCAAAAGTCAAACCCATCTATGTAAACAGCACAAATAAAAAAATGAGGGTTATGCTATTCAACGCTAGGAGGTTAAATCTCAAAATGCACATGCTCAAAGCACTCTTCAGTATGGAGAACGTCGACATCTGTGCAGTAACTGAAACCTGGTTCAAGGCTCCATAGAGCACCCCAGCACTACCAGGCTACAACTCATACCACACATTTTGGCCAGAGAACATGGACCGAAACACAAAAGGAGGGGGAGTATCCATATTCATCAAGGATACCTACACCTCCAGGTTAGTGACACAGCATGATACCTCTGAGATCATCCATGTGCAACTAACATCGGGCAAATCTGCAATGCAAATTGCGGCCTGCTACAGATCACCCTCCATGACCACCACTCCGCCTTTCTATAGACACTGGAAAACATGAAGGTCCTACCGAACACCCTGATATTGGGCAATTTCAATTACCCTACCATTAACTGGGAAAACTACTCAAGTACAAACTCCTAGGTCCAGTGCTACCTGGAATTTATCAACTCAAATGCCGTGGATCAGCTGGTAAACTCCTCTACCAGAGGTGAAAACATATTGGACCTGGTCATCACCAACATGGGCGACAGGTGTTCCGCACCGGAGGTCGACCTGTCACTGGTTAGATCAGACCATAAACTAATCACTCTGGATGTCCACACCACACCACCACCCCAACCAAGGAAACCATAGTGAAAAACTTTTCTATAGCAAACTTCACCTTACTTAAGACATAGGTGTAAGTTTCACAACCCCCATGTTAAAGGTTAACAGTGTCTAAGATGTGGGTACCTTTGCAAATGCACTCTATGAGCACCTACAAGGATGCGTGGATCATGCCATCCCTAGCAACACCAAGACTCACTCCTCTAAGAGAAGGAAACCAGTCTGGTGGACCCCTGCCATAAACAGGCTATACAATAGAAGGAGGAAACTAGTTCAGAATAAAGCAAATCCCAAGAAGGAAAGACATCCCTGATCAGTATCAGTAAGAAACTAAGGTCCCTCATAAAATCATCCAAGACTAACTTCGAAAGAAAAATAGCCAAGGATTTGAAAGATAACCACAAAACCTTCTTTAGCTATGTCAAGAATCGAAGTGGCAATTCACAGAAATCCTCTGAGCTAGTGCAAAATAGCACAAAATATACCGAACCTACTGATATTGCCAACATCCTGGAAGATAGATTCAGTGCAAACTTCATCCCCCCTCTCACCCCCAAAAGGGCCCACAACAATACTGGAAAAGTGTAGTGTCCCAGAAATCACAGAAGCACAGGTGAAAACAGCCCTTTCAAAAACCAAAAGCACAGCATCAATGGGGTCAGATGGTGTCCCAGGCTGCGTCTTGAATGAACTACAGAACAAACTAATCCCCCACCTAACACACTGTTCAACCTCAGCCTCTCCACAGGCTATGTGCCCATAGAATGGCACACAGCAATGTTTATTCCACTCCACAAAGGAGGAGCCACAACTGACCCTGGTAACTATCGCCCCATAAGCCTGACTAGCCTGGTCTACAAGGCTATGGAGCGCATCATCGTGGAACTCATTAACAAAGACATTGGGAACCTCCAACCACTTGACCCAACCCAGTTCGGCTTTGTTTAAACCAGTCACAAGTAGTGTCCCACAAGGCTCAGTGCCACTAACACTCTTCAAGAGAAACCTTGACAAGTGGATGGGTAAACAAAAAATACACTGGGGGATCACTAATTGGGCTCTTTTTGACAGAGGGTCAATAGCCTAGTACCTACCTATGAACCTATGAACCTATTGAAGATAAACGGTTCTCTCTTGAAATGTCAGCACTCATAACATCAAATGCTGACACAGTAAAAAAAATGCCAACATTCCTAGAGAAGACCAATACTAAATCTCAAGATGCACTCACTTTGAAAGCACTCCCTCAAAATAAACACATCGACATTTTGTGCTGTAATGGAGACCTGGTTTAAGCACAGAAAGCACTCCCTGTGCTACCAGGATATAACTCATTCCACATCTATTGGCCCCAGATGGACTGAAGTTATTACTAACATGGGCAACTGTTCCTCTACACCAATAATCAATTTCTCCCTGGTTAGATCTGACCACAAACTAATCACCATGCAAATCCACATCACTCCCACAGCCCTGCAAGGTCCACTATGAAAAAAAAAACAAAAGCTGACTTTGACTTCAAAACAGAAAAAACCAAATTCCAAATTCAATGCCAATATGCCATAGCAACATAAATATACATGACTGCATGCACCATGTACTAATGCACTGTACAAACATGTACATACATGCATAGAACTAGCCATACCCAGCAGAACAAAGATGCTCTCCTCAAAAAATCAAAAAATTAGAGTCTGCTGGTCTAGTCTGAATAAACTAAACAACAGAAGGAATAAACAAAAGAAGATTGAAGAAAGTTCCAAGGAAAATTTAAAAGTTGAGATCCTCATCAAAAAACTCCAAAAGTCATCTACGGCAGCAGAATTATGACAGACAAAAAAAAAATCCACAAAGCCTCTATAGTTATATCAAGGAATCTCCATGGCAATGATTTGTGTTGCTCTGGAGTTACAAAGGGTACCTCCAATAGAACCAACAGAATATTGCCAACTGAGGACCAATCTCAATACCAGAAGAATTCCAGGCACCCAGCATTACCACAGCACAGGTTAAAAGCTTTGTAAGTCCAAGGCCATAATGTTTCCATCCATGGGAATAAACAATATCTCCTCGTGTACCATGAATTACAAAGTGAACTGGCACCACATCTTTGTGCCCTGTTCACTCACAGCCTCACCTCAGGCTTTGTCCCTACCAAATGGTGCACTGCTACAGTCATCCTTCTCCATAAAGGAGAAGTGACTACAGACCCTGGAAATTATCACCGCATTAGCCTGACAAGTCTGATATGTAAGGATATGGAGCACATCATCATGGACCTAATTAACAAGAATATAGGGAATCTCCAAACTCTAGATCCCATGCAATTTGGTTTTGTGAAAGGTAGATCATGCCAGCTCAATATGCTTGACTTCTTTGAGTCAGTTATCAGAACTGTGGACGAAGGTAAGAAAGTCCATACAGCCTACCTTGATCTGGCCAAGGCCTTTGATACCATTCCTCTCAGAAATTATTGAACTCACCAAACTAGGCATCGACCCCTATATCATTAGGTGGTTGCAAACTGGCTGACAGAGAGCCCACAGTGTGAAAGTAGTGGAATCCAAGTCAGATTGCTGACCAGCCACGAGTGGAGTCCTGCCGGTATCGGTCCTGGATCCTCTCCTGTTTGGCATCTACGTCTCAGAAGTCTGGGCCAACACGGAGAGACTATGGCTGACCAAGTTCATAGATGGCTGCAAGCTGGGAGCCATTATTTCCTCCCCAAGTGATGCAGACATCCTACAGAAAGGCCTCACTGTAACCAATGACTGGTGATGAAACCATGGCCTTAAGCTTAATGCCAAAAAATGCATCGTCATCCCCTTTGGGAAAAACTCAGTTCCCACTAATTACTATATCGATGGGACACCACTGAACACTGAAGATGTTATAAGAGATCTGGAGACACAGCTTGACAGCAACCTCTCCTTTGACCACCACTTTGCCACTGTGGTCAGAAAGTCCTTCTATGCGGCACATCTCATTACTAAGGGTTTTACATCCAGGAGGAAAGAGGTCATCATTTCTCTGTACCCTTACCTCATTAGACCAATCATGGAGTATAATGCCCCATTTGGCATGTACCTCACTAGACACCTGCAGCAGCTGGAGAGGCCACAAAATTACCTCACAAAGAGGATCCTAGGCCTAAAACACATTTCTTGCATGGACAGACTCAAAAAACTCCAGCTATTCTTTGTCTCATATCTTTACTAAGAGGCAATCTCTGCTAGAATTACAAAGCCATGTCTAAACCAGCTCTGTTAGAAATGCTACATCTAAAGAAATCCCAATCTCTCCACACCACATGTTCCAGAGACCTCAACTTCATTGCCACATTCAACAGAACATGCTGGAGGGACAGGTTCATAACCCAGAGACTGCCCATGTTCTAGAATAGACTTCCCACACATGTCAAGCAGAGCACCTCACTGTCCCTCTTCAAGAGAAATCTTGATGAGTGGATGGGAAATAGAAACTTCACCCTAGGGATCACTCCAGTGGCTCTACTTGATAGAGGCACTGGGAACTAACATTGGGCGGCACAGTGCCAGGGCACTTCTATGGGCTAGGCTTGTAAAGGTTCCAGGGCCATTAGCCTAGTACACACCTATGAACTTATGAACCTATGAACCTATATAAAAAATGAACAATCAGAAGTGTTATCCGAGGAATATGCAGTCAGTAAACTTAGCTTTCATTGCTGGGTGCAGGAATTGTCTGTGGATAAAAGTGATTTACGTTTGTCATTTTTTTCAAGTTAATTATTCTTGCTTTGCACAACAAGTATATATTTGTATAGAACCAGCAAGAACACTTTACTGTGGCTATTTTAAGGCAATCAGATGGTGTGAACATTCAATAAAGTGGTTATAACTGATAAATATGGAGATTACCTGTGATGTTAATGATTACGTGTGTGTTGGAGAAGGGTTGCAACGTATCTAAAAGAAGCAAGCTGTAATATTTTTTTTTCACTTTCCATCACAAACATCTGAATTATACTCGATAAGTGTCTGCTAGTGGTGGTCTGTGCAGGTTGGGTATGATTTTTAGAATATTTTGCATAATTGCCCTGCAACACACAAAGTAATTTTGCTACTTTTTATATTGCCTTACATCAGTTAGCATTCCTACATATAAACATGACAATAACAGAAAAGCATTTTCCATCTAGACTCTAAATTGTTGAATTTCATTCCTTGCTCATTCAGGCCTTTGTTTATTAATATCTCTAGCTCTACAAATGGGCTTAAAATATTTCTAAATACTATTTTCAGTGTAACTATTCCAAAAAGGATATTAAAGTATGAAAACAATTTATATTATAATTTTCAGCATGTTTATATTTTAGCACCAGCATTTGCTCCGTACTAGCTACTGTCTACTGTATCCCCCATAACCAGATTTGATCAGGCTGCTAGTTTTCTTTCTCTCTGCTACATGGCATTATATCAAAAGCTTGAATGGAAGAGTATGATAGTGGTATGTTGTATCATATACAGAAAGCTCCAATTTTTGATTATGTCTGGTGGCAGACAAAGACAGCTCAATGGTAATAATATTAAACCGATGTGCTTTTATAAACCTGTCAGATATACCACAACCCCTCTTCTGCACGCCATAGAGCATGTTCTCCTATTGTTGCAAAGTCAAACATCCTGTTGTCATTTACATGTTGCATACAAATATTTCAACTATGGCCATTAATGCCCTTCTAGCCTGCCAATATACCAAAACTATTGTTCCCACAATAAGTGTCCAGGCTGTTCTTAAAAAAATATCTAAACTAGTGCTTGATCATGATTCCGTGGTGGTACAGCGGTAGCGTTGTTATCTCACAGCAAGAAGTTCTCCCGTTCGATTCTCGGCTTGGCTTGGGAGTGCCTTCTGTGTGGAGTCTGCATGTCTTCCCCACGGTTGGGTAACATTCGAAAGACATGCGTGCGTAAATGGGTGTGCCTTCATTAAAGGTTGGGCGTCGAGCTGGCACCTTGAAGTTTCGTAAAAATCCACTGCCAATCATTAGCGGACTGGAGTTCCACTGTGGCGACCCCTTACTGGGAAAAAGCTGAAAATACAAACAAGAAGTGCTTGATTTACTGTAATTTGCTATTCTGTTCCATGCATCAGCTGCTCTCTCAGAGAACCGATTATGGTCATGTTCTGGGAGCTAAATGACATTTTGCCTAAATTATGCCCTTGGATGCAAAGGCTGACATCATCTGTTCACTAGTTCCTCATTTCAGACAGATACTAAACTTGTTGTGCCTGGCATTCACAACTACCTTATGTCTTTTGTAGAATGCTCTGATGCATGCTGTTGTATTGAATTTTGCACTGTATTTCCATTTTTGCATTTTGCTATTATAAAATACTCTAACACATTGTGTTGGATTACATTTTGCACTGTATTTCCATTTTTGCATTTTGCCTTTTCATCTCCTAAATGATGGCTAAATCTCATTTCAGCAGGTTCCATTGCTTTAAATCTATCTATAACTCCACTGCAGGCTTTACTAAATATACGCATAAAGAAACGGCATACTCAAAGTAGCATAAAAAGCTGTTTAAAGCATACACCATACATAAACACACACAGCACACACAGACACACACACACACACACACACACACACACACACACACACACACACACACACATAGATATATGAGTACCTCATCAAACAGCAAATGGTAATACAAGCTAACACAGAAAGAATGATAATTTTAGACTAAATCTAAAATAAGCAAAATCAAGAAAAATTAAAAAGTAATTATTTGGGGGGGGGGGTGCACCCCGTCACTCGCACCACCCACACCCTTGCAAATTGTTGATCCCTTGGACATGTCTACCATCTGTTTCTGTTGACCAAATGGTGTTGACAAAACAGATGATGATGACATAGTGCCCTTTCAAGGAGTAATTAACACACACGCACACGTACACGCACACACACACACACACACACACACACACACACACACACACACACACACACACACATTATGCATACATACATACATGTTTTTTTGAGATTTAAGACTTGTATTAACCTATTTACATTCTGAGAGAGAATAAATGGAATATTGAACATAGTTTGATGACACATATATCAATGTATTATTATCTTGAATATTCAGAGATGCTGGGATCTTTCTTTTCTTCTCACTGAGTAAAGCTTTCTCAATATCCATCCAAACTGCAATAAAGAAGTACTTTAAAAGGAGAAAAGGGAAAACTATATGTTGCAGTGTCTGAAAAACCTTTCCATGCAGTTTGCTCTGATAATATGTGGGTTTCATTACTATCTTAGGTTTTGTTGAAAAGCATACTAAAGGCATTTAATATATTATAAGTTGATTTAAACTTAGCAGTAGCATTTTCATTGCTATGTATGACGTGATGTTGTCTGATACTCTCCCTAGGATTCATTAACACTCATGTAGGTTTTGCGCTAATCCTGCATAATTTAAGTGCATTAGGGCAACAAGTGGCAGCGCTAACCAAATATGCATGATACTCATCATGCCTACATGTTTTTAAGCCCTTTTTCATGGCCAGCAATAATATTTGTGGCCATGAAAACTTGCTTGCAAGTTCGAGCACAGAATGTAAATAAATTTGCTTGCCTATAGGCGAACCTTTACATGAGCATACCCTGGAATTCAGAAATACTAAGGGCAAGAACATTGAAAGAATTCGGAAGGAAGGAAAGAAAAATGGGGAAATTGTACACAAATAGCATTGATTGTAGTGCAGAAGTAATTAAGAGGGGAGGGGAACTTGGGAAAATGTAGTCAGATACTGCAGGCAAATGTGCTAAATTGTCAAAGAAGCATTTGTAACATAAATACTGCCATAATGATGTAATGAATCTTGATGACAATACTTGGCATATCCACATAAATAAAAACTGACATCCTAACAAAGTATTTGAGAAGGACATAAAGCTACAGTGTAACAAAGGGAGTTAATTAATGTATATATATTTTAATAAAATGCTGAGTTGAGATAACAAGGACATTAGATACTTTATGGAATACATGCACTGATTGCAGTTATTGCATATGAGATGTACATAGAGAGGATTTATGTATGCTATCCAAAACTACAGCTGTATTCTCCTCTGCAGCATATGCAGAAGAAGAAATGAATCTTACAGCTGTTGTGTCATGCATATCGGAAAGAGACATGTTTTTGTCAATAATGGTTATTGGCATCCATATGAAAGGGTTTTATTGCCTATAAACATGTAACAGACAAACATGTGCTGTATAGTCATATAAATGCTAAATGGTAATATAATAACATTCAGCTTACATAAGTGACAAATGATAACAAAGCTCAGATGATATGTCATGATTTCAAGTTTTCCATTAGTAAATGGAACAAGTCTCCTACACTGTTATACTGGGCATGCTCAGAAGGAATTACAGGGTATAGTGGCATAACCGCAATTCAACAGCAACAACACACAAAAAAGTGTCTTAACAGAGGCCCAGTCACAGTATCTGATGATATGACAGCATGCATACAGAAAGAAATGTTTTATGTAGGCCCTCATCTGCATAAAGCTGTACGGTGTAAGTGTAGCAAAAAATAAATATTTGGATGAAGACATGCTTTTCAAAGCATAATTATTTCAAAAGTTAAGTAAAGCCTGGGAGCAATAAATAACATAATAAATATTCACATCTTGTAATTTTCAAACAAATACCAGGACAGATATCACAGAGATGCATATCAATCATGAATGCCACAGAAATATGCATATTGACTTTGTCATGAAGAACTCCCTTGAAGGGCTTACAGCACTTATTTATAAAGGTTATGGGTGCCCTACTTTGTAGGACAAGGCCTGAAAGAGGTGGCACCTGTACCATGACTATTTCTTTTCTGTGTAAGTCTTGCTGTCTAACATACAGATGTTACCAGATTCAAACCCCTGCCTATAATGCTAGGCCCTCTACAGACCTCTGTAATGACTGCTTGTGCCACAGGAGATAGCATTGGAGGCTAGAAAGGCGGTAACAGGTATAATTTGAACAATCTCATTTAGTCAGCATGCTGATAAGGAGCTACGCATATTAAAGGCCACACAACAGTGAGCAGAGTACAAATCAATGCTTCTTTACCAAGGAAGCTGTTTCCATCATGTAGTCTACACGTCCCAGAACTGAACCCCATTTTATCTGTGCAGGTATGCTATATAAGCCAGTACTCAGTGCATGTGCCACAGGAAAACTTATAACATGACATGTCCTGAATAACCATTTCACTGCCTTGCAGTCACAACATGTCAACATATATCATTGTCCAGTATAAAAATGGATGTAAATAACTACATAAAATGTTTTTATGTAACATCAGTACAGCCATACAATGCTGCCCTTGTCTGGAATTGAACAGCAAGCTAGAAAAGTCTACTGACTAAATGCACATGGATGAAACACAAGTACCACAGTGGAAGCCATCAAATGTGTGACACTCCACCTATGCTGTCACTACATCATATGGTTGTGTTGCAAGCAATCTCTCTGAGGTAAAAGGGATAGAGGACGCCTCTCCCACTATAACTGTACAAATTACAACTGTGATGGATGTCATTCATGCATTACAGCTGAAAGCCACACAAAGCTAATACACATTTAATGTGGGTTTTGAACACCTGAGCATTTGACTATAGAAAATTCACAATATTGTAGCAAATTAATGCAATACAGTAATCTCATTACAGTTGTGAGATATGTTGGTATTTCAATGCATTGCATCATGTCATTGCTGCAAGGCATATGTGTATGTGCAACTTTTATAGAAAGTTAACAAGATACACAATATTGTATCATTTTCTCTTGCCAGAGGAGAATGCTTAGTACAACTGATATGCAAGGGAAATGCAATCACATGGCATCATTACTCTAAATAAAAGCATTGCTATGTGAGAAATTATCCTAGCTTTCTGTAAAAGGAATTAACATCTATATGTGTACTCAGCAGATGTGTTTAACAACAGTGTTAGCAACATGTACACTTTGTACAGTCATAACATATACAGCTCAGCAAGCTCCTGCAGAGTTCTACAGCAGCAGAGAGACAAAAGAGAGACATTGGAGTGATTATCATTTTTCTGCATTTTCTTGCTACCTTTAGCTAATTCCACCTAAAAAGCCATTTTTTTAGTTTCTGTGATTTACTAAGCTTGTTTCAGCTACATATTGTACTTATTTTACTGCTTGCACTTTAACAAAGTAATTGTTGTGTTTAAATTACCTGTTTAACTGTTGTAGGCTACATACTCAAGTGATTGATTGTATCTGCTTTATCTTCTGAAAAAAAAAGACTTGTTTTCCTGCCTTTCTAAGATAGAATAGTCCAGTTTTCAGGTTAGTGCTGAATTCAGGGCTGTGTTACAAGTTTCTGTGTTTGCCCATACCTTACTTGGATAGAAGGAAGTTTCTCTATTCACCTGTGAGAAAGGGGAGCTTTGAGCAGTCTAACTGTCCACGGAGGAGTGGTTTCAGCCCAAAACTTAATAGTTTATTGACCATTTTGGGCTAATTTCTATCTCTTTCATTTTCCTGCTATAAAATGCACATTAGTGCGGTTTTGCACACTGGGCAGCACTGTTTGGCTAGGATATAACTATTCCCGGCTCCACAAAGTCTACTCTTCAATTTCTCCCTTGGAACTAGACAAACTTTCAACTTAAGCACTCAAACCATTCACCTCTCAGCCCGGTACTTGCTCAAAACTCATAGCAAACACTAATAAACCTTAGCACTAGACCCCCCCCCCATCATACTGTAGAGAAGGACAAGGCACTCTATTCGACCTTACCAGACAATCAGTAAAATAGCTCACTGTACCTATCCAGGCATGTCCAAAGGGCAGTTCCAGGTGTACTCTCCAGTCCAAATGGTGAATCTGGGCATTTTGAAGCAATGTTACAACTGCCTCATGTACACAGACAACCCTCTCCTGCTACCACCAAACACTAATACATGCGAGAGATGCAATTATACAGCCAAAGTGGAGGCTAAGCTCTCTCATCCCAAGACTGGACCAGACAGTCAAGAGGAGAAGGGAATTAATTGCATCACACCACCAGTCTCACATAGACCTATGAAACCAGCACTGGCAAAAAACACACATAATACACAAAAACATACTCGGATGCTCTAAATAAAAATCTGCAAAAGCAACAGAGACCTCCAAAGCAGACATACAAGCAACCTCCACCCCCCAACACAAACCATGAAACACATACTTCACAAAACCAGTGTGCCATGCAATCACAGCCCTTAAGGCAAAATAACATACTCAACACACTAGTAATAGGTGACTCTATAGTCAGGCACAGTGACATCCCACTCATTAGGCTGAACAAGGAGAAAGTTACTGTTAGCTGCCTGTTGGGTGCCAGGATCCACCACATAACACAAGCACTCAGATTCCTCCAGAACAAGTACTAATATGACTGTCATTGTCCATGTTGGTGTGAATGACCTGAGCCATACCTCCCTGGACTACATGAAAAGAGACATGGAAGAGCTCTCTGATCACGTAGCCCAGGCTGGTATGACCCTGACCCTGAGTAGCATCCTGCCCTCACCAAGAATGATACCACGGTATAAAGAAAAAAATATCAATTTCAACAATTGGCTAAGCTTCTGCTGTCATACAAAGGGGATCCAGTGTCTGACACTCTTGACAAGCCACGCTGCTTCGCTAGAAATGGCTTGCACCTGTCACCCTTAGGCTTTTGAATACTGGCCAAGGTTCTTGCCACCCCCATAGTGCCTTTTTTAGGCAAGGCTCAAAAGACAAACCCACTGCAGTAAATAGCACAAGTAACAAAAAACTGAGGGTAATACTACTCAGTGCCAGAACTCTAAACCTCAAAATGCACACAGTCAAAGCACTCCTTAGTATGGAGAAAATCGATATATGTGCAGTAACAGAAACCTGGTTTAAGGCTCCAGAGAGCACAACGGCACTACCAGGCTACAACTCATACCATACATTTTGGCCGCAAAACCCGGACCAAAATCCAAAAGGCGGGGGCATATCCATATTCATCAAGGATACGCACACCTCCAGGTTAGTGGCACAGCACGATGATTCAGAGATCATCCACATGCAACTAACAACGGGCAGAACTGCAGTTCAAATTGTAGCTAGTTACAGATCACCCACCATGTCCCAGGACCCCCATTCCGCATTTCTGGAAACAATGGGAAACATAAAGGTCCTACCAAACACTCTGCTATTGGGTGATTTCAATTACCCAAACATTAACTGGGAGAACTATTCAAGTACTAACTCCCTTGCCCAACATTTCCTAGAATTTATAAACTCAAAAACCCTGGATCAACTAGTCAACACCCCCACCAGAGGTGACAACATATTGGACCTGGTCATCACCAACATGGGCAACCGGTGTTCCACATCGGAGGTCAACATCTCACTGGTTAGATCTGACTGTAAACTAATCACTATGGATATCTACATTCCGCCCCCACCCCTGGTCAAAGAAACCATCGTGAAAAACTTTTCAAAAGCAAACGTCACGTAACTTAAGACCGAAGTGGAAAGTTTCAAATCCCCCATGCTAAAGGATAATGCTGCCCAAGCTGCAAAATCCTTTACTAATGCACACTATAGGCACCTACAAGAATGCATGGATCATGCTATCCCAAGCAAAGCCAAGACTCACTCCTCCAAGAAAAGGAAAACAGTCTGCTGGACCCCTGCCATAAACAAGCTACACAATAGAAGGAGGAAACTAGTACAGACAAGAGTAAAATCCCAAGAGGGGAAGACATCCCTGATCAGTATCAGCAAGAAACTATGATCCCTCATAAAATCATCCAAGGCTAGCTTCGAAAGAAAAATTTCCAAGGACTCCAAAGAAAACCACAAGGCATTCTTTAGCTATGTCAAGAATCTAAGTGGCAATTCCCAGATCTGCTCGGAGTTAGTGCAGAATGGCAAAAAATACACTGAACCAACTCATATCGCCAGCATCCTGGCAGACAGACTCAGTGCAAACTTCACCCCCCTCTCACCCCCAAAAGGGTCCATAACCATACCAGAAGAATGTGGTGCCCCTGAAATCACAGACACTCAGGTTAAAACAGCCCTCTCCAAAGCCAAAAACACAGCATAAAGGGGACTGGATGGTGTCCCAAGCTGCGTCCTACACAAGCTCAAAGATGAACTAACCCCTCACCTAAACACACTGTTAAAACTCAGCCTCTCCACAGGCTACATGCCTATAGAGTGGCGCACAGCAATGGTTATTCCGCTCCACAAAGGTGGAGCCACAACAGACCCCAGGAACTATTGCCCTATAAGCCTGACTAGATGGTCTGCAAGGCTATGGAGCACATCATCATGGATCTCATTTACAGAGACACTGGGAACCTCCAAACACTGGAACCTACCCAGTTAGGCTTTGTTAAGGGCAGACCATGCCTCTGAAACCTGGTGAACTTCTCTGAGACAGTTACCAAAGCTATAGATGAGGGAATGGTGGTCCTCACAGCCTACCTAGACCTCACAAAGGCCTTCGACACCATTCCCCATTCTGGTATTATAGACAAGCTCACCAGCCTGAAAATAAACCCCTACATCACAAGATGGGTTGCCAACTGGCTCACAGACAGAACCCACATGGTAAGAGTTGTGGGAGCTAGGTCTGACTCTAAACCGGTTACAAGTGGCATTCCCCAGGGCTCAGTCCTAGGACCCCTCCTGTTCAGCGTATACTTCTCAGAGGTACAGGCAAGCACAGGAGGACTATGGCTGACCAAGTTCACAGACAACTGCAAACTAGGGGCTATAATTGACTCTCCAGCTGCCACAGACATCCTCCTAAAGGGTCTCACTGAGACAGATACCCAGTGTCAAAACCATGGCCTCAAGCTAAATGCCAAAAAGTGCATAGTCATCCCCTTTGGAAAAAACAAATTACCCACAAACTACCACACAGGTGGTAGCCCCCTAAATACAGAAGACAAAAAAAGAGATCTGGGGGTCCCAAGTAGATAGTAATCTCTCCTTTGATAATTACATTGCCAAAGTGGTTAGAACATCCTTCTATGTGGCCCACCTAATCATAAAAGGATTTGCATCCAGATTAAAAGAGGTCATTGTGCCCCTCTACGCATCACTCATCAGACCCATCATAGAGTACAATGCCCCATTTGGGCTGTACTTTACAAGACACCTGCAACAGCTGGAAAGACCAAAGAAGTACCTCACCAAGAGGATCACTGGCCTCAAACAGATGCCCTATGCAGCTCGACTGAAGAAACTCCAGCTGTACTCAGTTGCATACCGCCTACTTAGAGGTGATCTCTCCTGACATACAAGGCCATGTCCGACCCAGAATTGATGGACATGCTCCACCTAAAGAAAACCATATCCCCTTGAGCCACATGCTCTAGGGATCTAAACCTCACCACAACAATAAATAGGATATGCTGGAGGGGTAGATTCCTGTCCCAGAGACTTCCCATGCTTTGGAACAAGATTCCAATCTGCATTAGGCAGATCTCCTCACTAACACTCTTCAAGAGAAACCTTGACGAGTGGATGGGAAACAGAAAATTTACACCGGGGATCACTTCAGTGGCTCTGCTGGACAGAGGCACAGGTAACTAATCTAAGGGGGTGGCGAAAGCCAACACATTCCAGCTAGGCTTATAAATGCCTTTGGGCAGATAGCCTAGTACCTACCTATGAACCTATAATGAGAGTGACACAGCATAGTCTAAGCAGTAATGGCTGGATTTGAACTAACTACCTAAGATCACAAGTTACAGATTAGTGCCTAAATCACAAGTATCACATGATATGTTGCTGTACAATTGCGACAGTGCAGAGTTGAAAGGATGACATCAGCGTTGTTTATTAGCTGGATATTTATGCTAAAAAGAGGTTAAAAGGTGCTATGACACTGTACAAATAAACATCTTATATGCATTTCAAGAGTAATCTCCATTGTATGAGAAGGAAAGGCACACTCCCAGTTGGATTCAATCCTCCTACCAATATAAGTACACAATTTACAAAGCACAGTGTGAAAGGTACGCACCACAGGAGAAGTAACACTACAAGTGTGAGATACTACAGCTTTGTAAGTATTATGTAATCATTGTGTTGTCAAAAATATATATTCCCTGGGGATGGTAGAAATTGCTAGTGCAACACTGTGCCACTGAAAATACATCTTGTAAGTGCATTAACAGTGTTAAATGACAGCAAAAACAGTCACACTATTTAAGCAAGGATGAACGTGAAACACTTGCCTATTTAGGTACACAATCTACAAAGCACGTAGTCAGCAGCAGGCACCACAGAAGAATTCTGAGTACAAGAGGGGCATACAGTATCTATGAAAGGATGACGTCAGCAGTATATTGCCGAGGTGATGTGTATGTTAAAATGACTTTTATAGCCATTTAAGGTTGTAAATGTTGCCACTACAAATGTGTGTAAACCAGTTCTGAGTCTGTTTATAGTCACACAAACATACTAGAGAGTAACTACTGATGTATTTGAACCTCCTACTTATCTAGTTACTTAGTTTAGAGAATGATGTAAGAACCACAGAGCACCACAGTTGAAGTCCAAGCCCACTGAGGCCTATACTAAAATGGTTTAAGAATGTACCAAAAAAATTACCAGAGAAATCTTTATGGCAAGTTATTTCTGAGCAGTGGCAATATCATTTATCAAGAAACTTCAGCTTGGGTCAGAGGTTGTCAGACATGATGCCAGCAGCATCCGTTTTAAAGAAGGTTGAAACTGCAAAGTAGCCTCTTTTTAAGTCTCTGTTAATGTGACTGGCAATGTCATCAGATGTGGACATAGTGTCTAGTCAGGAATTATGAGAATTATTAGCAGATTTTAATACAATTACACCAGTTTGCTAACTGAAAAGAAAACAAGTTACATCAAGCATCTAGGAAAATTTAATTATTAAGTATAATGTATAAGTCTGGAAGGCATATGTTGAAAAGGAGTTAAGTGTGAATTATAAGTTGCATAATTCCACATGCTTTCAATGGGGCATGCATCAGTTAAGGAATTACAAAATACTGCAGTGGTAATAACTGCCTTAATTTGTTGTAGGTGTAATCTAATTGCTTTATGAGGCACAGGATGACAACAGAGGAAGTAAGGCTATAATGGAAAAGGAAAATAAACCAATTTTAAATGATCAAACTGCCATTAAAACTTTAGTTCAGTACTATGTTAGATATACTCAGTATCAGAGGTCTATGAAAAGTAGTGCACAATGTTTGGGGGGGATTTAAGTAATGTTAGGTGGAGAAAAACAGATCCTGCATGTCTCTGATATGGCATGTAACTCCTAACTAAATACCTAGTTAGTTGGACTGGGAAGTTATAGATCTCAACATCTTCATATGTGTAACCGACGAACCAGCAAAATATTAGTGGAGTTAAACTTTAAGCAAAGAATATTCGATCTTAATGGTCATAAGCATATCCTATTATGAATGTTCCAATGCCACGTGTTAGTTAGCATCACTGTGCTGTGACTGCATGGATAATTATACATCTGGTAAAAGATTAGTTCTTTTACAATATTGACTGTAAAGAGAACTGAGAACCATGGTGGCGCAGCTGTAGCATTGTCGCCTCACAGCAAGAGGTTCTCCCATTCAATTCTCAGCTGGAGCGCCTTCTTTGTGGAGTCTGCATGTCCTCCCCGCAGTCGAGTGGCATTTGAAAGACATGCATGAATGGGCGTGCCTTTATTGAAGGTTGGGCATTGAGCTGGCACCTCGGCACTGTAAAAAAAATCTACTGCCAATCATTAGCGGACCAGAGTTCTGCTGTGGTGACCCCTAACCAGGAAAAGCCGAAAGAAGAACCTTAGTAAAGAGAACTGAGGATGTTAGTGAGATAATGTACCAGTAGACTTGCTTGCCTGCAAAATACTAGAGATCAAAGCTCATTTGTGTGAACACTAAAGTGTGACTGCCTGTGCTTTCACCAAACTATAAATTAGCAGTGTACCAGGGATTGATTTTCCTTTCCCCTTTGATGGTGGGACTTCATAGTGGGTGTATAGAAGTCGCAGGGTGAGGTGGGATGCAGTCTCTCACATCAGGTGGTTCAGGGGGGTTGCTTCCTACAAACAAAATTGTGTGCTTTACTTTTTTGGAATGATGTTTACATTCTCAGAGATTTGCTCATTTCTGATCACACTTGTTTAATGTGAGTCAGGGTCTTGTCTGGGAGGCCAGTGTTTCACCTTCAGTTTTATAACAGAACAAATGTATACCATCCTATATGGTTGTTCTAGCAGAATAAGGGTAGTTAAAAAAAAAAAAAACAGTTACCAGATTTTCTGCCAGGATATTGTTTCTCATTTACAATTGTAAGAAACATGCATTAGATTTCTGACAGTTTGTTGCCATTTGGCAGGGAGTTTGCTGTACATAGTCAATTGTAAGAAAAATTAGTTATGAATCTGTGCCAGAATGCTTCTCTGAAACTTGGGAAATTTGAAAATTGTGAGATATCTGGAGCGCATTGCCTAAGTAATGGGGTACAGAGGATGCTCTCTGTGTGAATGATGTTGGTGGGTCGCTCACCTTGTTACGTAGGGCTTTTTAATTGTTTTTCGCAACCATGGTCTACTGCTTAATCTGTACTTGTTTAACATTACCCATTTGCAAAGTGATAACGTTGGTGCAAGGATCGCTGAGTGATACTTTATCTGTATCAAGCACACCAAAAATGGGACTCACTGACATCACAAGGTTGTAGAGTACAGCTGATTCCATGAAACCCTGAAGACAATAGTTCAACTCTTTTCTTGTATCTTTTCTTAAGAGAAAGCATCACATTAAGGCAATTCGTATCTGAGTTTCTAAGTTTTGTTTCCATGCCTCTGCCAGTGTGAAACAATGCCAACATTTTTATTTCCTGTTCAAATTGGTATTGACCATATTTTCATATATCTTTATTTAATAGTGTCAGAAAGTATGTCTCCATATTTGATCATTTTTTCCCTCAGTTATAGCCAACTGAACCAGAAGTTCCTTTTTGTAAGTGGACAGAACAATGAAATAATTTGGTTCATTTCACACAGTGTCCTTATTCCAAATGAGGCTACAAGAAACACAGATGCCAGTGTCACTTTTCTTTCATTTTCCCATTACAAGCAGTGGCAGGGCATTGAAGCCTTAACTTTGCTAAGTTCTTCTTAGCATTTGATTTTCTATCATTTTTACATGTCCTTGAATACCACAATTTGCAGTAAAGCAGTAATGACTCAGAAGTCTGAAAAATGTTAGCTGAAAGGCCACAGTGAAGGAAAAAGTAAAACAGTTGGTAGTATAACAGCACAGAGGTAGAGGTGACTGCTTCATCATGAGTGACACAAATTGCAATCAGTTTGTTTTTGCATTACCCCATAAATCATAGCCGACAGGCACTACACCTTTGTTATCCATCTAATAAATGAAAGAAATAACTCAGGCCTTACTCTGTGGTGGGGTTTCACAGATGAAACTATGAACAATGAAATATAACTGCAAGAGCTGTGAAAGGATTTTAGCAGACTTATTTTTTCCATATGTTTCTAACTTTATTGGCTGATTGCTTTTGCCTGGTCAGAGAACAGACTTCTCATATATCTTATTGTTCTTCATTGGACTTTGTCATTATTTGCAATCACATTCATCAACTATTTATATATTTTTTAAATATCCCATAACAAATTAATATATAAGAAAACAGTCATACTATTTCAGTTTATGGATAGGATACCCATGTTACATTTATGCTGTACCTGACAAGAAGATTTCAAACCAGTAGATGAAAACTCCAGTAGTGGTATTAAAATTATAAAATTAAAGTAGTTTGTCACACTTCTAGTACCACTTTAAGACTGCTACCACTGCTTTTGAGATTACGGAAAAAGAAATGTAGCCTTGTTTTTTAAGTCACATGCCATTCTTGGAGCAAAAATGTTTTCCAAAGTGCACGTAAATATTCAGTGCAACCCTGTACTTATTTACTGTAAAGTGTGGACGTTTTTTTTTTTTTTAAGTACATCTGTGAAGCTCAGGCCTGATAGATTCATTCTATATTATTATACTGCATTAAAGTCATCTTATTTCTGTGGTCAGGTTAATCCATTTGATGAAATTGTAAATGTAGGCTACAGACCCATAATTTGCAGAAACAGTTCATGAAGTCTTAACCCATGTATGTATTATTCTTTCTCTCAACTTTGAGTCAATCATAAGATGAAACATAACCCCTCACATTTAATAAAATCCATGTAGGCATAGTTTAAAGCCTCCATGGAAGGTACCGTGGCCATGTATACAGTACCCCCTTGGCAGCACGGCATGCATATTAATGAAGGCATGTTACGGAGGGAGAGCTAAGTAACACAGTTACTGAATCAGTGTAGGGAGTGTGGTACTGTGACCGGAGATAGGTAACACACCCCCTGCACTGTGAAAGTACAGTATATCAATGTATGCATATGTATTAGATTTAATGTTTTTTTTCTTTTCTTTTTTTTTTTTTTTGTATGTTTGTGTGGTGCAGCATGCAACAACTGACATGTGGCAGAAATCAAAAAATAGAAAATGGATGCATTTAATTATGAAGGCAACAGTCAAGTTTAAGCATAGCTGAGCAGGTTCACATGGCGTGCCATGGTGCTCAGTGGTGCTTAAACATAGTAGAAAGTTATATGTAAAAAAAACATCAAAATTGTACACATCCACATAGCCCAATGGTTAGAGTGACAGCCTTATATGCAATAGGTGCAGAGTTTGAATACATAGACAAATTATTAAGCATTTATTTTGCAAATACAAATTATGCCAATTATTTTTAAATCCTGCTTTGTTGCACTCAGATAAGCTCTGCTATCCACAGCTAAGCCTTGCCAATCCTGTTTAAACAAGGAACATTTTAGCACCACTTAGCTGGTTTGTGCATTGCCAAGTGGTGTGAAGCATTGCTCAGTATTTGCTAGTCTAAGCACTATTCAGCTCAGCTAAGCTGGTTTGCACAGTGCCAAGCAGTGCGCCATATTTTTAAAAATGTCCCAATGATGTGCAAGTGTGGAAAAACAGGCTTATTTAAATGCAACAGGTCAGGAATATAGCATAACCTGTCAGAGTTTGAATTGTGTGGGAACTATGGCAGATGTTGGAGTGGGTGCGCACTTCCGGGCATAGTAGTAGGGCATTCTGGAGTCCACGGTCATGGTTGGACTCCTAGTAAAATACTATGATATCCAGCTGCTGCAGGGCTAGTACCAGGGATCAGAATAAAAGTTGGAGGCCTGGTACATGTTGGCACGGGATCTCACCAGTGCAACAGGTATCCCCTGCACAGATGAGCAGGTCCATTATCATTTCAACAATCTGAAGTGGCAAAAGAGGGGACTTCTGGACATCTGGCTCCAGGATGCTTGGCATGCCAATGCCCCACAAGTTTGTATGTGCTGTTAGCATTGCTTTACCAATACGTAATCTGAATGTGTGATAGGTATTAACAATGGTATGCTTCTCTCCTTACAGCTTCAGGAAGAGATCTCACAACCTAGAGGCCCATGCAGGGAACCTGGCCAGGTTGTGCCATGAGTGTGGTGAGTACAGATTAATTTATAATCTATAGTCAAATACACAAGATAGAGTAATTCAGTCACTGCCATTAGTTACATACTGTACAGATTTGTGTAATGCAATGAATGTGGACATAGGACTGTACTGCAATAACTATCTACTGGAAAGTATAATGCAATAAAGATTAAATCATTAAGCCTGTTGATGTTAATGAAATAAAGATTCTACTGCAATAATTGTAGAATTACAGCTGTATTGCAACACCTGCATTATCCCAAATGTTGTTTAATAAAGACTCGAAAATATGACAATAACTGCATGATGGTACCCCTAATAAATCTGTGTTTTGCAACATGTGCAAGTAGGGCTGTTTTTCATGAAACTGAGTATGACATCTGCTCTGAAATAACAATACAAAGAATACCACTAACTCACTCAAGGTGAGCTAAGAAAGAGCGTCATGCTAAACTGTAAATTTAGAGCTGTACTACAAGACATATGCATTATGAAATTTTCTGCACTAACGTGAAGCAATACCAGGAACACCCAAGGTTTATTGTGTATATCAGGATTGTCTTGTTTTGACCATTGCATTTCAGCTATATGCATTCCTGTTCTGAAGTACGGTGCTGCAGGCAAGTATGAAATTGCAGTAGCTGTAGACTGAAAATATACTATCTGCAACTGTATATGGGTCAGGTAGCCAACCCAATACTCCAATATGGTTCGTACATGTCACAGATATTTACACCCACTAAGATTTTATTGTGTACACCTGCATTTTATGTATTAATGGGCAGTTTACCTGGTATCTCTATCATGCATGAATCTCATGCATATGTGTTTAACTGTCACTGCAGATTTGTATAAAACTGTACTATTATTACAAGGTCATATTTTGTTTCCAGATGAGCTCTATGTAAATATCAGACAGTTAATAGTCAGCAGTAGCTCAGTTTGTTAAATGCTGTGTCTAATGTACATTTTGTCACACACAGACCAGGGTTCAAATCAAGTGGCAACTACTAATAAATATTACTGAATCAGTTATGTTAACAGATTTTCCTCCACAGGAATTGCAGGTAAATGGGGGCGGCAGCCTTATTATGGGTTAATAATTTGTGTGTTTAGAAGTAACAGACTGTTAACGGCATTGATCAGGAATGTGATAAGACGTCAGAAAATAGAGGCAGCAAGTACAATACTAATAAAAGACATTACAATAAGTAAAATGTGTAATCTTGGTATGGCTGTGTGCCTGGTGTGTCAGTGCACATTTGATGACAGTCTAACCCCATGCCTACCAAGGATGGTGTGATAGCTGTTTACTGTCTAAACTGTACATGATACATGTCTCTCAAGTGTCATGTTGTCACAGACTGTAATCACTGTCACCTTATCCCTCTGTCACAGATCTATCATTGATATGATTATGTCAATAGCACAGTCACACTATATCAGTCCACAGTACACCTTGGTAGGCTTGTAGGTCCACCTGAGATGTAATAGTTCTCTGTAGTTATGTACCTGTAGGTGTTACAGTTTGGCCCATGCTGTCCATTGCAGACAGATTGAGAGCTATGTATGTGCTACAGCAGCTATAGGGCACTGTCATACATAAAGGAAGGGCAGACCTGTAGAGTAATTAACAGTATTGTTGCAAACTATATAATCTATACTGGTACTAATAGCCTGCATTTAACTCTCCTTCCACCACTTATCTTCATCATAATTTATTATTGTTATACATTGGTTATGGTTTGCTATTAACAAATGTTCTCTAAACGTTATGGTGGGTCTTGTATTTTATTATTGTTATGTAATAAAATGGTTGCATGCTAACATAACATGTTGAATTACCTATGTTGTTGGCCTTATACCATAACTGTTACTAGCATGCTGTTACTACAGTGACTGTTATCTCACTTATTGTTGTGTTCCATATACTATGCAATGTTATGTTACTGGGTTATTTGCAATGTTCTGGCATGCTGTTATAACAAAACTAAATGTTATGTTCATTACTAACCTATACAGACTGAAATACCTCAACACCACACCTCAACTGGGTAGACCAGTTCCTGGTGATCCATCTACACTACCTTAGCTGGCCATGGCAATGGATCCCAGCACATCTGGGACCCAAGCCAGTGGTGACCCTTCGCTAGCCATGCACCACCTACTGGTGGAACCATCTCAGGGTACGGGACCTGTCCCCCCCCCCTGGGAGCGAGGATCGAGGGGGGGATTGCCACCCAGGATCAGCTACTGGTAATGGTGCACAGGATAGAGCATCATGGTTATGAGAATTGCCTGTGCTGGATTGAGGGCAGACTGGCCAACCTGGAGATGCAGGTGGCGCCGGCGCTCAACTACCAGCACAGCCACCTTCAGAGCAGTGAAGAAGCAGTGTTGATTGTAATGGGTGGGATGCTCAGTCATATTGCTGCCATCTGGGGGCACATGGATCTCTGATTGCACAACACCCTTCCCATTCAAGGTGTTTACCCCTCCTGTGTCACACACCTCCCCTGTATTCTGTCTTATCTGTCTCCAAATGCAACCTCCACTACCCAACTCACCTCCCAACATGTACCTACATCCCTCCCCCAACATGCCACTCTCTACTTAAAAAAAAGACACCTGTCCCTCAAAAAAATATCGCCCATAACTCTCCATTTCACACCCATGTCCACTGGACAGAATTAATTATTACATGAATTAATCAACAGACTTATGTTGCCCTCACCTGTCTCTCTGGGGTGTGAGGCTCCAAATTCCAAATTCTGTACAACCTGCACAGCTGTTGTTATGCAAGAAATGGAGAGCTACGGTCCTTTCCTACACCTGTCCTGCACATCCTCACCTGCCTTGCAGTATATTTTTCCCCCTGCTTGCCCCATTTCACCACTTTCCTATCACCCCTTTTTTCTTTCCTTGTTTTTATAAATGGCATGGGTTTCAGTGGAGCTAAGTGGCACGACGTGCCACACAAACCCAAGCAAACCTGCTGAAAACTGTGTAAAAGTGCCTTAATCATCGTATGTGTTTCTGACAGTGTTAGGTACATCTGCAAAGTAATAACCCTTGCCATGTCTCAAACCAAGAACCCTGTCAGCTACAGCACAGTTATTAGCCCACGAGGCCACTCAGCTCTGAATTAAAACAGCTGTTTCCACCAACATATCCTGATTGCCACTGGCACACTGCAATTACATATAATGGGGAAATGTGCAGTGTACATGGGTTTGTGATGCAGACACTGCAAACAGTGCATAGTCAGATAAGTAATAATGGGTGGATGGAAGGCCTGGGATAGCATGTATAGCTGTCAACTGTACAGACTATTGCAGAATGTCCACAGTTATGCCCCCTAGGTTTGGCATGTTTTTCACAAAAAAACATATGTGTCTGCTAAACTACTGGCAGGTCATTAAAGACTGATGTTAGAAAATCATGACAGACATTTTAGTGTTACACCTCATAACCATCAGAAAACGCATGTTAATGCAATTCCCATGTTGCAGACTATATGCATGCCCATATATCTTGCAAATATGCATGCTGCAGCAGTGACTCACTAGCTCATTCTGTTAAATGCCTTGCATGTAGTACATTTTGCCACCCACAGTCCTGGGTGCAAATCTAATGCATTGTACTTCAGTTACACTCTTGTCAATACAGCAAATAATGACTTTGTCATGCAATTTTCACCAAAACAGGTTGTTGCTACTGAATTGATTGCTACCCATGTTAGCAAGTCAAAGGCCTGTAGGTTGGGACACACTGCAGAGTTTTGAGTAGCCCACATGTGTCCCGCAAACTACTCTGTGATTGGCACTGTTACATAACAGATGTATCTTAACCACATGCCTCTACTGGACTGTTATGGGTACCCTCACACTGTCTTTGCTTAACGACAGAGCTGACACTGCTCCCTCAGTGACACATACAGCGTGCTGTCCTCCAAAGTGTTCACACTCCCCACTATGAGTCTTAAGCAAAAAGCAGCAGCTGCAGACTGCAACGTATGCAGCTGTATGTTAAGCTACCAGCCACAGACGTACCATACCTCACAACTCCCTAGAACAAGGGATCCACACAACACCCATACAAAAAGGGGTTGGGGCAATGGTCAGGAGACAGGGACATGTGTCACAGTCTGCCCCTACAACCATTCAGAGCAGAAAGACCATCAGCTTTTGCAGCAGCCTGCGTATTCTGATAGGTATGATGTCTGACACTCACATGTCTCTTCCCCTTCACCTCAACCCACAATGTTTAACACTGAACTGCCAGGTAATCACAAAGTCATTTGACAATGGCAACTGTGGACATACCTCACAAATCTCAACAGTGGACAGTATTTTAACCTACCCTTTGCAATACTGTAGTCTCCCCACCTCACTAATGTCCATCTCACAGACTTAGAAAAAGGCCAAGGCCTGCATGAAGACTTTAAATATTACACTGTCATGCCATGTTAACTATTTGGGGACAGTCCAACAGCATCAGTGTGCCACAATGACAGACAGCAATTCAAACCAGTTGTAGTATATTCTCCCTGTAGACATCATACCTCTCCAGTACACAGACATTTGCTGAACAAGTTGGGGACAAATTTCAACAGAATCAGGGACAAGTCCAGGAAAAATAAGGGACAGTCAGGGACACTTTCAAAATATTAGTGTTATTAACTTGAAATATTGACAGAATCAGAGCATATAAATTAATACACATTTTCTGAAGTAAAAGAAGTTTATAACTCTTAATTATTGTCATATAAGAGTAATTTACCATCTATCCTCCAAAAGTGCTACCCAGCTGTTCTGGATGCAATTAGCAGGTCTGAGGCAATCAACAGTTATTGAGCATTACCTGCAAAAGGCAAGCAACTGCCTATGGAAAACAGGTCTGCAACTTGATTTACCAAGGTGGACTGTGATTATGGAAGCATTTTTCTTGAGGATCTGTGCTCAAAAGGATTGCATCACTCTACCAAGTATATTATACAAGTCGCCAAAGTCTCCATACAATGGGATGCAGATGGGAGGATGCAGTTATGGGGAATAGGGATTACAACAGTAGGCCTGTAGTACATCTCTGGGAATGACATGTTGGCTATAGTGTGCTGTCCAACAGCTAGGCATGCCTCCAAAATGTGCCTGCTGTGAATTACATCACAGCTGTGGCCCTCTTTCTCCCTCTTACAACGGTTGGCTCCTGTGCAAAATCTACTTGATTATCAGACCTCTCAACCAGTTGGGGACAAATTTCAAACAGAATGAGGGACAAGTCCAGGAAAAATCAGGGACAGTCAGGGACACTTTTAAAATATTAGTGTTATTAACTTGAAACATTGACAGAATCAGAGCATATAAATTAATACACATTTTCTGAAGTAAAAGAAGTTTATAACTCTTAATTACTGTCATATAAGAGTAATTCACCATCTTTCCTCCAAAAGTCACTAGTTTTAGGAGGGATTAAGTGGGACAGAGTTAAAATTTGAGTCAAAATCAGGGATGCCCCTGAAAATCAAGGACAGTTGAGAGGTATGTTGATTATGTGTTAGACATATTGACAGTAAGGGTGGACACAGTTTTTTTATCACATGATGTACTGTCATACAGCCCCTCTCAGTCTGTAAATGTCACACAGGCATAGTTCAGACATTGTAAAGGTGTCACTGACTGTCCCAGATGAACTCTGGCTAGGTCACAGTTTATCTGACATTCGTATGTCAGTGCTTGAGCGCTATGGCTAACATACCAGGCAACCTCCTACAACAGGACATCAGGTCATAGCCATTATTACTGGGGGGAAACAGGCCAAACCTCAGCAACAGAGTGTACATATTGGTCATCCAGAGTAAGAGTATGAACATCGTAACAGATATTACTGTAGCATAACTGTTGTCTGAGGGTTCTGGTGTGTGATAGACAGATTTTCTATATTCTGAGAACAGACATCAATTATTGTCCAACTGCTTGCCAGAAATCCACAGGTTTTTGTCAGAAAGACCACATATATCAGGCACACTTACACTTTCAGCAAATGTCTGTGTACTGGAGAGGTATGACTTCTACAGGGAGAATATACTGTAACTGGTTTGAAATGCTGTCTGTCATTGTGGCACACTGTTGCTGTTGGACTGTCCCCAAATAGTTATAACACACACCTATGTGTCTGACACTGGCCGCAGGGCATAGCATTGGCACTTTGCCTACAGGGGACACACCACAGTAGATGACATTGATGGGTGTGGAGACATACAACACACTCTGTCATGGCACACAGGGACATAATCTGTATTGCTACTATGTTGTTGATAGTGACATACATGGTATGTTGATAGACTGCAGGGTATGGCGAGGGAGGTAGCAGTGGATAGTGTAGGCCAATTTGGATGTGCAGGGTCTGTACATAGGGGATATCAATGTATCTGGTCCTGTGATGTGTTCCCTCCTTGTTGTCTTTTCGAAAGGATGTATTGAAGGAGGCACCTGCCATTTTCAGAGGCTGAAAATAATGTCATCCTGGATGGCCTCAGACTGCATCATAACATTCTGCTGTCCAGGAATCACCAGCATCATGACCAATGTGCAGCACTGCAGGCTGACTTTGTTGCAGCAGTCAGCCAAGTAGGCCTATATGACAGAATCTATGAGCAGGTCCAACACCAGGCAACAGACATGGTCAATACTGCATGGAAAGGGCTGCCACTGTGGCCATGGACTGTGCTGCCACCAGTGGAGGGCCTGCAGCAAAACAACCACTCTCAGCCACAAAAGAATTCCTGGCAAACCTAGGAACAGCCACCAGCTCCCAAGCATCCATCACTCTGTACATCGTGGAGGTGGGTCCCACAGCATCCACAGCAGAGGATCATCCGGGTAAGCTTCTTGTGTTCATCACTGTAATACTGTACCAGTCAATGTGGCAGCCTCTGCATACCAGTGCAGTACACACCTGTCAGGTTTATCTGCATTGGGGGGTGGTTTGGTTTTAATACACAGTTGTGCACACATACTCAGAATGTCAGCAATGTATGCAGTATTACATTAGCTACTGTACATGTTGATATACACACATATTATCCTGTAAAAATGACACATTTGGTATTGCTGACAATACCTCTCCCTCACATTTCTATAGGTATGTCAGGTGTGGCTGGAGTCCAAGGTTCTGTACATGGTAAGTGTGGTACTGTTGTTCTATGGATCATATATACCCTAAGAATGTTAATGGCTGGCCTTTTGCCTTAGACACAACTGTTATGCTTAGCCAGAGTACAATACTTGTATGTTCAGTTTTGGAGGGATTAACTGACATGCATTGAATGGGTAATAACAGTTGTGTATTTGCAGGAGCAGTAACACATTTGCCCTTATTTTTGAGAAGGTCTGTGCAGTCTGTGATACAGGAGGCAATCACAAACAGATGCCTGTTCACACACAATATGGAGATGGGACATACCTGAGGCAGTGATACTAAAACTGGCATAGTATGCTCAAGACGGGTGCACTGTGTTTTAGGTGTAGGTCTATCACATACTCTGACATATTGCTTATTGCACAGGTGTTTAGTACTTAAACATTAACCAGACATAGCTGCAGTGCATATTATAAAGAACCTGTACTGTCTGTGTATGTTGTGGACTACTTTGTGCTGTACATGGGATCAGAAATAAGATGTGGTATGTGTAATACAGTTGTGGCTCCTCACCTGTAGGTGTATGTGTGTGCATTACCATACATACATAATAGTGCAGGTAGTAATGTACTTATTTTGTCTTCCTCCTCACAGGTGAACATGGGGGTTGGAGTCTGTCCCCCTCACAACCTGATGTCAGTGTCTCATCAGAACCTGATGATGATGGTGGTCATAGTGAGGCACAGGTGGGGTTGTTGGGGGCTGAGTCTGTCCCATGGATTAACATCCCACTTCCTCCCCTAGTGCCTCTGCACACAGACAGCATGCCCACACATACCCAGTCCCCTGAGCCCACAGATATCAGACGGTCAGAGTGTGACAACATTGAACAGCATAGTGCTGCAACTATGGCATCGGTGAGTGTAGACACTAGCAATAGCCAGAGAACTGTCAAGGTCCCACACAGGCAGATTATCAGGGGTGCTTGAAGGAGGACTGCTGCCCATCCACCACCTGTCACAGGTGTCACATTATCGGTCACTTGACACATGTTTCGGTCCAACATGAAGGCACAGGCACATTCTGAACACAACACCAGATGGATGCTCAGGATCATAGATGCATCACTGTCTGACATCCATGACTCCAGCCACCACACTGGTGATGCCATGCATCTTTTCACTGATGTAGTAGACAGAAGGGAGTAACACATTGTCAGTCCTTGACCGCACATTGTCTGTGCTAGAACATGTGGTGGGAGTAGGGCATCAGACACATGGCCGTAGGTCAGCAACAACATCTGCTGAGAGTCCACATGGCCACGCAGACTCACACTCCCGTAGTGGCAGTACCTCCAACACTATAGAACGGAGGATTCTGTCTATACCATGACATGGCAGACCATGGGCACGTGGTTCTGGGTGAGCCTGTGAGGTACACGGGCCCAGCAGACACCAGTCACCATCAATGACCAGTACTGCATCTGAATCTGGGCATGATGGTGCCAGTGCCACTTCTGGCAGAGGCAGTTCACGTTTTCATGGCCGGAGACAGTGAACTATCCACTCTGCCATATATGGTCCACAGCTGTCCAACATACCCATGTCTAGGGCTAGCACATGGCTTTACTGTGTATGTGCACACACTCAAACATCACTATCACATGCAGCTCACCAACAGACACACATGGCACCTCTCCATGGTCCAGCTGACCACCACCCCTTCCTGACTCACACACATGATGTCAATTGTTTGGCACAGCCTAGGTCTCTGACACCACCACACCACACCCTGTGCATTTGATGATACCTGTGTCACATCTTTGCCATCCATACCATCAATGTATGGACATGCAAATACGTATCTAATGCACAGGGTGACTACATTACATTACATGACATTTTGTAGTGTGGTAGTTTTATACCATGGCCGGTGCTGTATGCTAGCATGTGTCATGACTAGACATCAAAAGTGTTTGTACTGTTGTTGCATGATGTTAGATTGGCAGTAGTGTTGCAGATTGACAGGTGTTTCTCAGAACTTTGTATGTTTCTGTTCCAGGGGTGTGAGTGGCTACACTGTGATGACTTGCCGGCAATACAGTGGCTGAGGATGGCATGGTAGCAAAGCATAAATATGACATCAGCAAGGTACGGCTATATATGTGCATAGTTACCTAGGTGTGTATGTGTAGAACAGTGTGTCAGGGACAATGGGGGTGGACAGCATAATCCTGCATGCATGCCCCATGACAAGGCATACTACCTGTGTGTTCTGTACCTACAAATATAGGTGGTGGCAGATAGCATTTATGCCTAGGTAGATGTGGGCCATTTAGGGCTAGCAGCTACTCACCGGGCCTGAAAATGTATAACCATTGCACACTGCTGCAAGGGGATATGTTTGCACACACACACACAGAATTGCCCTTGTTGAGATGAGAACTGCTACCTATATAGTAGTAGTATATGCTATAGCTATAGTACTAAGTACTTATCACATGCACCACAGAACTTATCAGTTATGCGATTCACAGCCAGTGCTGTTAAGGTGGATGACATCAGCAGGCCTTGTAAAGGAGGCCAATGGGGGGTTGACAGGTAGGCACAGCCTTAAAAATGTATACCAATTGTACACAGATAGGCAAGACAAGCACACTGCTGCAAGGGGATATATTTATATACACACACTCACAGAGTTGCCCTTATTGGGATTAACATACCTACCTATCTAGTAGCATACATTTTAGCAATTAGTACTTATCACATGTGCCATGGAGGTTATCTGTTATAATATTGACAGCTAGTGCTGTTAAGGTGGATGACATCAGCAGCTGCTGACAGGGAGGCCAATGTTGTGGAGTACACTAGTCACAGGGCCATAAAATGATTGCCTATTGCACAGACATAGGCTTGATGGGCATGTCTGTACTGCTGTATGGGAAATATCTACATATGCACACAAACACAAGGTGGCTGATATTAGATTAAACCGCCTATATAACTACAGCTCACAGTACTAGTTGCACGTGCCACCAGTTACATTTGGTGTACATATGGCTGCAGCCACAGTACTTGTTGGCTACACAAAGTGGCCTTGTGTTACACATCCTGTGTGGCCTGCAGAATGAACCTGCTTTATGCTGTTATTGTATCTAGTGTCATAGCAGTGGGATACCTCTTAATACCCCTGCTATGTGTGTACAGGTACTAGTATCACCATTTCTGGCCATTTGCAGTTTTCTAGGTGGAGAATTGGCTAGTGACAACATGGCCTGTCCAAGTACTGTATTGCAGCCATTGCACATTACACCACCTGCTCACCATTGTCTGTCTACAGTGTGAGATTCCACAGGAACAGGGTTGAGTGGACTATGTCATTATTCAGCTGTGGTCTTTTACCATCAGACAACAGTTGTGTGTGTAGGTGCAGTTAACTCCACCTTTCTGCATGTAGGGGTGGACATTTGTGCATCCCCACACACATATACACATGTATATATCTATCTTTATATATATATATATATATATATATATATATATATATATATATATATATATATATATATATATATTATGTAACTGTGTTATACAGATATATGCGGAGGGTGTACATCACTGTACAACTTTATGTAGCTATATTAAATATATATATATATATATATATATATATATATATATATATATATATATATATATATATTTGTTACCTATTATTGTTATCTCTATCTATATAGATATATATGACACCTACTAATAGATAAGGGTAATCATGTTTGAGGGGGATAGGGAGAGACAGATACGTATACATAGCTGTCTGTATGCACAGATATTTTCACATCTCAGTTCTTTAGGAAGATGAGGCATCAGATATGGGCTGAAATTAGTAGGAGAATGCTGAGTGTGAGTATCAGTACTTACAAGGTCACTCCAGGCCAGACCTACCTCTACTACAGTCTGGGATTTTGTGCGCTACAGCCAATTGGCTGCTGCACCTGATTCATCAGTCTAGCACCTCCCTGTTATGATGTCCATGTGGTTCCCCCGGCTGTGTGCTGAACATAATATATAACTCATATATAGCGACTGTACAGATTGTAATAGACTGTACAGAGCTTTGCTTCATATGTATGGTATGTTTTAGATATCATTGTGATTTTCTGGTACATCAGTAGCAAATCATTATAGATTGATATTAGGACCTGATGACAGATATTTGAGTTACTGACTCCATACACATCAGGGAACCCATGCTCCTGCGCAACCTCTTATTCTCTGCACTTTCTACATTTGTCTGGCCACTAGTTAATCCTTCTCCTTATATTTGGGTTTTTGTCCCAGTCCTGCTCATGGCTTTTTCCATATTTCATGCTCGATGTGGTTGTAGGTATGCTGTGACTGCGGTACATGATGTAACACCACCCACAGGGTTACAGTCTTCCCACCTACACACATGGCAAAGTGCAAATTGTGTGGTGTGGTTGGCATCATTTTTACTATGTATGTGAGTTGGAGTAAGGTGTCAGTCCCTAGGACCCTAGGTTGTCAGTGCATATGCTATGCATTGCCTCTTTGCCAAGGCCAGGGCATAATGGGCATGCCTATGTCTGCCTACAGGGACAGCCTCAGGGACTTCCTCCTCCAAGTTACCCTGTGGGTGAGGCTGTGGGGACCTTGACACTGATGGGGGGGGTCTGTGTGTCCCTTCCCTGTGATGATCCTGCCACAGCTGTTTCTGCAGGATCATATTGTGTAGCATGGCACATACTGTGAGCATCTGTGCACATGTGGCTGGAGAGTACTGCAGGGGTCCACCAGATATATTGAGGCACCAGAACCATGACTTGAGCAGTCCAAACACACACTCTATGATGTTCCTAGTTTGTGAGTGCACCTCATTATGCCATTCTTCAGTAGGTGTGTGCACATTTCTGATGGGTGTCATCATCCATGGTTCCAGTACATAGCCAGCATCTCCCACTCGATGGCCGTAAGGGATGTCCCCCCTGGCAAGCATCTGGAACAGCTGTGATGTGTGCCAGATATGGAAGTCATAATAACTGCTACAGCTGCCAGCATACACATTCATGATGATGCCCTAGGCATTACACATGACCTGGCAGTTGGAGTGATACCCCTTGCAGTTGACATAGACTCTACCCTCTCCACCAGGCGGTGCATTATTGTGCATATGAGTACAGTCTATAGCACCCAGTACCTCTGGGTAGTGTGCTACATGGTAGAAGAGAAGCATATTGTCGGCCCTCTCCTCAGGTGTGCAGAGTAAATAAATGTGCTCATGGGCATATGTTTGCATGGCAGCCAGTGGAGTACCCTGGATGCCCGTGTGACCCCCATCATATCCACAGTTGGTCTTTGAAAAGTACCTGTAGCTAGTATTCTAAGGAAACACATACCTTTGTTTCCACTGGGAAGGGTTCCCCTCTGTTGGTTCTTGGTCTGAGTTGGGGGTGTCAGAGCTCGGTGAGTTCTTGAAGTATGTCCCTGTCCACCCTGTAGCACTCTACAATCTCCAGCTCATGTAGCTACTGGAAAGTTACCCAGGGCCTGAACACTCTTTTCCTTCTCAGTCTATGCCAGCATCAGCACTGACCTCAGTGTCTAAAACATACAGATGTAGTCAGAGCAGCAGTAGCCCCTAGCATTCTGTCAGTTAAAATTCCCAAGTCTGTACTCCAGTGGTGCAGAGTGTGGGGGAAAACATCAGATTGTAGGGTGCATGCAGACTTCATAGTACTCTGCTGTAGATGCAGCCTGTGTTATTGGCTAACTACAATCCACTCTGCTACAGGCCCCATGAGGAGCTCAGTGTCTCTCCAGTTGGATGGTATAAATTGATGTAAGGTCTACTGTGATTTGTTCATCTCTGATGAAGACTTGGATTCTATGTCGAAAACGTATTCTTTTGTGTTGCAGCGTTAAGGAAATAAAGTGCTTGTGTTCATCTAAGAAGTCTGGTTTTTGACCTTCATTTGGGCACTCTTGCAAGTCCTGTTTTTTGGTTACAGTGTGAGATTCCACAGGAACAGGGTTCTGTGGTTGAGTGGACTATGTCATTATTCAGCTGTGGTCTTTTACCATCAGACAACAGTTGTGTGTGTAGGTGCAGTTAACTCCACCTTTCTGCATGTAGGGGTGGACATTCGTGCATCCCCACACACATATACACATGTATATATCTATCTTTATATATATATATATATATATATATATATATATATATATATATATATATATATATTATGTAACTGTGTTATACAGATATATGTGGAGGGTGTACATCACTGTACAACTTTATGTAGCTATATTAAATATATATATATATATATATATATATATATATATATATATATATATATATATATATTTGTTACCTATTATTGTTATCTCTATATATAGATATATATGACACCTACTAAAAGATAAGGGTAATCATGTTTGAGGGGGATAGGGAGAGACAGATACGTATACATAGCTGTCTGTATGCACAGATATTTTCACATCTCAGTTCTTTAGGAAGATGAGGCATCAGATATGGGCTGAAATTAGTAGGAGAATGCTGAGTGTGAGTATCAGTACTTACAAGGTCACTCCAGGCCAGACCTACCTCTACTACAGTCTGGGATTTTGTGCGCTACAGCCAATTGGCTGCTGCACCTGATTCATCAGTCTAGCACCTCCCTGTTATGATGTCCATGTGGTTCCCCCGGCTGTGTGCTGAACATAATATATAACTCATATATAGCGACTGTACAGATTGTAATAGACTGTACAGAGCTTTGCTTCATATGTATGGTATGTTTTAGATATCATTGTGACTTTCTGGTACATCAGTAGCAAATCATTATAGATTGATATTAGGACCTGATGACAGATATTTGAGTTACTGACTCCATACACATCAGGGAACCCATGCTCCTGCGCAACCTGTTATTCTCTGCACTTTCTACATTTGTCTGGCCACTAGTTAATCCTTCTCCTTATATTTGGGTTTTTGTCCCAGTCCTGCTCATGGCTTTTTCCATATTTCATGCTCTATGTGGTTGTAGGTATGCTGTGACTGCGGTACATGATGTAACACCACCCACAGGGTTACAGTCTTCCCACCTACACACATGGCAAAGTGCAAATTGTGTGGTGTGGTTGGCATCATTTTTACTATGTATGTGAGTTGGAGTAAGGTGTCAGTCCCTAGGACCCTAGGTTGTCAGTGCATGTGCTATGCATTGCCTCTTTGCCAAGGCCAGGGCATAATGGGCATGCCTATGTCTGCCTACAGGGACAGCCTCAGGGACTTCCTCCTCCAAGTTACCCTGTGGGTGAGGCTGTGGGGACCTTGACACTGATGGGGGGGTCTGTGTGTCCCTTCCCTGTGATGATCCTGCCACAGCTGTTTCTGCAGGATCATATTGTGTAGCATGGCACATACTGTGAGCATCTGTGCACATGTGGCTGGAGAGTACTGCAGGGGTCCACCAGATATATTGAGGCACCAGAACCATGACTTGAGCAGTCCAAACACACACTCTATGATGTTCCTAGTTTGTGAGTGCACCTCATTATGCCATTCTTCAGTAGGTGTGTGCACATTTCTGATGGGTGTCATCATCCATGGTTCCAGTACATAGCCAGCATCTCCCACTCGATGGCCGTAAGGGATGTCCCCCCTGGCAAGCATCTGGAACAGCTGTGATGTGTGCCAGATATGGAAGTCATAATAACTGCTACAGCTGCCAGCATACACATTCATGAGGATGCCCTAGGCATTACACATGACCTGGCAGTTGGAGTGATACCCCTTGCAGTTGACATAGACTCTACCCTCTCCACCAGGCGGTGCATTATTGTGCACATGAGAAAAGTCTATAGCACCCAGTACCTCTGGGTAGTGTGCTACATGGTAGAAGAGAAGCATATTGTCGGCCCTCTCCTCAGGTGTGCAGAGTAAATAAATGTGCTCACGGGCATATGTTTGCATGGCAGCCAGGAACTGGTGGAGTACCCTGGTCGCCTGTGTGACCCCCATCATATCCACAGTTGGTCTTTGAAAAGTACCTGTAGCTAGCATTCTAAGGAAACACATACCTTTGTTTCCACTGGGAAGGGTTCCCCTCTGTTGGTTCTTGGTCTGAGTTGGGGGTGTCAGAGCTCGGTGAGTTCTTGAAGTATGTCCCTGTCCACCCTGTAGCACTCTACAATCTCCAGCTCATGTAGCTACTGGAAAGTTACCCAGGGCCTGAACACTCTTTTCCTTCTCAGTCTATGCCAGCATCAGCACTGACCTCAGTGTCTAAAACATACAGATGTAGTCAGAGCAGCAGTAGCCCCTAGCATTCTGTCAGTTAAAATTCCCAAGTCTGTACTCCAGTGGTGCAGAGTGTGGGGGAAAACATCAGATTGTAGGGTGCATGCAGACTTCATAGTACTCTGCTGTAGATGCAGCCTGCGTTATTGGCTAACTATGATGCACTCCACATGTCAGATACATCAGTGAGTGGTTTGAATGGGCCAGTCTAAGTGGAATAGGGTTTACCAGTATTTTCTACATGATTGACTTTCCCAGGCAATTTCCTTTTCTTTTTTAAACTGCCTTTCCTGCTAAGCCCTGCGGCATGGCATATAAACCCATGCCAAAGGTGTAAACAATGCTCAGCAGTCTGGACACCCCCCCCCCCACATGCATGAGCATGCTTGGCATATCGCTAACCAGCTAAAACACATGTCCCGTAGCTAAACAAAGCTTAGCAACACAAAACACACATCCATGCTTAGCTGAAAGGTGCACCACACAAATGGGCACCACTGAGCTCCAGTCAGCTTATACATATAGTGACATACCCCCTTTTGATGTCAGCTAGATCTTCTGTGGACACCTACACGGTTCTGGTGCTACACAGATTTTATCTGCGGACACAGTAGCCCATTTTTGCTGTTCAGTAACCCCATCTCATTTGCATACAGATCCAGGCACACAACCTGATTCTTCACTATTCCAGGGCCTGCCTCCTTAGCAACCACTGAAATCTACCATTGTACATACTCCATGTAGGGCCCTATAATGCATTATCCTCACATATTTTTTATTTTTACTTTTTATGCTTTCTAATATATATATTTTTTTGCATAATGGCACATTTACGCACTGCTGCATGCAGTACAAATGTAATATGAGAATTAAAAACATATTTATTACATTATTTTGCATGATTTTTGGACACACAGGGTATAGTTTTGCACATAACTATGCCTATTATGCAATTCCTGGCCTTCTAAATGAGCTTTTATAGCCCCTGTTTGATTTTTATTTTTTTTGTACACGGATATTTTATGTGTACACTTTGGACACCAACACAGGGTCTGCAGGAGTGCCTATCTGCTTGCTGGGTTACTCCGGCACCCTCATTTGCATGCAATTCACCTGCTTATGAGGTGATTTGCATGCCACAAACACTTCCGTGTCTGCACGCTCGTGCACGCCCCTCTGCTCTGTTTACTGGATCACATAGTAGCTTACTTCTGTGTAAGCTCTGTGCCACTATTGCTACATGGAAAATCACTCCGTGTAGGCTTTATTGAATTCCCCCTAACAACGTTTCCCATAGTTTTTCTATAACTGCACTCATTTAGTTTTTGCAAAACTATATTTGCTGGATTCATTCTAGCACTTTTACCATCAGAATTTCCACACCTCATTAGACATTCGTCTTTTAGGTTTTATGATTTTAAATATTTAGTGCATTTTGATAGTTTTCATGTTCTACACAATTAAACTAGTACTCACAACCTCTTAATAAAGTTTACATAACATTGTACTATATTTAGTTAGACACGGTGTATGGAAATTCCTACTGTCAGAATGCGTCAGTATGCAATTTTAATGCCACTTCTTAGTGTTACTATCACCTGCAGTGATGCATAAAACTTGCATATACTCATTTTAAAATTGAGTTTGTAGCCGAAGTGTAAGTATGACTGTGTCAGAAAAAGTCATACTAGGGGTGAAATACCAAAAGTGTGGCAAAGTGGTAAATTAGTATTAGTATGGTTAGGCAGCAAGGCATTTAGAATATTTACGATTAATCTTTTAGAGGAACAGGAGATTTTATGCTAGAATACATATTATAAATAGATATATTATATGAATAATCTGATATACATCTGTTAGCACCTCTCTTTATTTATTCATCTGTCTATCCATCTAAGGATCTACTTTGTAATTTCAAATTACCATATGATTGAATTTCACATCACTGAGACCAGCAATTCGAAATTACAAAACACTGAAACTACAAATAACTGACAACTAAAATATCAAAAAGAGAAACTCAGACCCACCATAACCCCAAGAACCAACAAAACTTTATTTTGTACATTTTTGCAGGGGGGCCCAATGTGGGGGGCTGAATCCCCCACTTCCCCTGCTAATTCATAGGTTCATATGTAGGTACTAGGCTATCGTCCCAAGGGCCTACGCAAGCCTAGCCAACAAAGTTCCCTGGCTTATGCCACCCAAGAAAGTTATTTTCCTGTGCCACTGTCGAGCAGAGACACAGAAGTGATCCCCGGGGTGTATTTCCTATTTTCCATCCACTCATCAAAATTTTTCTTGAAGAGTGCTAATGAAGAACTTTGCTTGACATCAACTCCAATATCACACTACACCAAAGAAAATTGTAAATATACACAACTTCTAACATACTATTGTTGAATGAAGTGTTCTTAAAACTCCTATAATGTGAACGTAACATCTGACGTTTATGTAAGAACATACTGCAGTCATTTAAAGTGGCAATAACCTATTAAAACATATTCACTTATTATTTAACTACATTTTTGACAACATGGAGTTTGATTTTGTAAACTTTCGGCATTCTGTCTTGTCTGTGTTTTCATCTCAATATTATGAAGTTTGATCTAGTGGGATTTCATTATTTCAAAGTAGATCCCTATCTATGTATATGTGTGCTGTGTGTATGTGTGTATACAGATATGTAAGATAATCTACCTTACAGTACACTGACCAACAACAAACATGGCAAAAAAAAATTATTTAACTCATAAGATCAATAATATAATGTACATGCGCCAAGATATAATGCTGGAGCAGGTTAAGTTAAAATCAGTATTTTTTTGCTGGCAGTCTAGCCTCTCTGCATCCCACCTACAGCCCATTATTTAACATCTATCTATCTATTTGTATATATATATATATATATATATATATATATATATATATATATATATAAATATATATATGTGTGTGTATATGTCTATATCTATCTTTATATATATATATATATATATATATATATATATATATATATATATATATATATATATATATAAAACACTTAAAAGACCATTCAAAAAAAAAACACTGAAAAACAGAAAAGTTATGTACACCATCTCCAAGATTGACTATAATGGGGGAAAGGGCACATTCCCAGACCATGTAGATAGATAGATAGACAGATAGATAGATAGACAGATAGATAGATAGATAGATAGACAGACAGACGGACAGACAGACAGACAGACAGACAGACAGACAGACAGATAGATAGATAGATAGATAGATAGATAGATAGATAGATAGATAGATAGATAGATAGATAGATATATTAGACTCTGAGACTGCACAGTAGTGGGGAAAGGGCATAATCACATCCCTGAAATATCACTGCTCTTGCACAAATACAGGGTTCAGTGTTTGCCAATCCTTTGGGGTTAGCAAAACAGCTATTGACCATAAACCAAATTATCTACTTTCCTGATTATACATATATATATGTGTGTGTGTGTGTGTGTGTATATATATATATATATATATATATATATATATATATATATATATATATATATATATATATATATACACATTTTCTGTATAAGTAATAAAAAACATTGCCAGTAATACCTGTCAGAATGAGCATCATAGCTAAACATTGAACTTCCCAAAGAAGTTGTGTGGCCTATTACCACAGGAATTTATGTGTATGTAGGGAATGTGCATGTGTGTGTGTGTGGGGGGGGGTGTTTATGTGTGCATCTAAGTGAGTGCGTCTGAGCTAATAAGTTTTTCTTCTCACCTGGACCTGCTGCATTACTGAAACTACTTTAAGAAAAAAAGCTGCATGTTGCCAAAATCAGCATCTTTGCCTGACACATGACTGTACCTAGCTTATATATAACTGATATATATTTAATCTTTCTGTTACTTGTAACATTGTTCCCACACAATAAAAAAAAATGTTACAATGCCTCCAACTCAAATTAATATCTATTATGAATGCCCATCTTCACTTTAGACACATAGCTGCAATAGAACTCGTTGTTAGACTTGCTTGCAACCAATTTATAGCTGACATGATCAAATGTGGCATCTTATCTAATAGTGTAATTGGCACCAGGAAAATATAGAATTTTTTGAAGAATTTAATGTATTGAATTTTTATATGCACACATGGTAAAATCCAACTGACAAGTGTGATCATCAGTGATATATGAAATATGTTTTCAATTTAGTATTAATTCCTATTCTGTACTGTGATATTGTTAACAGATTGCTTCCACAGAAATTTCCATCTCACACCAAAAGCATAGCTGGCTTTAGTAGCACCTGGAGCTAGTCTCCATTGTGCCACCCAGCATCTGAAGCTATTTGTTTGAAGAGCAAAAATAAAGTCTTTTTTATTGGCACACCATTCAAGGGACGAGCTATATACCCACTCCCTCCTGCCCCAGGTTTTTAAAGGAAGAGAAAAAAATGTCTGCTATCAGGTACCTGCGGATCCTGAAATGCAGGTGGCAGTCAGGTTCTGTTACTACACCACACACGACTCTCCTTCTTCAGAGTTCAGTAAAAAATGAAATCTTTTTTCTCTTAAATTTTAGAAAACTGCTATAGCAAACATTTGGTACAGTTTTTACCTTACATGGAGCTTTACAGCTCTCTTTTACAGAGAAACAATGTATTTCTTTATCTTACTTTCAAACTGTATAAAACTGCAACTACAGTTTAGACCACACACAGAGTGCTACAGTGATCTGGCTTTATTAAAGAAAAAATAAAGATATGTTTTTTAATTTTAAAATATCTGTAGCATGCAGCTGCTGTATAGTTCATACCCCTTGAAGAGTGCTACAGTACTCAGGTTTCACTTAGAATTTTTTTTTCTTTTACTTTTAAACTGTTGCAAACTGCTTCATACAAATGTAGCAAGCAGGTATTTCTATAGTTTAGACAAGATAGTGCTACAGTACTCTGGTTTAATCATAAATACAGTACCAGTTTTAAAAGCCTGTATGCACTAAAGGATGATCGAGATGATGGATCTGATTGCTAATCTCATTCCCTAAAAGTTTGGGCCTGGGGCAGTTGCCCCTTAACCCCACCCTATGAATTTATTTATTTGTATATTTATTTGTCTTTGTTGACTCGGAATAGTATGACTGGGTAAAACCCATTTTCAGTGGAGGTCCGGGGAGTAAAGCTCCACATTTATGTTACGTATGATGTACATTTATAACTGCAGGGTAAAAACATCTATACATGAGCTTATTTACATGATGTTTAAATATTTTTAAATACTTTTTTTACATGAGCATAGCATTTTAACACAAAAAACAAGAGAGGAATGGACATAAATTGACTAATTATTGAATAGAGAAATAACATACAATAACAATTAATGTATTTATAGCATGATGGCTATAAAGAAAATATCAGACTGGTGGTGTTTTAGGGTTTAATAAAAGTTTACAGAGAGACAAGTACAACGTAGACTAAAAATGATGAGAGATATGAAAGGAGAAGTTATGGAAATTAGCAGGAAGTTAAGTGGACAGAAAAGGAATAGTAGTTATTGGTGGGGTGTCAGAAAGGAGGAAAGGTAAGTGTTTAGGAAATAAGTGTAGCATCAGGAGGAGCAATAAGGTACAAAAAAAACTGGAATGCAAAGTGGCTGTAAGAGTTGGAGAAAAGAAATCTGAGTAAAGCTAGCCAGGTGAGCAGGAAGAACAGAGCCATCTTTGGCATAGGTGCAGTTTAAGCAAAGTATTGAAACTGTTTAAGTTTTCTATCTGTTTTAACTGCATGGGAGAATAGAGAGTCTCCAGCATTCTTCAATGTCTTCTTATTGATACATGATAAAAGTTTACTTATAGAATGAAGGTCTCTATAGAGGATGAATAATAGAGTAGAATATTTTGTAAAGCTGGGCATTTGTCTGGGGAGTATAATAGGCTGTGGGAGGTGGTTAGTTGTGAGTATGTCAACTGGTTTGGGAGTTCAAGCCACTTCAATTGTTTTAATGCAGGGCACTGGTATGTTTTATATGGTTGGTTGGTTTCAAATTTAGTTATTTTGTAGAAGCAGAAAGCTAGCTTAGTTTTATACTGTGTTGATATTTGTAAGAATAGGAGAGGTATATAATAGAGAAGGACGGAGGTATGTTGCGGCTAAGGTAATCTTTGCTTAATCTGTCAGGTAGTCTTTGGCCCTATAGATGGAGTTGAGTTTTGTGTAAGTTTTCTTGATGGAATGAAATATATGGTATTCAAATTTGAGGTTATCATCTATTATGACTCTTAAGTAGTTTCATTGGTTATGATTTCTATTTTTGTGTTATTACTTGAGTTAATGTGAAATTAGTGTTTTTCTTTAGGGTGTTTTTTTGGAGTAAATAACATAAGTTTATTTTTTCACATTAGGCATCAGGATAGAATTTTTAGTCATATTTCAATGTCAGTGAAAGATTTTTAAGTGATTTTTCTGTAATTTTGTTATGGATGGGGCAGAGCAGATAAGTGCCTAATCATCGGCATATTGTACAAAATTGAAGTTTATTTATGAAAATATTAAATAGAATGGGGCCAAGTATTGACCAATGGGGTACACCAACAGAGATTAGTTAAAATGCTGAAAGGTTTTGTTGCCATTTAGTTGCCTGCTGTTGACTACATAAATAAATGTGCTTTTGGTGGGACACTGTGTCATGTGTTTTGGAAAGACCAAAGAAAAGAAAAGAAGCAAGGTTGCCCTCATTTCTACATTTGTATACTATGCTGGTAAAGTTGATGAGGGTAGTAGTAGTACTGTGGTTGAGGCTAAGACCATACTGGGTGTTGAAGAGGAGGTTCTGTTTGATTATATATTTCATAAGTTGAGAGTGAATACATTTTCCAGAGATTTTAGAGAGAGATGATAAGATTGCAAAAGGTCTGTGGTTTGATAACTCTGCTGAAGTACCTCCATTGTGAAGGGTTATAATAATTTAATTTTTCCAGATGGATGGGACATAGTTTTCTGTTATTGACCATTTGATTGGGATGGAGGCAGAAAAGGCTAGTACTTCTGCAGCTATTTTTAGGAACTCAGTGGAATGTTCATCAGCAGATGACGTTGCTGCTTTTATTTTGGCTAGTAATTTTTCAATGGGTGATGTTCACATTGGCTGAAACTAAAAGACACTGGGGGACATTCAATAAATCCTACATGATCATTTTTGACTGTGTGTGTGTTGTAGCTCAGTGTGCACATGGGTGCAGAGAGTTTTAGATTCAGTAAACTCTGCATAGCCATGCTCACTCATGTGCAAACATGGAAACTTCCATGGCATGCAAATTACAGCATAAGTAGCTGAACTGTATGATAATGAAACAAATCAACACAGTGGCATGATTCAACAAGTTGTAAAGCAACCGTGTAGACTCCATGCTCATGTTGGCCAAATGTTCAAATGTTTTCTTTGAATACAACCACACAAAGGAGTCTACATGGAAACAAGAGAAAGCAAATGTCCATACATTTGTGATGAACAGACCCTAACATAACCCCCCCCCACACACACACACACACACACACACACACACACACACACACACACACACACGCACGCACACACACACACACACACACACACACACACACACACACACACGCATGCGCGCACACACACACACACACACATGATATTATCTGACATCCTATTAGCAATAGCAACAGCTCCTTTTTAATTGCCATGACATAATTGCAGTTTTGCACCTCCACCCACAAATGAACAATGTACTTTTAACTAATGTAGACAGCTAAAAGTGTAAACACCATGAAACATGGAATCCAAAACCTGCATTTCTCTGTGCAGATATATACCTCCATAATGCCCTCCCTTGACTGTACAATATTGGGCTCCCCTTTAGTCTCCCTGTCTACACAGTTACTAACCATGTAGATTCAGGGCTATCAGCATGCTGAAGATGCAAATGAGGTTGAACTCATTAGAAATGCTGAATCCCAAACACTTGTAACCATGTAGTGATGTTCAATTTGTGTAGGCCCTTCCACAGTGTTCATGTTGAATACATGGCAACAGTGAATGATGACATGAGGGAGTATGTCAGGTTACATTTACAGATGTGTACATGTAGGTCTGTGAATTGTAAAAGTGTATGCATGTATGTAAGCAGTGCATAATCCACAAGTTCTGTATCATCCTCTTTATTGTTTGTTAAAATGTATAATATCTGTCAGCATTAAGTAAATTTTACTTTTTCATCTGTGTTCTTGTTTGCATGATGTGGTGCTTAGCACAACCATGGGTAATGGAACAATGAATGGTGGGGTTCACAGTGCTTCTCATGTAAGTATTCCTGTGGCAGCATGTATATATGTAGGGCTAGAAGGTCCCGTGTTCTACTGCAGGGTCTGCACTCTTCCCTCCAATTTTTGAGCTGCATGTTTGCCCAATATTACAGGCATGGACAAAAGTAATAAGATCCCTTGTGTTCATCTTATTTCAGCACCAGTATACACAGTGGTGCATGGATGCGCATTGTGAACTAATGGGCACCAACGGAGTTGATATATTCAGTAAGTTAGCAGATGTTTTTCATAGGTACTAATTATACCATAAGCAGGTGATGTTCACTATGGTGGAGCTATTTAACAAGCTATAAAGCATCCATGTAGCCTGCATTCTGTTTTTTTCCTGCATATTTCAATATCATGCGAGTAGAGACAAGGAAATTCTAGACCTGAAAACAAAATGTCTCAACTGCTGCATTTGCAAGGTAAGCCTTGAACCTGGAATGTATTTTTTAATAATATTACGGTGTATCCTTGTGTATCTTAACTTGGTGCAGTAATGAATTAAAAAGTGGTGGATTTCTACAAAAAGTACATTAACATTTGTCAGCAGATACTTACTTTACTTATATGTGTCCTTTACTAAGGTTTTGCTTCTTATTCCTCTGTTTTTTCATTGCACTTTTTCGTGATGTGCCACATAGTGCAAACAGCATAAGCAAGTAATGGTTGTGTTTGTTTCATTTTCATGAAGTGCAGTGGACCACCTATGAAGTAGACAAAATAAAAATCGCAACTCAGTGTTGTTGTTGTCTTTCGGCTTTTCCCGGTTAGGGGTCGCCACAGCAGAACTCCGGTCTGCTAATGATTGGCAGTAGATTTTCACGAACGCTGAGGTGCCAGCTTGACGTTCAACACTCAGCGAAGGCACGCCCATTTACGCATGTCTTTCAAACGCCCACCAAACCATGGGGAGGATATGCAGACTCCACACAGAAGGCACACCCCGCACTCCAGTCGAGAATCATACGGGAGAACTTCTTGCTGTGAGGCAACAATGCTACCGCTACACCACCACGGCATATACATTCAGTAAATGCCCTTGGCCATTGTGAAAATCTGACATCTAGTTCAGATGGTACTGGGTTCTAGTACAGAGTGTGCAACCTTTGTTTTACTGCTGTAATATTGCAGTTTACAGCAATGAATTACAACATAAACAACTGTTTCCTCAACATTCCTGTGGCAACAGGTGTAAGTGTAGGACTATCATACACATAGTCCTGGGTTCAAATACACTATATTCCATATAGTATTATTTTTACTGATGTTAGCAATACAGTTCACATTTGCGCACTGCTTACTTATGTGCAAACAGATGAAACTCACATGTGTGTACACTTTGTTAACCATTGCGCAAATCTGCTGTTCACGGTGCTATGAATTGTATTTAAGAAGGTTTCTTATTTGTGTTTATTGTCAATTTCCTTTGTATGACATAAAACTACATGTGGAAACATTGCTAATTCAGGGCACATTCTAAGCATATGTCACATATTCACAATACATACATGTGTTGTCCACCCCCCCCCCCCGCCAAGCAGTACTGCCCGAGTGGTAAGTATTTGATACACAGATATATCAACCACACTATTGTAATATATAATGATGTGTGCTCCCTCATGGACAGAGCCAGTGGGTGGTGCTGTCAACCTTGCTGTACTAAACATAAACATCCAACTATGCTTAATAAGTGTACTTGTGTTTTTTACACAGCCTGGCTTCTACATACATAGGACACACTCTACAGTTAGGCTACTGGCCTCATATGAACTTATAAATCTATGTGCTTATGCAGGCTTCCCGATATGTTTTCCCCATATGGCCTGCTGATGTCATCTACCATAAGTTCACCTGTAGCCATGTAAAGTCAGACTTGTGCCATGGCACTTGCATAAAATACTGAGTTCTATAGTCTGAATACTTGGTAGGGGTTCTGTTCTCACTGTCATCAACTGTGCATGTGTGTGTGTGTGTGTGTGTGTGTGTGTGTGTGTGTGTGTGTGTGTGTGTGTGTGTGTGTGTGTGTGTATGTGTGTGTGTCCAGCCAGAAGAGCAAGGTTGCATCCTGCAGTTACTGCTCCAATCCCATAAATTGACAGTATTTTGATACTTGCACCTGCCTACACATCCATGTCAGGCAGGCCTGCCACCTTCTTTTCTCCAACATGCATTGCTAATATCATATACTATAAGTTGGCCTGCAGTAATGTAAAAGGCAGACTTGTGCTGTGGTGTTTGTATAGAGTACTGTGTTCTATCATCTGTGTACCATAAATAGGTAGGGTCTTCTGTTCACACTGCATTAAATAGGTATGTGTGTGTGTGTGTGTGTGTGTGTGTGTGTGTGTGTGTGTGTGTGTGTGTGTGTGTGTGTGTGTGTGTGTGTGTATGTGTGTGTGTGTATGTGCCTCTACTCAGCAGAGTAGACATGCTATCCTACAGTAACCTCTACAATGGTATGGCATTTTGATACCTGCACTTGCCTACACATTCATTGCAGGCAGACCTCCCACCTTCTTCACTCCAACATGCACTGCTGATGTCATCCACTATAAGTTAACCTGCAGCAATGCAAAAGTCAGAATTGTGATGTGGCACTTGTGTAGAGCACTGTGTCCTTTAGTCCATTTACTTAGATAGATAGGGTTTTTATTCTCACTGCAGTCTACTGTGTGTGTGTGTGTGTGTGTGTGTGTGTGTGTGTGTGTGTGTGTGTGTGTGTGTGTGTGTGTGTGTGTGTATGTGCCTCTACTCAGCAGAGTAGACATGCTATCCTACAGTAACCTCTACAATGGTATGGCATTTTGATACCTGCACTTGCCTACACATTCATTGCAGGCAGACCTCCCACCTTCTTCACTCCAACATGCACTGCTGATGTCATCCACTATAAGTTAACCTGCAGCAATGCAAAAGTCAGAATTGTGATGTGGCACTTGTGTAGAGCACTGTGTCCTTTAGTCCATTTACTTAGATAGGTAGGGTTTTTATTCTCACTGCAGTCTACTGTGTGTGTGTGTGTGTGTGTGTGTGTGTGTGTGTGTGTGTGTGTGTGTGTGTGTGTGTGTGTGTGTATATATATCTACTCAACAGAGTAGATATGTTATCCTAGAGTTACTTCTGCTGTGTTCTATATTCTATGTACCTTAGATACATAGGAGTTCTGTTCTCACTACAGTCAAATGGGCGTGTGTGTATCTCTACTCAGCAGACTAGACATGCTATCCTATAGTTACTTCTCCAGTGGCATGGCTTACTAGTATTTTGATACTTGCACAAGCCTACACATCCATTACATGCAACCCCCCCAACTTGTTGTCCTCCACATGGCCTGTTGATGTCATCCACTATAAGTTGACCTGCAGACATGTGCTGTGGCACATGCATATAGTACTGTGTTCTGTATGTGACATTGCAGAGAGCCTTTTACACCAGCATGTGAGACACTGTTATCACCATATGCTCAGCAGACAATCCTGATGCAATTAGCTATATCAGGTTATTGCATAAGCAGCCATCCCACCAGGGCAGGATCAGACACTGTCCTGTATCCCAGGCAGACATCACCTTAGGTCCATAGGAGCTTAATAGGTTATTGGTCCTAGGTCCTTAATAAGAATAGCCATGTTATACCATTGTTCCCTTATTGACCAAGTTGTACAGGCTATATTTGCAGTGCAAGTGTATGATCAGCACTGACTGCCCTTATTAAAGAGGGACATGGGTGACATACACGGGGTAATTAACGGTCTCCCATCCAGTTGTCTGTTACACTTAAATAAGTTCATTGAGGAGTTCTATTTTACATGAATTGGAAGTTTGCTCCAGAGGAGTGTCAATCTCTGGGAGACATATCTGTATCTTCAGCATGTCCTGTTAATGTCACAGGCTAGGTTAAGCTCCCCTAAAGTGAGTGAATCTTGTCCCATGTGACTTGTGAATGTGCAGCATTTCAATTAGGGCAGGGTCAGAGTCTGCTCTGTAGGTCATGCACAAGTCAACTCTTGGCAGCCTATAAGATACAGAGTACAGTGACAGGGCCTTCAGCCTATCCATTGAGGCCATGTGTTGCAGGCCCTGAATTTTCTTGGTGAGAAAACTCAGAGGTCTCTCCAGCTGCTGCACATGTCTGGTGAGGTACATACGGAAGGGAGCATTGTACTCTACAGTGGTCTGATGAGGGATGAGTACAGGGGAGATATAACATTCTTAGTTCTGGATGTGATGCCTTTACTTATGAGTGCAGCATAGAAGGCCTTCCTTACCACTGTGGGCTCATGGTGATCGAAGTAGCTCTCAACCTATGTTCCCAATTCTCTTGCCACAGGGTTTCAGCTAAGGTGGATACTGATAAAATTGTAATGTGCATGGACTTCCCCTTTGCCAAAAGGGATGATAATGCATAATTTTAAGTTTATTTTTACTCCATGGCTTTGGCACCAATCTTTTGTCTGTGTAAGCCCTTTTTGTAGTATGTCAACATCACTGGGGGACTCAATTGCACCCAATTTGCAGTCATTGGCAAAGCTGCAGGCCATCTATTTTCCCTGTACTTCTGAGAAATACATTCCAAGCAGTAGGGGGCCTAGCACAGATTCTTGTAGTACACCAGTAGTAACTGGTCTGCTGCTAGAGGTGGAAACCCCAACTTTGACTGCATGTCTTCTGTCAGTGATCCAGTTAGCTACCCATCTAGTGACATATGGGTTAATTATCAGTTTTAATTTCTCCAAGTATGTTGGGTTTCTAGTACCATGATGGGAATGGACCCCATTCCTAAGTCAAAGTATGATTAAAGTTCATGAAATTAGTATTGTTTCAAACATTGATGTCAGCCAAAGGTGCTCTTTGGAGCACCTGCAATGTGCCCAGTAATAACTCCTTCTGCAATTCGTATGGAGTTACATGGATTGGTAACATATCTAATTACAATTGTAGATTCTTTTTTTATAAGACCCATTGCTCCTACTATTATTGGAACTGTCTGTGTATTTTTCTTCCAAATTGCTCTTGTTTCTGCCTGCAGATCCTGATATTTCATTACTTTGTGTCTCTCTGTACGCAAGACACTGTAGTCACTGGGTGTGGTGATTTTGATGATCAGTGCTACTCTTCTCTTGTTTTCATGGGCCACTATATCCATTTTTCTAGCATCTATCTTTTGAACTGTTGGTAATGGATGATCCCATGTGATATAGACGTCTTCATTTTCTATGATGGTTTGTGGCTCATGTTTCAAGTGTTTTTCGGCCACTTCAGTACCATAATGTTTGCACAATCCCCAGTGCAACAGTCTCGCCACATTATTATGCCTTTCAGTATACAGTGCTTCTGCCATTAGTATGTCCAACCATCAATGAGGTGTGCAACTGTTTCCAGTTTGGTTTTACAAAACCTATATTTGTCTGTTTCTCCGACATGTTTAATGGACTTTATAAACCAACGTATACTCAGCCCACTATCTTGGGCCATTAATATTAACCTTTCATCACTTGGTTTGAATTTGCCTGTCCTTAACCATGCCTATATTCATTCCTGATCAACATGAGGTTCTTCCAGATGTTTTCTATACTTGCAGCTATATTTATGGCTTTTCCACATTTCTCGCCTTCTTATCTGATTCTTCACCTTATATTCTTTCTTTTGTTTTTTGGCACATTCAGTTGCTGCCTGATCTTTATCTACTTCTGGTTTGATTTCCATTCCTGCTTGACGCTGATAAGCTTCTACTAGATTAAGCAGAGAAGTCATCTTAGACTTATTCTTCTCATGTTTCAAAACTTTCATTATGTTTGGGTCTTGTGAGGTCAACAGATATGTGTGAAGTCCCACAATTGCAGATCTATAAAGATAATCAGTTTCAAGGAGGCCCATCCCTCCTTCAGTATGTGGAATATCTAATCTTGGTATGCACTGATTTTTATAAATCATTTGGTGAGCATGAAGCATCCTTTCTTGTTTTCCTGTCTAATCTATCCAACATGTTTTTCGGCCAGTCAATCACTCCAAAACTGTAAGTTAGGACAGGAAGAGCAAATTGGTTTATAGCTTGGATATTGTTCCTAGATGTCAGTGCTGTTTTCAGGATTCATTTAAGTATTCTGAAGTATTTCTTACTACATCAATTCCCAAGTATTTATACACTTCTTCTTGCTCAAGTTATTTTATATCTTCTTTCTCCCTGACTACACCTGGCTGCTGTGCACCCTGCTCGGACGCTTGACCCCTGTGAACCAGTATACCCTGTACCGGAATCTACCCGACTGGAAGACTCTGAAACTAACTAAACAAAGGCTAAACTAGGATTTCTCCTACCAGCCTCCTTGTGAGACCATCCTTTACCAAAACACAGTGAAACCTGTGAACCAGTATACCCTGTACAATAGTACCAGAATCTACCCAACTGGATGATTCTGAAACTAACTAAACAAAGGCTAAACTAGGATTTCTCCTACCAGCCTCCTTGTGAGACCATCCTTTAACAAACACATTGAAACCTGTGAACCAGTATACCCTGTACAATAGTACCAGAATCTACCCAACTGGACGTCTCTGAAACTAACTAAACAAAGGCTAAACTAGGATTTATCCTACCAAAACACAGTGAAAGTATGTAATGTAACAGCTACTAGATCATTGTTCATTACTATTGTTTAAATCTGTCCCTGGTGTGGCAAGCTTCCTACTTAGGTTGCCAGCAGCCAACAATGCCCCCCATTTATCTTATCCTTATCTAACCCTTACATCCAACTAGCTTCCCTCTTCTAACAACTAGCCTATCCTCCCCCCTCTTGTAGCCTGCTACCCCCTGTAGATGGATATTTTGCCACTATAACGTACTGGCCACTAGGTGGCACTTTAACATTAGCCTCTATATATTCTTTTCCCACAACTGTTCCTTACCTTAACCCTTACGCCATACTTTTTCTGCCTCTACTTTCTTGTACTTTCTGTTTCACTCTCTCACCCTTATCCTAAGGTATCTTTCATCCCATTCTACTACTTCTGACATCCTAATCCTCCTTCCTACTAGCCTCAAAACTTACCTGTATATTCTCTCCCTTTTAGACTTACCTATAGAACTCTCCCACTTCACAGATTGTCATCTTTGATAATCTACTCTCCTGTCTCTACCCGGTCTGTTCTCCCTTTGGGCTCACTCCACTCCTTTACCCTGCCCCCAATTCCCATCCGCCCCCAGTGTTCCTACATTTATTCTCACTAGGTCACACCCCTATTACTCCACACCCTATCACATAAATCACATCATTACCACACCCTACCCCTCCACACATAACTCCCCCACCATTACCTCCCCCCTTCCAATATACAATACCTAGTGACACTCCTTCTAATCTATATATACAACTTACCTCACCTTTAATTCCCAACTCTCCAGCCAATAGCATGTCTAAATTAATCATCCCATACCAACTACAACTATTAATATTGATTGCACTCACAACTGCTCTAACTACTACCTATCTCTTAACCTCCTATGAAAAGCCTCTTTTATCTAGCATTCCCTTCCCTTCCCTTCCAAACTCACTTCAACAGCAATACAAACATTCTCTCCAAATATTTTATGTTCTATCTGCAAACCTAGATACCTACTAGCCAAATTTCATAGACTAGTACACATTAAATTCAACAACCAAAAAACTAAAAAAACATTCGACCCGTATTGTAAGCCTCACCAAGTAAATTACTATATTCTCCTCCACTCCTTAATAGATGGAGACATTCATCCTAACCCTGGCCCAATCTTTACCCCTACCACTGCAAACTGCCACCAAGATAAAACTAGTGACCTACCACCTACAAAACCTTCCAATTCACTCTCCATCGCACATCTTAATATACGTAGCATCTGTAATAAAATCACCCAAGTCCATGCCCTCCTTGACATCCACTAATTTGACATCCTTTGTTTATCTGAAACATGACTAAAACCTATAATAAAAGACAATGAAATCACCCCCCCCCCAGGTTATAACATAAATCGACTAGACCGCATAACTAAAAAAGGTGGAGGGGTAGCAATTCTCTACAAATCTGAATTACAAGTTAGCACTGTAAATCTTAACGAACCTCTAATTAATAATGCCGAAATAATCATCTCCAAACTCCAGCTTAACCCACATAAAGCTATAAATATCATCTGTGCATATCTTCCCCAAGGAAACAATATTAGCTTACTTGAATACATACTTAATTGGCTTTCCCATAATCACCCACAAGAAACCATAGTCTTAGGAGACTTCAATATAGATTGGACTTCATGTAGCGATACAAACCCCACTTCCCATATAAACCTTTATGGCTTCTCTCAAACTATAAACTCCCCTACTAGAACTAATAAACTCAACAATAAAGACAGTACCTTGGATTGGATACTCACCAATGATCCTCACCAAACCTATACCACAGGAACTCTTCCAGATGACCTAAGTGACCATTCACTAATATACATTATCAGACATAAAAGCAACCTAACTCTCCCTAATACTTTTAGAACTGTATGTACCAAAAAGCACTTTAATTCCAAGCTATTCCACACAGAACTAAAGCAATGTAATTGGACTCTACTGAAATCTCTCCCTATAAATAAAGCAGTTCAATACTTTAACTCTACATTCTTAAAAATCCTGGACCATCACGCCCCATTACAATCTACTAGAATTAAAACTAAACCTGCCCCTTGGCTCTCTAATGAAACCAGGCATTTAATCCATCAAAGAAACAAATCCTGGGAAAAATGGCGTACTACTAAGAATCATGTAGATCACCAAACCTTCAGACAACTCAGAAACAATACAAAAAAAGCCATTTTACTAGACAAAAAGAACTATTACCACCAGTTACAACAATCCTCCCTCAAGTATCCACAAAAATTTTGGACCAGCATTAACAAACTGCTTAACCCAGGACAATCTATCACCCCAACCCACTAGGCTCGAACCATGAAAGTCCAATCCAAACAGCCAATGCCTTTAATTCTTTCTTTACTGACACTATCCAAACCCTTGCAAGCCATCTATCTCCCAATACTGCTAACCTGCCCACTCCCACTAGCTATCCACCCCCTGCATTTCATTTACAACCAGCGTCCACATCCTTTATCTGCTCCCTTCTACATAAACTAAACCCAACCACCCCTTCAGCTGACAAACTCCCAGCAGAATTTCTGCAAAAAGGGGCTGATGCCATTTCATACCCCATCTCTATTCTCATAAATCGAACTGTAAAGGAAGGTACTATCCCATCTATCTGGAAAATTTCTCACATCATTCCACTACATAAAGGAGGTAACTCCAATGACTTCTCTAACTTTCGCCCTATAGCTCTACTATCCCCCCTTGCAAAGATAATGGAAAAATTCATTCACAAACAACTTCTTTACCACCTTCTCCATCATAACCTATTAGCCAACTGTGAGCATGGATTCAGACCTTCCCACAGTACAACCACTGCCCTGCTATCCTTCACAAACTGTATCAACAAAAACCGCAATACAAATTTTCTTTCATCTGCAGTTTTTGTGGATTTATCTAAAGCTTTTGACATGATTAATCACCAACTTCTTCTACACATACTGAAATCTCTTTCACTTGACACTCTATCCATGAGTTGATTCACATCTTACCTTGAAAACCGACATCAAGCTGTACTGTGGCAAAATAAACTATCTAATCATCTTCCTGTCTCCCTAGGTGTACCACAGGGCTCCATATTAGGTCCACTCCTGTTTTCCATCTATATCAATGACCTTCATTTAGCTATTTCACACTCCACCTGCATCCAATATGCAGATGACTCTACAATAATCTGCTCAGCCACCTCCCAAGCCGAACTCCAGTCTCTTACCCAAAAAGCTTTCAATATTGTTGAGCATTGGTTCTCAAACCGCTGCCTCCTCCTAAACCCCAAAAAACTAAACTGCTACTCTTTACACCAACCCATAAGTCTTCTCCTTTACATTTTACCCTCACATCCAATAATGGTACTCTTATCTCTCCTGACCTAACCACCAAACTCTTAGGTATCACAGTTGACGTGATAACCTCAACTTTGACACTCACAGAAATTCCACTATAAAATTAGTTAACAGAAAACTATGATCCCTCTATAAAATTAAGCCCTTTCTTACACCACTAGCAAGGACCGCTATTGCTAGAACACACCTAATCTCAACCCTACTATACGCCTCTCCTATATACACTAACCTCTCTAAGAATAACCTCAACAAACTTGCCACATCTTATCACAATACTGCTAGATTTGCTACCGGCTCTCCATTCAGAACTCATCACTGTCTGAACCTAAAGCAACTAGGCTGGCTAGAATTTCTTAACCAGCTTCAATTCCACCAACTTACAATAGCCCATAAGACCCTGTATCAACCCTCTAACACGCCAATACTCTGAAGCCTTATTATACCTTATAAAAATCTCATTAATCTGTGCTTCTCACACAAAATGTTGATTAATACCACCAAAACTAAAAACTCAGCAGGCGACTCCTTGTTTTCTAACACTGTCGGAAAAGTATGGAATCAACTACCTCCCAATCTCACATCTCAGACCTCTCTCTTTATTTTTAAAAAGAATCTAAGGCTATTTCTTAATCAACACTGGTTATGCTCCTGCACCAACCCTGACTAACTTCTTTCCCCTACTCTAACATTTCATCCTACATCCTATACTTTTCCTCCCTCTCTCTCTGTTTCTACATAATTTGTTTTGTACACAGACCCCTAGTTATTTTTATCTACACTGAGAAATATACTCAGTAAAAAAAAAAAAAAAAATTTGTTTTTATAATGTCATTCTTAACAATTGATGTTTTTTATAATTGTTTCTGTATTACCCTCTATCAATGTTTTTATAATACATCTATGTAACAATTTGTTGTTTTTTTATAATGGCTCTGTCTTAACCTAGACTAACTCTATATGATTCCTGGAGCTTTTCTCCCCGGGCCTCTACTGAAAATGGACATGTATCCAGTTAGACTAGCCCGGTCTACAAATGTAAAATAAAAATAAAATAAATAAATCACATATTTGTCCCAAATTGATGTTTTCCTGGCATTGCAGTTTTCCTCCTTTAAAGGTTGCTTTTGCACATTTATCAAGACCAAATGACATTCTTATATCATCTGAAAAAGTTTTGACAACTTGCAGTTGTGCTTTCAGTTCCTCATCTGATGAGTTATACAGTTTTAAATCATCGACAAAGAGAAGGTGAGAAGTCTTTACACTTTGTTGTTTTCTAGGAACCAGATTATAGCCATGGCCTACACTGCTGAGTAAACAGCTTAATGGATTAAGGGCAAGGCAGAATAGTAACGGTGGCAGAGTCACCCTGGAATATCCCCCTTTGATTTTTTATCCCTGGGATAACAATTTGTCCTTTTTCATGGCTTAATTGTAAAGTTGTCTGCCATTGTTTCATGGTCACTGTGATGTAATTGATCAGTGTGGGATGTATGTTATACACTTCTAAGCACTCTTTTATCCATGAATGAGGGATACTATCAAATGCATTTCTGTAGTCAGTCCATGCCATACTTAGATTCATCCTCTTTTTACAGTTCTCCACTATGACTTTAACAACAAATGATCCTTTGCTCCATATGCCTTTTTTATTGCCCTTTTGTTCTACTGCCATAACTGAGTTTTGTTCTAAATGACTATAAACTCTGTCGGCATCAATTCCCATGTATAGTTTATACGTCGTCAGACGGCAAGTCATTGGTCTATAATTTTTAGGGTAGCTTGCAAGTTGACTCTTAAATAGTAGTATTGTTTTTTTCTGCTGTTAGCCAGGTTGGTGTCTGTACTGGGTGCCATATAAATAGTTCTGACTCATGGTTAAATTTTTGTGCAAAGATGCTAATACTTTTAACCAGAAGTTTGGTACTATACCTGGGCCTGGAATTTTCCAGATAAGCTTTTCTTAACTTTGTTTCAATCTCTCTAGCTGCTAGTTCATCCCATTTCATATCCTCTACCTATAAACTTATTATTCTTCCTTTTATTTCTTCTATTCATTTAGCATCTTTGTTATGTTTCACAGGATCTTCATAGATGTTGGGTCTTTCGGCTTTTCCCGGTTAGGGGTCGCCACAGCGGAATTCCAGTCTGCTAATGATTGGCAGTAGATTTTTACATGCTGAGTTGCCAGCCCTGACTCGCAACCTTCAACGAAGGTATGCTCATTCATGCATAATCTCCACACAGAAGACGCTTTAGCTGAGAATCGAACAGGACAATGACTTACTGTGAGGCGACAACGCTACTGCAGCACCACCACCGCAGGATCTTCATAGATATTCTCCAAAATGTATCTATTTCTTCTTTTTTTTGGCGGTCTTTTAATTCCTTTTATCTTATTTCCCATTTCTCTATAAAACCTTTTTGGATCCTCAATAAATTGCTTATTTTGCATTTTTCCTTTATATTTATCTACGTATCTTCTAAGTTTTTCTACCTGTGCTGAAATTTGTAGTTTGTTATTTGAGATAGTGCATGATAGATCCTGAGCTGTTCTAATACTGTGCATTGCTTTTATCACATCTATCTTTCTTAGTATTTTTGTTGATCTGTTCCCTCTTCTATAATCTTCTAACAGTGACACTTCTTGTCTTAATTGCTTTATAATTTTCTCTATTTGATATTTCCATGATGGTATTCAATTTCTCCCCTTCCTTTCCTTCACTACCCTGTGTTCTTGTGGTAGAACTTTATCAGTTATTAATTTAGCTGCACAGTAATATATCCTGTTTACTCCTGTTATATCACACGAATCTCTATGAACAGTCCTAATTACTGTGTTCATTTGTTTTATCAGACTTCTGACTTTTTTGGGTTTTATTTACCTTCGGTAGGCTATTTCTTTCATTGATCTTGATTTATCTGTCCATGTCTATTAAATCAAGGAATTCCTCTCTTAGCTCATTTTCTTCCAAACTGAGGGCACATCCTTTGTTTTCCAATTCATAAGGACATTCTATAGAAGTTTCTATAACATCTTCCTATGACACAATCTCATCAATTTCATCCTGTGCCGTTTGTTGCTCTATCATATGGGAACTCACTGGCCTATAACTCCTCAACATTGACTTCATCAGAGTTTCCAGTTTTGTTCCTTCCCTTGCTGTCTAGCTACAAGTGAATGTTTATACTAGTTTCCTGTGGAAGGCTCAAAATTAGCTTCATATGGCACCTGACCAATTGCTTCCTGTTCCATTGGTATCCCCTTAATTTGGATATCTGTTACTCTTTCCTGTTGTGGTGCTTTCTGAAATAGATTTTTTACACTAAATCCTTCACTTTACAGGTACTCTATAACCTCAGTTTCAATTTCTTTAACTTCTCCATTACTAATCTCCTTTTTTACTTTTCCACTTTGTCTTCTTATTTTTTGTATTGCAAAGTTTTCCATGTCCAGATTCCTCTGTCTGTAATTCTCTTCAAATATCCTTGGTGCGGCTTTTTTGTATTGGTTAATTTTGCTTTATCCTTTGAAAATATTACACCATATTAAATCTCTTTTTCTTTCCTATGTCCATATTTCTTTTCAGATGTGTCCTGATCTTACTGTTTCTCCCTGCTTTGGGGACTCACTCCATCCTGCTGTGATGTAACCTGTGTTAGACCTTCTAAATCAAATCCTTCACTTTTCAGGCACTCAACTTTAACTTCTATTTTTTTTTTAACTTCTATTTTACTGATCTTCTTTCCTATGTCCCATCTTTGTGACATTATTATTTTTTACTTGTGAAGTTTTCCATATATGGTTCCCTTTGCCTGTGTTTCTCTTCAAATATCTTTGGGGCTACCTTCTTTACATTGATTAATTTGGCTTTCTCTTTTGTATAAATATTGCATGATATCAAATCTCTCTTTTCTTTTCCATGTCCATATTTCTTTTTCATACTTTTCCAATATCTCTTGCTTTTGTTGTTCATATTTTCATACTTCCTCAGATGCTTCTTTTTACAAGCAGGTCAAGATTTCTTGATCTATATACTGTTTCTCACAAATCTGTTGTATTAATGAACACACATTTTCATTTGAAGCTTCTGGCAGTTTTTCTTGTGGAAGTATTTTTCTTTCCTCTAATTTCTCTCTTAATTGTTTTGTATATCTTGTGTCTGGAAATTCTGGACTTTTGCATAATTGCAACAATACATAATTTCTTTCTTATCCTCAATATCCACTTTATCATCTTTATAACTCTTCATTAGCCTATCAGTTTTTGTGATATTTGTGGACTGCTACTTCCATCTACAACAGGGGGGGCATCCTCCCCCTGTGCCTGACCAGGTCCCATTGTAGGAATCTTTGCATATTTTGAGGATTCTACACTATCATCTTTTCCAGTCCTGGCACTAGTGTGCCTACCAAGATTGGGCACTTTTTTATCCTGGGTCTTGTGCACCCAGCTATCTTTTTTTTAGTTTTTGACCTACTTCTGTCCATAATATATGCTATATAAATACAGTCTATATATCAGTATTGCCTTTGTGAGATTTCCTGAAAACAGTGTCCACCTCGTGAAGGTACTCACCTAGACTTGAGGATGAATTACATTTTAGCCCAACTACTGTCCTTTGCTTGCTGACTTTTCATCTCTTCATTCGGACACCATTAATGCACAGCTGTGTAAGTTTCTCAATGATGCCTGAGTGGGGGGTTGTGTCAAAACTCAAAAGGAATTCCCCTGCATGGAAGTGATTGCACGGCTCAAAAACACATGGTCAACAAAAAGCAGAAGCCAGCAACTGTGAGCTGTATAAACTAATTTAATTAGTTATAAAAATAAAAATAAAAAAAAACACAAGAATAAACAGACCGGTTTTGGCTATGGTGTTAACCTAGCCTTCATCAGTGTCGATACAGCTCACAGTTGCTGGCTTCTGCTTTTTGTTGGGTTATGTCAAAAGCCTTGGCTAAGTCAAGGTAGGCCGTATATAGTGTTTTATCTTCTTCCAGAACTTTGGTGACATTCTCGAAGAAGTCCACCAGGTTTAATAAGCATGATGCACCCTTAACAAAGCCAAATTTTGTTAGGTCAAGAGTTTGAAGGTCACCTATGTTTTTGCTGATAAGGTCCATGATTATTCTCTCCATGGCCTTGCAGATAAGGCTGATTAGGCTTATGGGTCTATAGCTCCCAGGGTAAGTTGATGGTCCTCTGTTGTGCAAGGGAATTACTATAGCTGTTTTCCACTGTGCTGGGACAAAGCCAGTACTTACAGTGTGATTGAAGAGAGTGCCAACTGGTTCTGCTAGGTCCTGTTTAAGACCATTTAGTAGGCAGCCTTGGATGTTATCTGATCCCATAGAGGCTGTGTTTTTGGCCATGGAGAGTGCATTTATGAACTGTTCTTTGGAGCTACTAGGTTTATGCTTTGGGGTATGTCTGGTGGTGACAGGGGGTGATGTTTATCTCAAATCTGTCTACTAGCAGGTTGGTGATGTCCTTAGGATCAGTATAAGTGGTACTGTCCACTACTAGATTGGCACAATGCTGGCCCTTCCCTTTTAGATTTCTGACATAGCTAAAGAATACCTCCTGATTTGGCTTTTTCAAGGGCAGATTCTGCCTGTAAAATATGGTGGATTTCTTAGAAAATGTGACCAGGGCTATTGACGAGGGCAAATCTGTGCACACAACATATCTCAACTTGGCAAGGGCCTTTGACACAATCCCACATTCAGGCATTACCAATAAGGTTAGAAAACTGAATGTAAACCCCTTTGTTGTAAGATGGGTTGCCAATTGGCTCACAAACCAGTCAGACACTATCAAAGTGAGTGACTCCACATCAACCAGCAGACATGTTATCAGTGGGGTGCCACAAGGGTCAGTGCTTGGCCCCCTACTGTTTGGCATATACTTCTCAGAGGGTCAGGCCAAAACAAAGAGTCTGTGACTGACCAAGACTGTAGACGAGTGCAAACTGGGTGCAATTATTGAATCCCCAAATGATGTCAGTATATTTCATGAGGGTCTTACACAGACCAACAACTGGTGTCTTAGTCATGGTCTCAAACTGAATGCAAAGAAATACATCATCATTCCCTTTGGTAAAAACAATGTCCCTTCACACTATCAAATTAACAGCAATACCCTATGTACCTATGATGTTGTAAGAGATCTGGGATCACAAGTAGACTGGATCTTAACTTTGACCACCATGTGTCTACTGTAGTAAGGAAGGCTTTCTACACAGCACACTTGATTAGCAAAGGCATCGCCTCTAGAGCAAAGGAGGTTATAACCCCTCTATATTCATCACTAATTAGGCCCATATGTGAGTATTATGGGTCTATATCATATGAGTGAATAGGAAAAACCGTGAATGCTCACAATCTCGAATGTACCAGACCTCGAACCTGCTAGTGTGGGGAGCTGCACCCCCCACACCCCCTGCAAAACATATATTCCAACTCCAAAATCGCACTTCTTCACTGTACCATGATCTCAGAAAAAGCACTTCAAGGTCCGGTACTTTCGAGATTATGAGCATTCGAGGTTTTTTCTATTCACTCATATGATATAGACCCAAGTATTGCACCCCTTTCAGCATGTATTGTACAAAGCACTTGCAGCAATTAGACAGACCTCAGATGTTTCTAACTAAGAAGATCAAGAGACTCTAGCACATGCCTTACACAGACCGACTAAAGCCCCTGTCACTATACTCAGTATCGTATAAACCTCTTGGGGAGACTTACACCTGGCTTACTGAGCAATCTCTGACCCAAACCAAATGAATTTGCTGCACATCCATAAATCAAACAGGACTAGAGCTACCCATTCCAGGGACCTAAATATACCCTGCCACTTGAATAGGACATACTGGAGGGACAGATTTGTCTCCCACTGACAGCCACATCTTTGGAATAGGCTGCCAACTCATGTGAAACAGAGCACCTTTATGACACTGTTCAAAAAAAACTGGATGAGTGGATGGAGCACAATAAATTCTTACTGGGTATAGCAGCCACAACCCACCTGGACATGGGCAGTCATTACTAAATACAGTTCTGGGTATTGACTGGAGTATGTCTGGTGTTACATTGGGATGAAAAGGCTAGGCTTGAAATGACATCTGGATCGATAGCCTAGTAACCTCCTATGATCCTATGATCCTGATTATCTTTAGCTAGAGATGCTTGTTTAGCTTTGTACTTGGCTTTAGAGGACTTTGCAAGATAGCTGATTTGCTTGTTCAAGCGGTGGAGGGTGTCCTTCCTATCTTGAGTCAGGTCCCTCTTGTTCTTAGACATTATTTTCTTTCACTTGTTGTATAACCTGTTTATGCTTGATGCCCACCAGGATGGCTTGTTTTTTTTTTTTTTTGTGAGGACCTTGCTGTGATCCTTTAAGGTCCAGCTGACTCTATACATGTGTATAGGTGTTTATAAAGGCCATTGTTGTACACCTCTGTACAACATTCATTGTTGACAGTGGTAGCAGGGGGTTTACAACTATTTATGGCATCATTTAGGATGCTATAGTTTGCTTTGAAGAAATAATTCATCCTTTTTGCTCTTGAGGGGGTATCGGGTATGATCTGTAATTTGAACGAGACTGAATTTTGATACAACCTGACCAGGGAGGGCAACACACAGGGGTTAGTGCAGATACCTCCTGTGTTGGTGAGTACTAAGTCTAGGACATCCGAGCCCCTTTAGGGATGCAAGCTATCTGTTACACAGCATTTGTATTAACAAAGTCTAATAACCTTAGAGCAAGTGTGTTTGTGCTCATATATGATTCCCAGTCGATGGAAGGATAGTTAACATCACACATGGCAAAAGTGTTTGGCTTTATTGTGAGTGACTCGAGTAGATTCAACTAGGCAGAGTGGTTCTCATGATTCATGGTGGGGGACTTATAGCTAACAATGATATGGAAGAGTGTTCTGCCTACAGTTATTTGGACTTGGAGTGGCACTATGGAGTCATACAGTTTGACCAGTCTTGAGGTGTGTTTTTCTTTATTGAAGATATAGACACCTCCTCCTTTGTTTTTTTCATGCCCGTTTTGATGTCTGAATGTATGGAAGGCAGTGTAGCCTTGCATGGCCGGGGTGATCTCTGTGGCCTTAAACCATGTCTCTGTAACTGCAGAGACATAGGCATCCTCCAAGGTAAGGAGTGCTTACAATGAGTGCAGTTTCTGATTTACACTCCTTGCATTAAGCAGCATAACCTTCAATTTGCCTCTAGTGGATGCTTTTACATTGGAAATTAATTGCTCTGACATTGCCTAAAAAGGCCATTAAGGAAGAGACAAGTACCTTTGCCAGTAACAGAAAGCCAAGAGGTGATAGGTGAAGACCATCTTTGGCAAAACAGCACGGTCTGTCGACCATATTTTCACTGGCTGACAGATACTGGATCCCCATGAACTGATAACAGAATCTAAGCCAATTGTTAAAATCAGTCATGTTTTGTTTGCATTGAGGTATCATCCTGGGTGAAGATGGAATGCTACTTAGGGCTAGGGACATATCTTCCTGGGACAGATAATCTGAGATCTCAGTCATGACTCTCTTCATATAGTACAGTGAGATACATCTCCAGTCATTCACTGCAACATGGACTATGACAGAGTCATAACGGTACTTGTTGAGAGACTTCAGTGTGCACATGTTGATCATGGCACCTGACAGGCAGCTGTCCATGATCTTCTCCTTGTCCAGCCTGGTGAGTGGGATATCTGTGTGTCTCACTATGGAGTGACTTATGGCCAATACATTTGGTTTTGAGTTTTTTTTGCCTTAGGGGCTTATTGGCTCAGACACTGTTGTGTGTATTATTATGTGTAGTGGACTCTGTTAGGTCTGCAATGTGTGCAGTAAGTTTGCACTTGGGAGGTCTCTGATCTTTATGTAGGTTTCTAGTAAGTACCTTCACTTATGTCTGTCTATGTGTTGTGAGCTTGTTATGTGAAAGAGGTGTATCTACTGGCAACATGTTTGCTATCTGGTTTGGTGTTATGTGAGAGAATCAATTCCAAATTCATAGTATAGATACAGCTCTCATATGTTGTATTAGTTTGTTTTAGCAGTAACTGGTTGTCAGTATATATGAATCAATTGCTACATTGCCTCAGGTTGTCCGTGTCAATCAGGCTGCCTGGAGAAATGGTGGGAGACTGTCTGTCCATTATGGAAGGTATATACTATAGTAGCTAGTGGGGAGTGGGCTATATGGAACAGGTTTTGCTGTAAGACTAACAAAGAGTGTCTATTCTATGGAGGACTAGGGTAGAAAAATGTGTCAGTGCTTCACAATGCACAACTCAGTTGTCCTGAGCAGCTCTGGTAAACCGAGTGCAAACCTGGCCAAACACAATGCTGGAATACAGGCTAAGTTAAGCAATTTTTAAAAAGTAAACAAAGGGAAAGACCAATACTGACCCTTATTCCAGCAATCCTGAACTCAGATGGGTCTTTGGCTGCACACTTTTGCCACAGGGATGCAGGGGGCCTTCTTAATGTAAGAAGGCTGGTTTTATTGCTCAAATAATACCAAACAGTCTAGATTCAGCAAGCCTGAAACTGGCCTATACTAGAAAATACAGAAGTACTAGGAATTCAAAGCAAAGTGCAGAAAATCACAACAGCTAAAAAAAGTGTAAATAAAGCAGCATTTCAGTAGAATACTCCAACAAGAGTGTAGACAACAAACTTCCTTGTGAGAAATAAGTGGTAGGGAACCCAAGTTCTTAGACAAGAATGAAGACACTCCCAGAATAACAGAAACAATAAGCCTTCAATGAGCAATTCACAGCTTAGGTGTGTGTAGGCTATCCTCTCCTGTCACAAGAGTCTACACCACAAACCCTTCTAATGTAAAATAACTGGGTTGAAGGCCAAGTGCTTAAACCATAACAAAGACACTTAGAACAACAGGCACAATAAACATTCAACTAGCAATTTCCAGCTCAGAAGGGCAGAGGCTACCGTCTCCTCCAACAAGAGTATAGACTACAAACCTTCTTAGTGTAAGACAACTGGCCTGAAGCCCAAGTGCTTAAACCAAAGTAAGAGGCTTAGAATACCAGTTACAATTTAATGATCCACCAGACAGATTACAGTCACATCTCTTGGTCTATATATATATACATAATGGCATGGTTAGTAGATCCTGTGTTATCTTGATGAGGAAGCCCTGTGGTCTGTCCAGCTGCTGCATGCGCCTGGTAAGGTTCATGCAAAAGAGAGCATTATACTGTATTACTGTTCTGATGGGTTTGACTACAGTGCTGTCATACAATGCTGAGATCTGAATGTGATGACGTGTCTTATAATTTGAACTATACTTATATACTGGAAAATAGAAATGTTAGAAGGTAATGAGACACATTGCAGTTCCTGACTTCACAACCATTACAAGAGAATACACTAGAAATTACTGACATGATGATGCTAGCCACTGTATAATTTGGCAAATATAAGTGGCAGGTACAATTATCAGTTCAACATCACACATGCAGATATAATAGGTACTAATGTAGATATGCACCCTGTGCATGAGGCACAAAGGTTTTGCATCCCTGAATCCAAAAGACAGAAAACAGGGATATGGCAACTTTATCATCACTTACACAGGGTGTTGTGGGGGGGGGGGTCAGGTGGCCTAGGCTGACATAAAAGGTTGGTGAGTGTGTGTGATGAAGACAGGGAAGGAGGCATACTGTGTGTGTGTGTGTCTGTAGTGGTCCTCCATGTGAAAGTGCTGTGTGAAAGTCTGCATGAACACAACCAAGCTCAGTGCTACCTCTACATCTCGGTATGTCTGACAGGTGTGAGCCATGCATGGTAGAGGTGGCAGTTCATTGTTGTCACCCCCGACCATGAGAATTGGCTCTGCCAGGAGATGCACTGACACTTACATGTCCAAGGTCAGATACAGTGCTGTTACCTAAGCATGACTGATGTCTGCTGGACATGCTCCCTTCATGGGAATGCCCAGGACCATGATACCATGGCCTGCCATGTCTGAGTGTGGACTTCACCCTCACTGATGGACCAGCGAAAGTACTGCCACTATGGCAACATGATCAGGCATGGCCAGATTGGCTATCAGCAGATGTTGTGGCTGACCTAAGCCCACAGTGACACCTTTCCCCTCCCAGCAGATGTTTCATCACAGACACTACTTATTCCATGACAGACAGCCCTTGGTCCATCACAGACACCCCTTCTTCCAACATGTCACTCATCCGATCTAATGAAGTGGTGACACTAAGGTGGCAGTTGCACATCAGACTGTGCCACATCCACAACCCTGAACATTTGCCTGGAGTGCCTTTCTGAACATGTCTGTGCCTCCATGATAGCCCTAAACATATGTTGAGGGACACAGGAAGAGATACCTGCACTGGATGGAGGAAGGACAGCAGGCACCTCCAAGCACCCCTATCAATCTTCCTGCATGGAACTTCAACAACACTTCAGCTACTGCCAGACTCAACAGGCACTGAGGCTGTACCAGCCACACTTCCTTGCTCAGAGTCCTCACCCTCCACCTGTCCTATATCTGTAAGAATTAGTGGACTGGGTAGGCATAGGCCTACTGGCTGTGTCCAGGGAATAAGAAGGGGGTGTCTGGATGTCAACCTCTGTGTCAGATTCAACCTCTGCACCCCCCAACTGTGCCTTAGTTTCACCACCATTGTCATCAGTGTCTGATGAGACACTGATATCAGGTGGCACAGGGCCCACACTCCCACTATCATGACCACCAGTGATAAAAAAGGAGAAATGCAATCATAAATTAATAACTGTACTACTATGGTACAATAGATGCTAAGCAACTAACAGTGCTGCAACTATTACAGACAGTACAGCAATACATACAACAGGCCTAAAATGACACATTATGATATTTCTATGAATCGATCTGCAGTACTGAAATAAATTTATTTGGCTTACCATCTGCAGGAGGCATACGCCGCTGGATTCCTGACAGTCCTGAAATAAGTTAAGCAAGAGGCAAGGGCAACATCATCACATTTAACAGTAAGACAAGGGGCACTACATGTACTCCTCTATTAAGACAGGGAGTACTACATGTACTTCTCTATATCTGCATGACGTGTACATTCAACAACAATGTGTCTGACAACTCCAAACTGAGCTTATCACTGTACCAATCTTTAATCCCCCTCCCCCCCAAAAAAAACACACGTGACACAGAACTAACTTTTAATTCAATTGTTTTACTATGCAATAGATTTCAAATGGTCATATAACAAAGCCTATCTGGAAGCTCTTCCTAGGACTGAGAAGGAGTGGCACCAGTGTTAATGACATGTTGTGCTCCATTCTGCTTTGAGTTGTCCTGTTGTAGAAGATTTGCCAGGAATTCCTCATTGGGAGTGAGAGGTTGTTCTGCAGCAGTCCCACCACTGGTTACCCTCTGGTTTTGGGGAACAGCAACTGCATGCCTCTGTGCATTGGTGATCATATCAATGGCCCTGTGGTGCACCTGCTCATTAGTCCAGCTGTGGCTCCCCACTGAATTTATGTTGGCAATGATATGTTATCATAGTCTCAGCTTCTCTGGGATATTGGGATGAACCCTTCCCAGAATAGAAGCCCCATGTTGACAGATCACATCAATAATTATAGTATCCCCAGCCTCACTGAAGGGTGGGGGTGGGGTCTCTCTCTCAATGACATTTTCTGCCCTAAAAGACAACAGAATGATGATACACATAAGTATCACATAACTACAAGGTAGCTATTACTAGGTAAAACAATTAAGGTAGGCAGTCAGTAGTACCTACTAAAAACATAAAACTCTACAGATGTGAAATAGTAATAACACACAGGATGCAGAACAAGGAGAGTAGACAGAGCAACATATTCTTGTATGTGCCACAGCATGAACTCAACTGTGCTCCCTCACAAAATAATAGTCCATTCTAGTTTGTGACATAACAGTATTTTTTCTTTGCTCCCCCCACCCACAAAAGAACAGGAGCATGAACAGTTTTGCTAATACAACACATTTGCTAAATGCTAAACATGCTTTCAAAGGACCTGTACCTGAAACATTTGTACATCACTCTCTTAAACATTTGTACATATGCATCAAACATCTTTCTATTTTAATGTATTGTCAATCATTTTATCTCTGAAATGGCTTGACAAACATAACCATGCCATTGGTACACTTCTAACTAATGCATACAGATAACAGTGTAAAAGCCTTTGCTTCATATTATTCATTAATATATTCTAGCATATGCATTCTGTAGTTAACAAAATGAAAGCATACCTGCTGGAGTATAATACTCCTCTGTAAAGATAGCTTTGGAAATATTTTGCTTTTCTGAACATGTCGCAAGTATCCTCACTATCAGTTTGTCTAGCTACACATTTGCCTTTTTATAATGGAGTAGATTATTAATAGATTGCATCTGTCTTAGGCTGTGTTTTAGAGATGCTAATTACATCATTAACAGCTGAATTGTATGCTAATCAACCAATCTGGTGGAGCTATTAAACAAGTTATAAATCAATCATGAGACTGCATGCTGTTTTTTTCCTCTGGATTTCAAAACTAGTGGAGTACAGACACATAAAGTCTACATAGACCGAATGTTAGGAGCTGCTGCTGCTTAACTCCACATGTATGTGCTACAGGCTGCAGGCAATGCTGCTGCTGTTGCCAATAGCCCTAGATTTAGTCAGAGAAGAGATTTCAGGCCACATTTAACTTATCACAATAAGAACAACATGGACATTGTAGAGTGCTACAGGATGGACAATACATGAACCCTGCAACCTCTGCCACAGCCTTTACCTCACCATGTATTGGCTGTGTACTGCTTGTACTGTGGCAACTGCTGCTTTTTCAAGGTATGTCCTGAACATGTACTGTATTGCATAATAATATTATGACATGTCATTGTATTTCATCACTGGTACAGTAAGCAACTACAAGATGGCAGATTTGTATAGAAATTAATGTAACGTGACAGCAGATAGGTCCTTGGCTTCTGCCTCGAGCCTCAATGATTCAGACATTGAATACCTCCACAAAGTACTGATGATCACTACATGCCATCAGTTTAGCATCATACATTTGTAAAGGCAAATCATAACAGAGAGAAGTTAGAAAGTAATGAGACACATAGCAGTTCTGGCTTCACCACCCTCACAAGATCAAACAGGCATAATGCAAAACAAGGAAAGTAACAAAAGCAACATGTCCTTGCTTGTGTCATAACAGTAGTTCAGCCTGGGTCCATCCCCCTTGAAAGAACAGTATACCTTTGCATATGCCATGACAGCACCCCACCTTTGCTCCTCACCACCAAAACAGCAGTCCATGCTTGTTTGTGCCATCCAACATGCCCTTCATTTTATGGTAACTGCATATCATAGTGTTCCCAGTTAATATCCTCACACATTTTAAGGTAAATGTAAAGACTGACTTACACAGTGCATGTCTATGAGTACTGGTCAGATAACTCATGAATGAGCAAGACGCACAGAAAGGTAGGACACAGCTGTGTAAAAAAAAATACTAGGAATAATCATAACAGGTTATGTGATTAGTAAGTGCACTACATCCAAATATATTAAATATAATACATTTACAAATAACAGGTCGTGCCTTGATATCAGTGTACATTCAGTTGCACTTGGTTGTGTGAGGAATTATGTCATGCATTTGCTGCTAAGCTATTTGTGTGGCAAAGATGGATAAGTCCCACCTCCTATTTTCTGATGGTGCATTGCAGTGTGAGTTGGGATCCAGACCTATGTTGTCATATCTCATGTGTACTAACATTTTCTACTGTGTATGTTATAGATTGATTTTCCTCATTACAACTAATTCTCCACTTTTTTATACTTTTTGAGAGGGGGCTCTGTTTGGTGATGTACCGCTTAGGATACATGGCTTTGGCAATGTACATATTGTTTGCACATAGAGCAGCAGTACACAAACTAGAGGTATGGGCCACCCCAGTAGTTAACAGGACCCAGACAGCCACAAACATACACAAGATGCATTCATTTAATACTATTGGCCATCACACAAGCACATTTCCTGGCAGTGCACACTCTCACGCAACTTGTTTGCATGATGGTAAGCAATATGCAACCCTTTCAAATGTTGCAAAACTTGAAAGTGCATTCCCAGTAAGTGGGATACCTGCAATTGGCAAGAAAATATCATTCTAAATTGGTATCAATCTGTGGTAGGCATGGCAGGCATTTCTGGAGGGGCCTTGTGATTATGTGCTCAAAGATGGAGGGTCCAGGAGTCCAAAGTGTTTGTTGGACTCTTGGTGAATGGATATGGGCCCAGGCTTTTGCAGAGTGACTATTGTGCCTCAGATTAGAAGGCAGAGGACCGGAATAGTTTGACCCGGGCTCTGACCAGAGCTATTGGTATCCCTTGCACTGGCAAACAATGTAAGAATCACTACAGAAACCTCAGGATGAGGAAGAGGGATACCCTTGACCATTGGATTGAGGAATGTAGGACTGAGTCACCCCACAAATGTGTAAGTATCACTTACAGAGATTACTTGTTAGAGTTAAAAGCTGGTTATAGTCAGGATTGCTATGCTTAATGGTATTCTGTTCTGTTTTTTCTGCAGCCATCACAGACCAAGAACTGAATGTGTTAACCAATGCTGCCAGATTGGCACTGATGCAAGAAGCATGTGGTATGTATGCATCCAAACAATACTGTTATTTTAGGCATTAAAAGTAAAGATGCCTATACAGTTGCATAAAATTGAGCATTCATTTCTCAACTGTAATAGGAAAGTGTGTATGCATTAGTCTGGAGACCAAAACAACAGTTCACTATTACAGAGTAGTCATAGGTTGTGCTTTCAAAATCCACACTTCCCAGATATACAATACTATTAAGTTTTCATTGATATTGCAAAGTAATGTCAGAGCTCTAAAACAGTGGCATCACTGGCCTGCTGTAAACTGTAATCCGTATAACTGAAATGTGCATATGTGCAATATATGCACACATAAAAGATTGCTTGCTGCAATCTGTAGTATATTGTGCATCTGTTAGGAGCTGGGTAGTCTTAACAGTAAACTAGGTATTTGTTAGGGGTTAGTAGTCTTATAAGCAAAGGTAACAGTATAGAGTCAAATAATTGTATCAATGCTTTATATGTCACATATGAAGCTACTGTTTTTCATTTTTTTCTCTTACCAAACCTTTTTCTCTCTATTTTTTTTTTTATTTTTTTCCCCCACAGTACAGTGGGATAGACTTGTCCCACGGGATCCTCCTGCCCCCATTCCACCAGCTACAGCGCTGCTGCCCAGCTCATCTGCTGTGCAACCTGGTAGCACCCCCTCTGCTGCACCTGCACTACCTGGCCCCTCAGGTAGTTCTGCCCCACAGGATTGACCAGTTGTTCCTTCCAGGAGCAGTGGCAGAGGTGGCAAATTTACCAAGCAGAATGAACTGCCACTTCTGATGTGTAGGATTGTGCACCATACAGTTGGTGCACACCCAAGCCAGATGGAGACACTGCTCCATCTTTGCATCAAATAACACAACAAGACACAGGCATTAGACACTGCAGCCATTGGCACAAGGAGGGGACAATGATAACAGTCCAGTGGGTGATGACTCGTTTCTCACTTTCACCCCATTTAATGTCCTTGGGTTCATGATGCCCACATGCTCACCCCAACCATGGTGTTCACCCACCTCTTGTGTCCTTTACCACCCCTGTCTCTTGTCTTGTTTGTCTTGTCTGTTTGCAATTGCTTCCTCATCTGCCCAAAGTTACCTTAGTCAGACATTCCTACATCCCTTCCCCATCATTTCTCTCTCTCAAAAAAAAAAAAAAATGCCCCATACATAGTTCTCCATTTTGCATGTGTCTTCATGACACACTTAATTTGGTCCACTTCCCTATACAACAAATTATATTTTGGTCACCCCTCTCTCTGGAGGTGACTGTCTAAATTCATTTAATATTTTGCATATATATTCATGTTTTATTCTTAAAGAAATATATAGCTATGGTTATTTCCTACATCCCTCCTGCACATTACTGCCTTCCTTTCACTTTGCTCTTCCCCCTGTTTGCTGCCCATTTCACCACTTTCCATTTTTTTTCAGTGAGTTGTTCACTGAAATTGATACTTACACAAATGTGGTGTGTCCCCTGTAGTATATTTCCCAATCCAATGGTCGAGGGTTTCCCACTTCCTCCTCTGGAGGTCATCAAAGTGATGTATGCATTGTTCACTAGTGTGGGGGATACCTGTATCACTGATCAGAAGCCTGGCAATACTAATCCTTGCTTCAGACTTGTATACTGAGCCTGAATAGTCCTGCTGCAGCAACTGGGGCCCATGCTCCTTAACTAGGAGTCCAACAAACACTTTGGACACCTGGACACACCACCAATGTACCAGAAAGTGCACACCCTTACCAGTAATGCTTGACATGCCTGACATAGCTCAAGCGCAAAATAGAATGAGCATTTCCTTCCTACTGCATTTTATATGCTGATGTTTTCCCACCTATTGCATGTCTCACACTTACTGAGAGTCTGCACATTTTGGTAACATGGTAGGTGAGGATGCACACTGGTGTGCATCATGTTTGAGTGATGTTAAGAGATGCACACTAGTGGCAAGCACTGCAATTTTGAGATTATTTGGCATACAGCCACTTGTGTAAATGTGTTAGTCAAATGAACCATGTCTGCAGTTCTCCAACACTTAGAACTATTTCCACGAGAAGGTTGAGAAAACAGTTGTGCATGTTGCACTTCATTGCTATAATTTGCAATCTCACAACAGTAAAACAAAATTTGCACACCCTGTACTTGAACCCTGGACCATCTGTACTCCACACCTACACTTAACACCTGCTGCCATGGGATTACTGACATGATAAGCCCTATCTTAGTAGTTATTGTGAAGTTCTCACTGATAAACATAGCACAGTGCTGCTTATATTAATAATTGAATGCATCTGTTTGATGTTTGTGGCACTCTGGGTCCTGTCACCAACTAGGGTGGTCAATTCCTTCAATGTGCATGCTGCTGCACTCTGCACAACCCATTTGAGCACAGCTAAACATGTTTGTGCCAAGAGGTGCATTGAGCAAACACTGGCCTCAAAAAAAAAAAATAAATAAATAAATAAATAAAATACTTAAAAAACAAAAGGGAGACTGTCCTGATTTCTATTGAATGTCCAGATGTTTGCATCATATTTTGGGGCTGTTCCTTGTAAAATGTGTGGTTTACTGGGGAATGACTAAAGATTGAAGTCAATACATAAGTACATACATTTCATTTTTGTATCTCATATCCCTCAGAAAATACATGCTAACACAAAGTAAATCAGTCCCTATTTTTGGCCCTTTGTCCCCCAGTAGTTTGTCCATATTTCTTGCAGTAAAAAAATTGGGTGGTATGATCCACATTCTTAGTCTACAGGTTTTGGGGCCAGCAACACTGGTGTGAGCTGGAAAACCTTCCTTATGTGCACCACGCATCATTAATATTCATGGTGCAATGCGGAGTGATGTGCAGTATCGCAGTCATGAAAACACTCTGTGTAGGCTCCGTGCGGAAGGTACATGGAGTTTATTGAGTTATGCAGAGTGTGTTGCTTTTGAAAAGAGATGAAAGTTGGAGGGGTGAAGTGAGGTGGCATTGACTAGTAATAGAACCAACTGGGTAAAATCAGTGTTTAACTGAGTGGCAGTGTTCTCTTTGTTGTTTGAATTAGAAGGAAAGGATGTAGTGGTATGGCTGGTGTGTAATAGTTTATTTAAAGAGGATCAAAAAAGCTTGGGATTGTTTGGTGCATCTATTTTTTTTTTTTTTTTTTTTTTTGAGATTACTGTAGTATGATTTCTTGTCAGATTTAACAAAGATCTTGGTATGGTTTCTGAGATATCTAAAATTTTGATAGGCATTTTATATTTCATTCTTATACCATTCTTTCCATGTTTTTATCTCTTTGCAGCATGAGCTGTTTGGCCTAGCCACACTTCTCTGACAAATAGGGTGTGATGAGTCTGAAAAAGATCTTTTACCAGTCTTCTTACCCAGTTAACAACCAATAAATAAATAAATAAATAAATAAATAAATGTGAGCCTCATTGTCTACAACATGTTTTTATTGCAATTGTTGTCCTTTTTTGTTATGAAGCAAAACAAAATTAGAATTTGCATAGACCCATAAGATTTTGGTAAATGATATCAAATGGAACATTATCCACTACAAATCCTAGAAGTGGCTGCTTTTTTGTTGCTCCATGGTGTAGAAATATAAAACCTTGACTACAGGGCAGGTACTCTTGAAGTTAACTACCAGTTCTGGTTATCACTGTAGCTGGGGAGAAGAGAATGCGCATGCCCATCCAGTGAGAGGAGGTGGTAGATTTAGTCAACAATGCCACAGCCCTCTCGAACAAATGCAGCAATAAATGGGATTGCCTTGAGGCAGACATTTGGCCATTAAACCAGGTAAGTGGTAACCTTTGTTGTGAGTACATGGGATCATGCTCCCATTATGGAGAAGGCATACTGGTTCATGCTGTGATATGAGATGCATGACCCTGACTTATGGAAAGAGTTATATCCTGTACCATAAAAACAATCAGTGGTGGAAGTCCTGTGAAGGCATTGATTCTTCCATCGTTAATACAAAATGCAGTTATTTCTTATCAGACAGCAATTCCCCTCCTATTGGAGGTTCTGCAAGTGGTTCAAAATATTAGAGAGATTAGGAGAATACTTGAACTCTCCCCACTAGTGGATATGTTTATTTTCAGGGCTTTATGGGGATTTGTTGTGCAAAGAATGCCCGGTCTCCTTTGGTAGCCCCTAGAAAGAATGAGGTATTAGGGAAATCATAAGAAAGTAAATTATATGAGTAGAGTAGAGGACTGATGAGCAGGAGAATTTTAACTTAATTGATAGAATTCTGTTAAGGGATGAAAACAGAGTTGTGGCTGTCTGAATGAAGTCCTCTTCTGATGGCTGTCTTGCATGTTCTGCGAATGCCCATTATGGGAGAATGTATGGGCTGAAGTCTGACCAGGGAAAAAAAAGAAAACACTGCTGTGATACTTAATGCCTAATTCACCTTGGTGATAGCTGCAAATCAAAGAAATGATAAATCCTAGACCATATATCTTGAACACATCACTGGGCAGATAGAGACTTCTAGTATTCTCATTTTACATTTCAGTGGCTCCAGAGATCCTTCAAAAAGCTGTATCTGTTATGAGTTAAGGCTTGGAATAAGCTGTGAACATAATCAATGGCATTTTAGTCTAGGGCTCAAACAGTTAATAAAGGACACTAATTTGACTAACCTTCAGACTAAGTCAAAATATTTGAAACTGAGCAAAGGAAATGTAATGTGAATCTCATTGTCTATAACATGTTGTTTTTCTTTGCAGATCCTAGCCTTTTTGTTGTTGATGCTGTTATGAAGCAAAAAGATGTTAGAGTTTGAAGAGACCCATAAGATTATAGCAAATGATTTAAAATTAAACATTATCTACTACAAACCCTAGACATCATCATTAGAATAGATGGGCTACTTCCTACAGTTAATGAGCCATAAGCAAAAAAAAAAAGACAAGCTATATGCTATTGTACATATGCATATTCCAACAGTTAACTTCCCATTAAAGAAATTCTTGGGACGTGGTAAAAGAGCTAGAAATGGATGCCATGTAAAGGAAAGTAAAGAGTCAGAATGACATTAATTAAGAATTATGGCTATTAATCTCACATTCAAGCAAATGGATTAGGCCATCATCAGAGATCATGTCCATACATTGTACAAAGAGAAAGCATATAGTTTGTACAGCCTAAACCTTAGACATTTGCTCACATTTCAAATTAAAGTTAATTACCACAGAAGTTGATGTCTGAAAGATGGGAGAACATATCTTTAGGAGACAAGAACCAAAGGAAGCTCAAACAGCCAAACTAAACCAGGAAGACAAATAGGTAAAAACAAGAGAAAAAGATCAAGAAAAGGACCAGAGCAGTAACAGAAAGAGTAACAGGTTCTTATATATACATATCTTTATGAGACAATAGAAACAAAGCTTCAGAATCCGCATCTGGTTCTGTCACATTTTAAAAGCAATTCTCTCTAAAAACTGTTGGTTTCAACTGGAATGAAAGATGATTCCTTTATACCACAAAAGGCTTCTATTATCAGCTATGGTAGACTCGTAAGTAAAGCACTCTGAGAACAGAGACTCCTCACAATGTTTAGAGTTGAATGCATTTCATTAATCGAGTTTATTAGTACTGTAGTATATTGTTTCATAATTCAGTCGTACAATGTAACCCGAAAAATCAACTGCAAAATGTACATAAGAGTAGACTTTTACAGAATTTTCTATATAATGTCGTAACTTTGATCAGCTTTCAGTAGAAGACACGTCCAAAAGCCAGGTCTGTAGATTACAAATTTAAGGATTTACTTACAGGGACAAATAAAAAATCTGCTTTTCTTCAGCTTGGAAAGCAACATAAATGAGAATACACAGGTCAGATAAATGCTTCTAGAAGACAAGTGGTTCACACTCTGAGAGCAGATGAAGTCAAAGTTCAAGTTATTGCTTTCCGACACACTTTTGTATTGGTTTTCCAAACACATATTTCAGTAATTACAGCCAGAACTCAGAGCTCACTCATGTTCTTCCAGTTTTTAGTAGAAATTGTTATAGATGCAACTCACGTTCTTCACAGAAGACCACTTTACATACATAGGGTAATAATAATTCCTTTAATGCAACTTGTAGTCAATGGTCAGTGTTCCCTTCTAATCCCTGAAGACTTTTTCTAACTATCCTCTTCAAGAATATTTCATTTTTCTGGTAAAATGAATCACTTTCTACTACGGCTGTAGCTAACTCTATCATGGGTTGCCCTGGAGCCCACACTACCTGCTTGGGGATAACTTACATACTTTCCCTCTTAGATCTGCCATCACTAAAAGGTAGCTCAATTTGTAGTGTAAAACTCTCCAGTATGCCTTTTGCAGCCACTCCATTAAAAGACCCCCTGCCCTCTGTGTAGAGCCACTAATTCTAGCTTCAGCAGATGGAATGCAGAGTACAAAAACCCTTCTGCAGTCATGTGGCTGCATAATGGATGACATAAAATCCTAAAATGAAATGGCTCTCAAAAATGTTTAGAGTTACCATCCCATTGTTGATGAAATAATTGAAGTAGGATGTGGCCTACAACTGGTATAAATTTTATGCCAAAACGATAATAGTTCAATGTATAGATGGCTGTTTGATCTCTGGATAACACTGCTTAATATTTCTGAGCTTACAACTAATCTTGCAAACAGGGTGTCCATCTCCTTTTGTAACCATACTGCTCCAATCCCAAATTCAGTGGAATCAATAAAAGCAATGAGTGGTTTAATGAAGTTCAAAGAAATTAAGATGGATTTTGAGAGCAAGGCATCCTTCAGTTTCTGAAATACTGCACCACTGTTATCAGCCCATTGCATATACTAGGTTAGGTTAGTCACAGGTAATAGAAGTCTGGAACAAATTTACAATTACAGTTCGGCAAGCCCATGAAAGTGTTCTCCACTTCAACTATTTTTTCCACATGAGTCATTACTATCAGCATGTCTATTACATATTTGAATAGATTACATTGGCCATGCCTCTATTTTATTTTGTTGTGGGTCCTGATAGTCCATCTTGGCATACTGAGTCCAAAACAACCTGCTTCTTACAAAAATAACTTTCACAGTCCACAGAGACAATGACCACATTGGCCTCTTGGGCCACTAAACATATTTATTATGGCTTGAATACCCTATCCATGACCTTATGAAACATTGCTAATGTTCTGCAGAGACCAGATGACAATACTCTGCATGAAAAAAGGAAATCTGACATGGAAATATAATTTTCGCTTTTACTTCTGGGACTTGTGCAATTTTTCAATAACAGTTAGGTCCAAAGTGCAGAAGCCAAGGCAGACCTCACTTTTTCACTAATTCATCTCCTCTGACATATAATGTGAGTCAAATATGGATATATTGTTTAGTTTTCTGAAATCATTGCATATCTGGGTTGATTCATCAGAATGGAGGACCAGTATTATGACATTCTTCCACTCTCTTTAATATTTTCTATAACCCCTAGCTAGATCATTTTCCATACCTTTTCTTTGACTGCTAGTCATTTGGATTCTGGCATCTGGTATGGTTCCAAATTTAGATTTTCAACAAACTCCTTAACCACTTGTTTCTGAAAGACTGATAGTATCTCTTCTGACTTCAAGACATTGTTAGGGCTTGAACTTATTTTCCAAACATACTCATTACAGATACCTTAGAACCATCTCAAGGCTTTCAAAAATGCATGTAGCATATCTCTTCATGTTTCCTTATTCCAGGTTGTTCCACTTTACAATGTGCTTTACATATCTTTATTTAACTTCAAAAAGTTCTTCTTTCTTTTAAAGGAACTTATTCTCAGCAGTGAACACCAACAAACAAGCTTTGTTCCATGTTTATTTGCTGTTTGTGCTTCGTGTGTCCATATCATATGTCATTTTATTATAGGCATTATTGATCTTAACCTTTATTGTAAGTCTATAAAATAAACATTTATAAAGGAGAGGGTGGTGCGTTTTCCTTTTCCCAAGTTGCTTTCACTATACTTAGTAAACCTTGAGAATATCTGATGTATCGCAGTTCAGACAGAGTGAATGATGTCAGGGTTTGGGGTACCTACCTCATAGAAAAGAGGAGACAATGGAGTAATATGTTCTAGTTTTCCATCTTATTCAGTTACTTTCCTTAATATAGACTTAAAAGATTATAATAACAAAATGATCAAGTAACCTGTCTGTTTGTACATGGCATACAGATGTTCTGAGCTGCTTTAACCTGAAAAGCTGATATGAAAGGGGTCCTTTGTAAGAATGTCATGGGGAATTCCTACTATAGAGGAATGTAGCACTAGCTTTTTAGCTATAGTCTTGCCAATAATCCTTTGCAAGGATAATGCTTCAGGAGATTTTGTTACCTCTGGAAATTTCATTACATAAGCATTTATTTCCAGAATGTACTGGTGACCATTGACCTGCTTTACAACTGGACTTACAGTGTCCATTGCTTCTCACGCATATGGGATTTCTATTACAAAGTTATTAAATGGTCACTAAACCTTGAGTTAGGTTCTGTCTTTTGGCATTGTTGGTAAGCTGCACAAAAACTTTCTCATTCCTCCATAATATTGGTCCAACAAAATCTGAATATAAACCTGGCCTTTATGACATTCTTAAATCATCACTAAAATATACCAATGTGCCAGCTTTGTTACTAGTGTTCTAAAAGACTTTGGTGTCAATAGCTTACTCACCATCTGTTCTCCTTCTCCCTTCTCTCTGCATATGAAGTGGGGATCTGTTTGTTTCCCTTATAATCTGATTACACTCTCTCTAACTCTGCTTAGTGTGCGTCTTCCCATTGTGAGTATCCTTACAATTTGAATGAATTACCTTTAGGCCATCCAGGTCAGGGTTACCGTCGTCATAACCATCAGGTAAGGAGGATGGTAGAGCATCTTTCTCTGTAATGGTAGGAACAGCTTTTTCCCATTCAGCTCACTTATCCTCTAGAAAAGACAATTCATTAAAGTTGTGTTTTGTTTCTGCCAGGGCGCAGGTAGTTTCTCTGTACCTATCTCACTAGTTCTCTTACTTAGTTCTGCGTGGTTTGCTTCTGTTCCCCTCTGTTATTCTGCTCGGATGTAGTAAAAGTTTATGCTTTGTTCTAGTCCCATTTTCTCTGTCTGCATGTGACATAGATCTTCACTGACTCAGTGTCGATACCCAATTCTATTGGGTTGTTTCTAAGCATAAATCATTCTTTTCAGTTTGTGTACTGACTTTTTTATTCGTTCTTTTAAACTCCTGTTTCTCTTTTATTATCTTTTGAACTATGTTTTTTTCCCTGTAAGTTTCAGCACTGACCTCTCATTTTATATTATATACTGAAGTCTTTTAGTAGGACTCAGTGTCAGGTTCATTTCACCAGTCCACCTAGACTGAAAGCAAAAGTCCTTCTAAGATTTCGAATTCCACACGAGCTTCTTTGCTGGGTCAGTGCATCTCTGTCAACAAATCTATTATACCATGACCCCCCCAAAACGTGCACGCTGATTGGCCAGCGTGCACATTGTAAATCGAGTTAGACTAATGGAAAAAGGTCCGGTCGCCCGGACTTTTTTCCATTAGTATAACTTTACTTTTAAAACACTGTCTCGCTATGTTAAATCGGTTTAACATAGTGAGACAGCTTTAAAATAAGCAACGGAGATCTCTGTTGCTTATTTTAAAGCTGTCTCACTATGCTAAACCCATTTAACATAGCGAGACAGGTTTTAAAAAAAAAAGCAACGGAGAAAGCAAGATCTCCGTTGCTTTTTTTACTGTTTCGCTATGTTAAATGGGTTTAACAAAGCGAGACAGTTTTAAAATAAGCAACGGACATCTCCGTTGCTTATTTTAAAGCTGTCTCGCTATGTTAAACCCATTTAACATAGCGAAACAGAAAAAAAAAAAAGCAACGGAGATCTTGCTTTCTCCGTTGCTTTTGCCCACAGAACTGCCGCGGATGCCAGACATCTGCGGAAGGGCAGTAAACAGGCATTATACTATGCCATTATTTAAGAAAAGTAATAGTTTCTTTTCTTAAATAATGTCATTATAATAGCAATAACACGCCTGGGTGTGGGTAATGCTATGTTACCCACGGTTGGCTTTGTTTGGTCCCTCGGGCTTCGCTCTCGGGACCAAACCATGCCAACCGTGGGTAAATCCAGCATTACCCACACCCAGGCGTGGGTTATTGCTATAGTTGTACACTTACCTCTATACACATTTTTTTTTTCCAAAGATCACTGAATTAGGGAAAGTACAGGCTATTTATCATACCATGTCTTCTGCACTAGAGATGCTGGCTATAATACTTTGTTTAAAAAAAAGTTTGCATTTCTGCTTCAGTTATAAAATATTCTATTCTATTCTGTCCCCATGCAAGCACTTTACTTCAATTGTCTGTTTGCAGCTTTTTACTTAAAATATTGCAGTTTAACTGACTTATTCATACTTCTTGAGTCTAGTAAACCATGATGCTCTTCTTATTCTTCTAAACTAGTATATTTAACAGATTTGTTCACTCACACTGTAACGAAAGGCAGATTAAACAGCCCTTCTAGCAAGTGAGAATTCATTGCCACATTCTGTAGGAGCACTTTCACATGCAAACTTTACCATCCTGAGGTCTAACAGAAAGCAATGCTTTTTTGCTTGTTTACAGGCATAGAAATGCTCACAAGTGAGGTCTTAATAACAGTCCTAGATGAATGCCAGTCAAATTTAGAACTTGATATAACAGTTAGTAACATGCATTCTACTGAGACAAGTAGAGGAATATTTAGTGTCACTCTGACACAACCACTTTCTTAATTTGTTAGGGAGTGCCATTTTAAATTTGTCCAAAGTCAGGATTTAAAAACAACCTTCCATCATTTACACAAGGTTTAAAATATGTATTAAATAACACATTTGTGATCTTATTGACTGATCACAGTCAAAAGTCAAGTTCTGAAGATTAAATGGTTGTGCTTCTAGTGAATTACTAGCCTTAGATAATATTTATTTTTTAATGTTTTGATATTTATGTACAGCAGCACCTTCTAAGTCCATGTATGCTTTTAGTCAGTCCGCAATGAGGTGTTAAACAAAACATCCTGACAAACAACCATGAAGCAAGTCTTCTCTTGTCACATAATGTTTATATACTACTAAGACTTAACATCTTTTTCTGATTAAAGCTTCTTCGTGGAATCACTGGTTATTAAAACTCCCAATGAAGTGCCCTGTTGTGTTATCAGGATGTTTAGGTGTTGTTGCAGATTTACTAGGTGTTACTATGAAACTTCACACTGCCACATAACTCCTTCAGAGTCTGAAGTAACTTTTTTAATTTTATACACCAACAGAAGTGAATGCGGAACATATATAGAGACAGAGCCAGGCCAACCTCAAACAAACTTTTTTCCTTTGCTGTAAAGATTCTGTTCCCAGCATGGATTCACACATGGGCACAACGTTAATACACAAACATTGACTGTCTGTAGACAATGTATCTAGTCAGGCATTCAGGGGAAAAAGAAAATAATTATCTCAATAAACAGAGGCAACAGTTTATCTTGGCATTAGGAGGTCAACTGGCACCCTAGACAAAAGGGCTCCATGGCACCAACCCTGCTCTCCACTGTCCCAACACATCACCCGTACACATCCGGGCCTAACCACAGCACCCAGAATACTTTTTCCATCCTTTTTCTCAACATTTGTCTTACTCTTTATTTTTCCTAAATGTATTCATTCATTCATTCAACACATTTTAATTAGGCAAGACTGCACTCTGATAACTGTGGAAGAAACAACTGCATTAAGCCGGGTGTCTGGGGGCCACTAGCATCTCAGAAGCCATGGGTATTCTAGATACACTGAAGTGCATTTTACAGTTTCTTTAAACAACCTTTTCATTCAATGATGTCCTCAACAAAAAAAAAAAAATGGTTGATGGCAAAAATTCAGTTTTGTTCTTCAACTTTTATTTTTTCCTGCTCATTTCAATGCACTCTAACTGCCTAAGACTACACTGTATTAAAGTAAGCTGATAGTCTAGTGAGCACAAGGAATTCAGAAACCATGGGATTGCACATGCTCTAAGTTATATTTTGGAGCTTACTTCATCCTTTTGATCCAATGATGGCACAAGCAAAAATCAGTCGTAAGGAAAGAAATTCTATCATACTTTTTTTTTTTATTTCAAGGAAGAAATAAGTTGTATCCAAGGTCTAATGCTCATGAGTTGACTGAGCAGCAGTACACAATAAACAGAAAAGACAAATGCATGTGATTATACATAAATCATATCTGGAAATATTACCGGCCTCCCTACTCCACTATAAAAATGTAGACACTTTCTATGTATTCTTATCCAATGTTTAATTAGGATTATAAATTAATGGACAAGTGGCCACAGTCATATATTTCAAGTTGCTGCTGTCATATGCATATACAGCATGCTTCATCATCCCTGCCTTCAAAAGGCAGCCACATTATGTGTTCCCCTCTTTTGATGACAGACTTTGACAAATCTGAAAAAACAAATAGAACATGTTTGCCATCAGACATATATCAAGAGAATGCTTCTTTACCTATTCTTTACTTATTTGTTTAAATTGAGCAAGTGACAAGTGGGTCAGTTATTGTCATCCAGGCAACCCCCTACCAAGTAATTATAGCCATGCGTATGTATAATTAAGATGTTGGATTGTGGTAAAAGAGTGTGGCCATGTAATTCATTTCACTTTTGTTTAAACCATATATTTGCCACACAATAAAATATTCCAAATTGCTACATACAGATCACACTAGCCTTGCAAATCCAGTACAAATAAGCTAACAACAGCAATTGGCTAGTCATGTCTTCCTTTTAAAAGCCCCAGCAAATATACCTACTTTTGTTGTACATATCAGGTGTCCAGTTAAGTAGTCTGTCTTTCTCCTCTCAGAAGCACACTTGCCACATATTAAAATAATCAAACTAGGTAACTGTATAAAAAAATGTCTGCGAATACACCAATAAGTGCCCAAGTTACAAGACCGTGAACAAATACTGTAACGACCAAACGACCAAAATAATATAAAACACTTAATTTTATTATATAAAATGTAGAATATGTTTTTGTAGGAAATGTTCTTTTCGGTTTCTTTCCAGTCCTTATTGCTTCATCGTTGATGTCATATAATGAAAAGTCAAAAGTGAAATTAGAGGCTGCGACTGTGTGAATCATTGATATCTAACACATTAGCAATTCTCCCTGTATGTCCACCTTGACCGTTCGGTATCTCAAGGCTATCCGATGAAACATTTACATCCTGTCCATCCAATCTTGATGTAAAGCTGGAATTAATGTCACCATTATTAATTTGACCTTTTGGAACTTGACTGTAGTTCCGGATAGCAGAATTAAATGTATCCAAACTGTCAATATTACCTCGCTGTGGTTGCGATGCTTTTGTCTTGTTTGAAGCGAGCTTACCAGATACATGTGCTACTACATTTACTTGTATTGTCTAATTATGGTTGTGTCACTTTAAATATTTGATTGTGTTTTGGCGCCAAAAAAGACATATAAGTGACTAATTCAATTTGTTTTGTGAGTTCTGAGGAAGTCCTGTTATAGTGGGTGAAAGCGCTAAACTTCGGTTTATCATTTTATATAATAAAATTAAGTGTTTTATATTATTTTGGTCGTTTGGTCGTTACAGTATTTGTTCACGGTCTTGTAACTTGGGCACTTATTGGTGTATTCGCAGACATTTTTTTATACACATATTAAAATAATCCAAGTCGCTTAAAAAAATCACACTAGTCCTGCAAAGCCTGACTGAATGACAGCAGGCTGCTAGCCACTCTCCTCCACAGATATCCGCAGAAATTATACCTACTCTGTTTTCTTGTGTATTTCAGGAGTTAAGTAACCCATCTTACTTCTCAGAAATGCATGCTTGTCCTACAAAGCCAGATAATGACTTCTTAAAAAGTGAGCAAATGACAAGAGGGTCATTTACAGTTACTTTCATCCTGCCAACCTCCACTCCCAACCCAGCAGTTATAGATATGATGTCTGATGGCTATGTAAAATATTTCACTTTTTCTCCACACCACACAGATACGTTTTCACAAGACATTAAAATTTGTCTCATTGATCCACACAAACCAGGACCAGAAATATTGCACAAAATATCTGACCAATCACTGTAAAAAATGATGCATAATTTACCTCACTGTCACTGCTTGGGTCTCACTAGTTTCATTACATTCCTCTTAACTGTCCAGAATTCTGGAGAATGTCCCTCTTAGAATATTCACTCCGTAAAATAGTAAGCCAGATATAAGAAATGTATACTTTTTTTCCAAAATGCATCGTATTGATGTAAACCCTCTCCTGAACACCATGGTTTTGTGACTATAATTTGAGCATTGTGAGGGCTCTGCTCTGTGACTTTCCAATGCTCAGGTCTACAATACAAAAATGTAGAAATAGAGCTAAAATATAACGAGAAGTTAAACACTCTAATTAAGCTAAATTATTGTGCCAGCAGGCAGACACTGAGTAGTGTTAAATGTTGACTTGTATTCATAATAATGTGCTGGAATATGGTAATAGAAAACAAAGATCATTCAAACCATTGTTTCAAAACAGTGTATTGTAACAGACTGGTTGTCAGAAAGGCTTTGTAGGTTTGTTGTTTTTTTACTTTTTTCCCTGTCTATTCTGTCTGATGCTATGTATATACTATGCAGAAATGATTCATAAATTCATTCATCTGGGTGCATACATTGTTTCAAAACAGTGTATTGTAACAGACTGGTTGTCAGAAAGGCTTTGTAGGTTTGTTGTTTTTTTACTTTTTTCCCTGTCTATTCTGTCTGATGCTATGTATATACTATGCAGAAATGATTCATAAATTCATTCATCTGGGTGCATACTGCTTTGTTTGGTGACACAAGAAACATATTCAGCAGCTAGCAATATATGTATAGCATAGAAAGAACAGTAAATACATACAGTGCTTTTTCTAAACAGACTAACAGCCATGAAAATGATTTTATGTTTATGGTTTTGTGTGTTGTATGCTAACAGGGCACCTGCTTTCCTCCTTGCCTGTAGTCATATTGCTGCATTTTATCACTTTTCTGAAGACTAGAAGGGCATTTCAGTCAACCTCTCACAAATTTGTGGAGATGAGCATGATTTAAATGCAGGGTGAAGTGTTTTAATTAGCTAATATATTTTTTTAACAATGAGTCTTATTATACAATGATGAAATATATAATTGTAGTTTAATATAAAGATGTTAAGCATACCTCTCAACCTCTGAATGCAAAAAATCTGGACAAAACCTGATATGATGGGGGACAAGGACCCAAAAATAGTGATAGTTTTTAAATATTGCTCTTATAAATGTAGAAAGTTACTAGAATAACAGGATTTGTGTTAGCATTCATTTTTCTGGATATGAAGTCTGAAACTCAAAAGCATGTTATTATTTAGTGACTTCAGTCCTCAGATCATCCCGATTACTTGCCAGAAAATCACACATTTTTGAGGAATAGACCCAAAATATGACACAAAAATCTGGATATTCTGTGAAAATCTGGACAGTTTAGAGGTATGAATTTGCATTTGCTGCATTTTAGCAGGGTACATGAAGTAAGCAGGTTAAATAAAAAAATAACATTAATTGACTAACACATGTATTTGAGCAGACAGGCTGTCTCTGAAGTGATTACTGTCTGCTTAGTTTTTAGATACACTTGAAAGCACCAGCTAGCTACAGTGGATGAATGCACTGAGAAGGGCAATATTTTCACTTCACTGAACAAACTTTACTGCATTCACATCAATTTACAGACGTGTAGTCTTCACGATTGCAGCGCTAGCAAGACATTCAGTATGAGAAAAGTAGCCTTACTGTAAAACAATGCCCTTATGCTTTGCTTTATGTCAAGTATAACTTGATTATGTGATTTAAATAACCTGCAACAAGCTCAAAATAAACTAAGCACACCGGAATTCCAACAAGAAGAGACTGTGATAATGACAAGATGATATAATTCAAATATTTGATAGAAGAGAAAGGAGTACATTGTTCAAAGTAGAGAAATGACCATAAAAGAACAAATAAGTTGTTAGCTGAATTTTCTCATCAAGTTATGCTAACTGAAACTGAGACAAATGAGAAGTACCAACCGTAGCATTTATTCACAGAAGGAGTGCTAATTAGTAACTCAATCTGCTTGGGAAAGTGGTACTAATGATACAGAAGTCTGGGATTTAATAGATAAGTAACAATGGGTATGGAATTCATCGTTAAGTTCTCTGTAAAGTAGTTACACAAGGTAGGTGAATAGAGATATAGATAAACCAAGGAGTTGTTTGGGTCATGCCCCCTCCACATGCAGCTGGCCTTTGACTGTCACTAGCTCTTCCCCTTGTTCTCTGGGTCTACCAGATCACCTTAGCCACATCCGGACTCAACCTGATCCAAGTCCTTGGTCACTGAGGAGATCAAGGATGCTGCTGTAACATCATACTGGTGGCAGGAAGTTTGCCCTAACCCCCCACCCCCACCTTACAGCAGCCGTGTGAACTCCCCATTGCTGACGTTTGGTGGAACATGAGCAAGATCCTGACAAAGTGACATACTGCATGCAGCATGGAGCTCAACAGGCTCTTGTGATGCTATTGCTGCAAGCTTAGGCTGCCAAATTTCCCCCAGAATGAGCGATCCGATATCAACTGCTAAGTCACTCCCTAACTCACAACTGGGACTTCTCCAGCACCTATGCTGCTAAGGAGTCTAGTTTTCCTGGACTTTGTCCCTGCAAGTTATATGATTAATGTATGGTATTTGGAAATAGGATTTATTTGCAGATTTACCTCTTGGGAAATTCTACTTTGATGATTCAGTGTAGAAATGTATGCATTAGTGAGTTGTGTATCATCAATATGCAGTACAATAAATAGATGAAATAAAGGAGGCATGTTTGCACATCAGCATAGCAGATGACTACAGTAGTCTTATTGATGAGCTAAATTGGTAAAAAAGAAAAAAAATGGGAAAATTGAAGACTGTGTGGGACAGATGTAAGACACGTATTAAGAGGAATAGAAATATATGCATTTGATAAAGTAGCCATTATAATAAACAGATATATGTAAATGGACAATATATGGGACAAGAAGTCCTTATCTGCATGTCTGTGTTTCACACATTGACTTTACTTGTGTCCTTACATCAGATGACCTGAAGATAAACTTGGTCTAAAACATTTGGTGATGTACAACCAAGGATATAGTCCAAATTGATTCTGAATATCTTGCAATGTATTGTTATACTTAAAAGATCTGTAGTAGCTTCTGGCATTTCAGTAGATTATCATCAATAGGCATTTATTATCATAGCAACTTTGAGCAACTTAAACATCATGTAAACAGTATCAATTTGCACTATCATGTTGAATGTGCAGGTGAAAACACCAGATCTGCAGACTTCCAGCATCTACTAATATTACATGAACACGACACACCAACATCTGACACGTGCACATATGACTGCTGAGAGTACAAACCTACCACTTAGACTACAGAATTGCAGATGGTATGAAGAGTTTGCTGCCCCGGCCAGAGAACAACTACATTACTGCCAAGAAAGAAGCAGCTGAACAAGGCCCTACAGACACATAAGCATTAGTTCTATAAAGAAATGGCCGGAGCCATAATGCAAAGTTCTAATAAAATGCTTTTGAAAATTGTATGTAGACTGTCAATTAAGACTCAATGTATGGACATACATGGAAAGCAGTGCTACAGGAAAAGCAGCTCTGTCGCAACACATTGGATTGCATTTCCTGGATACATAGTATCTTATTTATTTCTGTTTGTTGACCAGATAGTCGAGCTGGCCCAAAAACCTTATTCAGTTACAATCTTGGCCCATTAAGGCAAGAATGCAGAGCTTTCATATTGACAGTAGCAGCTTTACAATTGCTTAGATTGTATAATATGACTAAATACTACCATAAACTTTTGTTTTATAGTTGCATAAATTATACAGTATGACTTAATACCATCATGAAGTATGGATAAGATCAATCATTCCAATAAAACAATATAATCAATATCACAGGAGAAAGGTTAGACAGAAAAACTACAAAGACAACGCACTAATTGCACAACATATCCTGAATAAGTATATGTATAGTAAATCACATGGAAAGACAATTTTGTAGACTTAGCTATTTAACTAACTGGTTATGAAAGTTTAAAACAGTAACATTGATTGCACCACTAAATACTATAATTTGCTTTTCTATATACAATATATACAATGTATACTTCCAGTTTTGGGCATTCATCAGCTTACAGCATTTCTCAAATAGCTGGGTGTATTTTAGGCTGAGGTATCTAGAGGCAGGTAACCATATTACCCATTATGCCTGAAGCAAATACAAGCTATTTCACTTTGCAGATGATTTGCCAGGGTTGATTTGAATCCTTGAAGAATATTCTGGCTTTTTATCTCTGGAGATAGATTGTTCCATAGGGCTGAATAAGTACTCAATAAGACAACATTTCTAGGCTGTGTTTAAAGTGTATGACTGCTCTCTAAAATGGAGTTTTGTTCTTTGGGTGGACAACACCCTTCATTTAATACTTGTACAGCAGAGTATCTACAAAGCAGATAGATCTTTTGATGATAGGTAGCTAAATGACTTTCTTGAGAAGACTTCAGTGAGGGGGGGGTATATGGGTCTGCAAGCAATGTTAATATGCAGATTTTGTTTTTGGCAGTCTGTTGGTATTATAGAAGAATGAGAGATTAGTAATGGAAGTTCATATGCATGCTTTGGAAGGTTTTTAGAAAGGCTTAAATCATGTAATACATTACAGTGCACTAATGATATAACTAAAACTAATATAATTTTAGTTGTGCTACTACTTTATTAGCTATAATGTCACTATAAATGCCGAAGATGAGTGTTAACTAAAGTGTCAGTATTAATGCTGAAGATGGGTGAACAATCAAGAGTATTTACGTTACTCTGTGTTGATGGAGTCTTGGAGTCTCTGTAAGGGAGGAAAGTGCAAACTGTGTGGATTTATATATATATATATATATATATATATATATATATATATATATATATATATATATATATATATATATATATATATATATATATATATATATATATATATACATATATATGTACAAAATATCTGAAAGGGGCCTATGGACCAGCCCTCTTGCACAGTTAACAAACAAACAGCAGTGCAAGTGTGCTGTTTACTGACAACTGTGATTTGTGAGAGGTTTGCCTCCAATATGAATAAGCATTTCCACCTCTCATACATGGATTCATTATTAAGTAGTAGTAAGGGATTATCAGCAAACATTAGACATCTTCTACACTGTCTTGAAGCTCCTGGTACTAGCCGGGTGGCTAGAGATAAAGTAAGGGAAGACTGTGCTCCCGTACCAGCAGACATCTCTAGTACAGAGCTGAGAGTTAGGCAGTAGAAAAGCTATATATTATAATGTTTTAATAATCAAGACAAAAATGTTTATTATACTACCATATTTGTGCAGGATTACAATATGGTAAATAGCAATAACGTAAAGGGCAGCCAAAGGAATGGCTGATGAGTACAATGCAGACATGGATGCCATGAGTAGTGCAGGTTTAGTTTAAGAAATACCGTATGTTAAAGCACATAAGAACTCAATGATAGCATAGATTCCACAAGTAAAGCTGACTTATGACACACAGTATAGTACACCAGAGCAGACTGCAATGAAGGCAGGAACAGATGTCGCAAATAAATCAAATTTAGAAAATACATTATGCTATAGTAATACGAGTACACATTGCAGTGTACACAGTAGAGAATATTAACACATAAAAAAGAATTAAGATGGAGAAAGATGACATTGCTGACAGAGGCAGCACAGGTTAACAGGTTTAGAACAGTGCAGTGCAGCACACTAATAAGACATCTAAAGCAGGCTTAGCACACATAATACTGTGCAGCATGCTAATACCACAGCTAAGACAGCATTAAGGTATACAGTACGGTTTGGTATACTAATGAAGATAAAAAAATACAGCAGAGGCATATCCATGAAGGAATGACAAAATGGAATACACAGAAAAAAAGAAAGAAAATGCATATAATACACACACACACACACACACACACACACACACACACACACACACACACACACACACACATCTATCTATCTATCTGTCCATCTCTCTATTTATACCTCTCTATTTATATCTATCTATCTACAGATAGAGATAAAAAGATAGATAAATATGTCTGTTTGGGTGTATGTGTTAGTGTGTGCGCATGTGTGTGTATGTATGTATATGCATATATGCATGTATATGCATATGTGTATGTATATGCATTTGTATATGTATATGTATATGCATATATATTCCAGCAAGCTATAGTTTGGTATTGAGACATTTTAATTTAAAAAGAGCCTGGTTATTTTTCCAAAACCTGATAAAATTCAGCTAGATTACTATTTGGAGTTGCCACTTCATTATTCTTCAATGCCCACATTGCCTGAGTCACTTTTTGTAATGAAAAGGGTTTATACTGCTTTGAACATCTTGACTTTTAGTCTCTGATCTACTGATTCTTTACTTTTGATTTACTAGTTGTTACATAAATGAAAATAATATTTCAAAATCATGCTTTTTTATTTCATTAAAAGATGAATAATAATTAGCATCATTATCGCAGACCTGGACAACAGAATTCTTGTGCCTTTTCCCACCACTGATTGGACATAGGATTTACTATTTAGCATGCAAGCACTGATTCCAGGTAGTATAATATCAACTATATCAATTTAAATATCTTTCAAGCTTTTCTCACAGATTTTTTTTCACGTTCTTACCCTTAATGTATTCATAAATAATTAAAATTGTAGTTGCTTTTATCTTATACATATGTATAATTGCATGAAAAGTACACTTAAATCAATTGCACAATATATATAAACATAACTGGCATTTGAATGTTTACCTGCCACAAGTTATATATATTTTTTTACTTAATGAATAAATTCATTCTTTTGCAATGGTTTTGCAAAATGAGCTAGGAAAACCTCCGGGCACTGAACCCAACCCAGTTTTGTTTCATCAAGGGCAGGTCATGCCTTCTCAGCCTGGTAGACATCTTTGTGAAGGTCACCAAAGCAATGGATGAGGACAGAATTTATTACACTGTCTATATTGACCTGGTTAAGTAATCTGACACAATATTCCACTTCAGCATTGTTGACAAACTCAAGATGTCGGTATAAACTCTTATGTTACCTAATGGATAGCCAGCTGACTCACAGACAGGACCTAGGAAATTAGAACTGGGAAGTCCACCTCTACAAAGAGGCTAGTCATTAGTGGTGTCTCTCAGGAAATAGTCCTAGGACTGCTCCTTTTTGGCATCTACTTCCCTGAAGTCAAGGTCAATGCCAAGGACTTTGGCTGATCAAATTTGCAGATGACTGCAAATTAGAAGCAGTCATAGAATCCCCCACAGTCACTAATGGTCTCCAAGAAGGGCTGAAAAAAAACAAATACTGGCTGTCAGAACCATGGAGAAAATCTAAATGCCAAGAAATGTATAATAGTGTTCTTTTGGAATTCAACTAACTCTTGCAACTTTCATATTGACAACACACCTCTAAGAGTTGAGCCAGTAATCAAGCACTTGGGGATACACTCAGTAATATAGCCTTTGTCCATTGTGTGTCTATGGTTGTGAGAAAAGTTTGTGCAACTTAAAAAAAAAGGTATGGCATCTAAGTCCAAGGAGGTTAATGTCCCACTATATGCAGCATTCATCTGACCTATCATTGAGTACAATGCCACATTTGGTTGGTACCAAACCAGGAACATCCAACAATTGGAATATCCACAGAGGTTTCTAACTTATTCTCCTTTGTAGTCACATTATTCTATACATCCATCTTCTATATAGCTATCTCCCATACACTAACATTTCTTCATACTCTCCCCCTCTCTTTATTCATTACTACTACCAACCTTCTATTCTGATTACCATCTCTATGACTACCACCCTCATTACCTCTAATCTTTTCAAGTACAACTTCTTAATGTTCATTTCTCACACTCCTCCTCTCCTTTCCTCTTATTTACTACATCTTCAGCAACATCACCCTTTTCCACTTAATATATTTCCTTTTTCTAAATCTCAGTTATTATCTGAGTGCTTAGCATTTCAAATCACCTATACATGTACGTCAACCACAGGTGTACTACATTGAAATTAGTTTATTAGTGTGAATCAGGTGTGTCTGCATACTCTAAATATACAATTGTTAAGACTACTATGTTAACTATAGCTGTTCTGCATTGTAATCAGTTTATTAACATGAATCAAGTGTGTGTATATATTCTAAATGTACTACTGTTAAACATCTTTCCTCCCTCTGTGCTGTATATACTCAAAATGTGTGCCTTGTGTTGTACTGTATATTCTTCTTGCACTGTATATATTCAAAATGTGTGCCTTGTGTTGTGCTATTTATTCTACTTGCACTGTATATACTCAAAATGTGTGCCTTGTGTTGTACTATATATTCTGCTTGCACTGTATATACTCAAAATGTGTGCCTTGTGTTGTACTATATATTCTACTTGCACTGTATGTACTCAAAATGTGTGCCTTGTGTTGTACTATATATTCTACTTGTGTTTCTTGTAGAGCTTTTCTCCCTGGGCCTGCACTGAAAATGGGCTCTGCTTGGCCCAGTGGAATTTCCCGGTAAACAAATGCCAATGAATGAATGAATAAATAAATAAATAAATAAATAAATAAAAGACTACAGGCATAAATAACATATTCTATGCAGACCACCTCAAAAGCCTATCCCTGTATTCTGCATTCTATCGGCTTTTTGAATTGAGATCTTTGCAAGATATTTTAATGAACCTCCTGAATATCCACAAAACAAACAGCACCAGAATTATCCCTTGTAAAGACATATAATTTGCTTGTGATACAAATAGCACCTGCTGAAGAGGCAGCTATGTATCACAGAGACTACCTCTTTTCTGGAACAGATTTCCTATCAACATGAAGCAGAGTCCCTCCTTAACCCAATACAAATGTATCTTGGACAGTTGGATGGAGAACAGAAAATCCAGCCATAGGTTGGCATCTATATCTCTATTGGACACAGGCAGCCTATAAATGAATCATCTCTCAGTCCCCTTTTTTTAAATGTTTCATCTCCCAAATCCATGCATACAGTTACCAAGGGTACTAGAACTTGTCAGAGACTCAGAATGCATAGCTAGGCTCAAAATGACCTCAGTGGTCATTAGCCTAGTACACACCTATGAAGATATGAACATATGAACTAAAAGAACCTTATAGAACATGTTGATATTTGTAACTTCGATGTTTTGAAATTGATCTATTGGGTATCAGTGCACTGTCCATTCAATCAAGTGCCTTATATCTATACATAGATGTACAGATATGCGCGTGCACACACACACACACACACACACACACACACACACACACACACACACACACACACCTCCAAAGTGTCCACCTGGTACCAGCATCAAAAACAAACAAATCCATACACTGATGTTGAAAGATGTCCATATATATTTATATATATATATATATATATATATATATCTATATATATATATATATGGTTCTACCTGACTTCGTCGACAGCGCAGAAGACCGACAGCGAATTCTCCAGAAGATCGAAGAAGACCGACGAATCGCGGGTTGCAGAACATCGACAATGCAGAAGACCGACCACGGATGACAACACCACGCCGAGGATGCCGACATGGGAAAGGCTGTGTGAGTATCGGTAGTGACGGACGTTCGAGGCAGGTAAGTGTGGAGATTGACGGTCTGTGGGGATAGGGGTGGGTTAAGTGAGTTAGGGGTGGGTTAAGTGAGTTAGGGTTAGGGAAGCGATAGGGGTGGGTTAAGTGAGTTAGGGTTAGGCAGCGATCCGCGTGGGTTAAGTGAGTTAGGGGTAGGATGGGGTAGGGGCGGGGTAAGTGAGTTAGGGTTAGCGGGCGGGTAGGTAAGTGTGCGATAGTGACGGACCTTAGGGTTAGGGTAAGGTTTAGTGTGGGCTTGTAAGGATTTTGGTGTGCTTGTGTTGTGTGTGTGGTTTGTGGAATGGGGATGTGTTTTGTTTTTAATAATTGTTATTGTGGTGTGTGCAGTGTATGGGGTTTCGTGTTTGTGTACGGTCGGTTATTTCGATTTATCGGTTATGTGTGGTTTCGTGTTTATGGACTGTCGAATATGTGGTGTCGGTGATGTGGTTGTCGGTGTTGTGTGGTTTCGGCTATGTCAGGTAGAACCATATATATATATATATATATATATATATGTGTGTGTGTGTGTGTGTGTGTGTGTATATATATATATATATATATATATATATATATATATATATATATATATATATATATATGGGTCTACTTCATAATATTGAAATTTCATAATGTTGAATTTCATAACATTGAGACCAAAACATCTAAATCCCAAAACACTGAAAACCCGAAACACTGAAAACTCAGAACATTGAAAGTGTGCTTCATAATATTGAAAACTACAATGCATACATAAGAAGCATCCTTTCCACCTACAACAACACCTAACTAACAAACACACTTTCTACTACACTGAGGTTATGAAATTAAATTGTTTCACTGTAGTTTGATCTTGGAGTAGGTATATTTAATTTACGGGGGTGTGGTGGGCAGAGCCCTCCACATGGGGGGTGCAGGGGGTAGAGGGGGGCAAGCCCCCCTGCAGAAATGTAGTAGAAAGTGTGTTAGTTAGGTGTTGCTGTAGGTGGAGGGGAAGTTATTTACTTGTGCAATGTAATTTTCAATGTTATGAAGCATACTTTCATTGTTTTGAGTTTTCAATGTTTTGGGTTTTCAGTGTTTTGCATTTTCGATGTTATGGTCTCAGTGTTATGAAATTCAATATTATGAAATTTCAATGTTATGAAATTCAATATTATGAAATTTCTCTCTCTCTCTCTCTCTCTATATATATATATATATATATATATATATATATATATATATATATATGCATATGGGTTCCTTTCAGATGATCAAACTTCAAATTTCATATGGCCAAGACCATATGATCGAAGCTTTAAAACTTCGAACATTCTGAACGGAGATCTCCATACATCGCAGAACGAGAAATTTTCCCTTTTCCTCACTGTAGTGTGATCTCAGAGTTGCTATATTTAAATAGCAGGGATTGTGGGGGTGCAGAGGGGCTTGCCCCCTGCAAAAATATACAGGATTATCATTTAGTTTTGTTTTTGTTTTTCTTTCAGGTGTTCGAAGTTTTGAAACTTCGATCATATGAAGTTTGAAATGCAAATGTCAGTCATCAGTTTCTAACTTTACTCCCCAATGACATGCCAATGATTTGCCAGAAAATTAAAATGTTATGAGGAAAAGATCATAAATATGTGACAAAAGCTGGACATTTGGCACAAATCAGGACAGTTGAGAGGTATGCACACAAATATATGTAATAGTGACTCACATCAGTCCAGAGATCATCCCAGTGATATGGCAGAAAGCCACAAAATTGATAAAGAAAACATATGGATATACTGTGAATATTGGGACAGTTGAGAGGAATGAATGTGAAGTATATGGCAAACACAGTTGTGTATCTACACTGCAGAGTATTGTGATATCCCATTCCTGGCATTTGTACTAAAGTTGTGTTAATGATCTGTAACAGGATATGGACTGCCATGTAAAATGATCACTCAGGGGAAGTGTTTGTATTGAACAGGAACACACAGATGAATTGTATGAATGAACACAGGGAAAGAGGGCAGGTGAAACTCGCTCATGTACAGCAGAGGTAGTCATGTAAATGGAAGATGGTTGTAGCAGCAACACCAAATGCATATCTATATGGTACAACACTGCCTGTACAATGAAAATGTGTTGTCTGTGACTGTCAAACAAGGTGACATAACAATGCAGAAGATGTCTGAGTGAGATAAGCATCCTTACATAAATAATGCAGAGGCTATCTATAAGGGATCTGACATGCAACGGGGTTAGGGTGCATACTGGGAAGCTGTGCAAACTGATATGCCTGCATATGAGTGTACTCTCAGCAGAGGTCTCCAGCAAGGTGACCATAGGTAAAGGACCACAGAAAACATTACAAAAGCCAACCATGATCATGGACAATATCAGAATAATACCACCTCTAATCCCATGCCTCTGACATAACATATGTGATGTGGCGTGATAAGAGATGAGCTTGCACGCACACACACACTTGAACAACTATTATGATACATTGACACTCTATGAGGGTAACCATGTGCACTGTCCTGGCACTGTAATATCTGCAGCAGGTGTTAGGAGAGGCACTGCTATACCTGTATGCAACAGTATGGGCAACACAGGCTATTTGCCTTGTGTGCATGGCATATATGTATTGCACAATCCAGACTGTCATTAATGATATACATACCATTAATGTTGTCAAATACTTATGTATGTAGTGTGTGCATATGCAGAACAGGCAGCACACATGCATCTGGTGTAACAGCTTGATTTGTGTTCCACACCATCAGGCAGTCATGTATATTCCCAAAAATAATACCTAGGTATGGTCAATAAGCTGTGTGAAAAAGGTGGTACACTTCAGTTATCCATCTCTGGAAGATATGTAGGAAGGTACATGAAGAAGGGTGCATTGTACACAATTATTCGTCTGATGAAGGCTGGAAACCATGAAGGTATTATGGCCTCTGATGTGCATGTCCATCACATATCCAGTACTTGTGTCACATTCAAGGGAGTAGTCAGCACTGTGACCACATGCTGGTGGATGTACCACTTGCCACCTACCCCAGGACACTGGTCACATACATGTTGGTCTGATTATAAGGTGTGAAGTCCACATTATACTTGAGTGGCTTGTTTGTTTCCTGATTGAACAAATCCCTCCATGTTTCTTGTCATTGCAGGTGTTGTCATGGCTGTGGCAACAGTTTTTGGTATGTGTTGATACTGTCTGTATTATACTAATACCACAGTTAGAGTTAATGATTGCCCACAACCTGTTGTCCTTTAGGCAGCTGTTTGAAGACAGCCAGTGTATGTCATCTGTGATGTCTATCACTTACCTAATGGGCAGGAAAAGGCCTGTCAGACACCCCTGAGGTACCTACCTGATCACTGGACCTGACATATAGGTCACGTTACCCATTTCAAAATAGAGAGATGCCACATATGTCATACACTGGTCTACATATTTGGTGATATAACTGTTTATGGATACATATGACAGTGTTGATTGAATACCTCAGTGTGGATTTGTATCAAATGCCTTGTCCTGGTCAAGTTCTACAAGATTATACTGTTTTCATCATGCATGCCCTTAATGTCCTCTTTGAGGACATCTATCAGATGTAACGGACTTGTAGCATTAACAACTCACACAGGTCTGTTGCACACACCTGGAATATTACTAGTGTACATGTAGAAGAGGCTCATGATGACATGTAGGTCTACCTCACAGTCGAGAAGAGTCAGGATGTCTCTATACATACATGCAGGGGATGCTGTCCCCCCAACTCAGGTGGGTGCATGTTGATGTACACCCTTGTATGGGAAAATAGGCCATCTGGAGGGTGTGTTGAACTGTGTATTTAACCATATCAGTAAGGTGTATGTGCTGAGTCATGCCATAGGTGATCCGTGATGTTGTCACAACCCACTGATTACATGTGATAGGCCTGGATGAAGGTAAGACAGTGCATACTGCCTATCAAGATCTGGCCTAGGGTTTTGACACAATCCCCAACACAGGTATCACTGAGAAAACCTTCAAGCTGGGGATTAACCCTTATGTCAGTTGATGGGTAACCAATTGGCTCACTGACAGAAGAAATCATGTGAAAGTTGATGAATCAACCTGTAACAGTAGAGCTGTTACCACTGGCAAACCCCAGGGATCTGTGCTTGGCCCTTCATGCTTTGAACATTATTTCTTGACATTTCAGGTTAAAGTATGTGGTCTTTGGCTTACGTTTGGTGATTCTTGCATATTGTAGGCAATTACTGAGTCCACCAATAGTGATAAGTTAGTAAAAGAGGAACTAACACCCACAACTGAATGTGACAAAGGCACACACTCTACAAATAAATGCAGAAATGTGTGTTTGTAATGTTGTGCATTTGAAAAGTGGAATTCCATGTTAATCACAGCATTGACAACAGTCCTGTATGTAGAAATCCAGTGATGCAAGCACTAGGAACTCAAGTAGATAGCACTCTGAACTTTGAACACTAAGTGACCACACTGATATTGAAAGCTTATGATGTGCACATCATCAGTCACCTGATCATACTGAGATCTTAGGATTGTATGACAGCACTGTAGTCAAACTTCATCACAACACCAATAAAGTATAATGCTCTCTTTTTCATGTACCTCACCAGACACATGTAGCAGCTGGAGAGACCAAAGAATTTTCTCAGCAAGATAACACAGTGCCTACAAACCATACCATGGTGTATGTGGATAGATTAAAAGCTGTGTCACTGTAATGTTTATTGTATAGGAGGAGGTGACTTTTGCCTGGACTCCAGGCCAGTTGCTGACCTTGCCCTCATGGCAGTACTGCATATGCAAAAACCTGAAATAGCTGATGACATCAGAAGTGTCTGTTGAGGAGAATATAAGAGTTTCCCACATGCTTGTGTAAAATGGTGTCTGTAATATCAAGCAACAGATCACATACACACACACACACACACACACACACACACACACACACACACACACACACACACACACACACACACACACATAAACACACACACACAGTTGACTACAATGAAAATAGAAACCCTACCAAAGTACACAGACTACAGAACCCAATGATTTAGACAAGCGCTACAACTCAAGTCTGACTTGGCATGTCTCAGACAGCAGTTTATGTATTTTTGTATTTATTTATTTAATATTTGTTTACCAGGAAAGTCCAACTGGGACAGAGCCCATTTTCAGTGGAGATCCAGGGAGCAACACTCTAAATGCATGTGTTTGGAATGTGGGAGGAAACCCACTGGAATGTAGGGAGGACATGCAGACTCTGCACAGAAGGCAAACAAAACTGCAGGATACAAACTTCTGCTCTTCTGGTTAGACATACAGATAGCTCACTTCAGTGAGAACAGAACCCCTTCCTTTCTAAGTACACAGATTAGAGAACTCAGTACTTTATGCAAGCGCCATGTCACAAATCTGACTTTTATATGGCTGAAAGTCACCTTATAGTGGATGACATCAGCAGTACATGTTATAGAGAAGAAGTTGAGAGGACTGCATGAAATGGATCTGTAGGCATGCTCAAGCATCAAAATATTGTCAGTCCATGAAATTGAAGTGGTAACTGCAAGATACACACTTCTGCACTTCAGGCTAGACACACACACACACACACACACACACACACACACACACACACACACACACACACACACACACACACACACACACCTAGTTGACTGCAGTGAGAACAGAACCCCTATCTAAGTACACAGAGTACAGAGCACAGTACATTATGCAAGAACCATGACACAAGTCTGACTTTTACAAGATTGCCAGTGAACTTATAGTAGATGACTTCAGAAGGTTATGTGGGAGAAAAAATAATGGGAGACCTGCATAGGCTCATAGCTTCATATCTACATAGGAGGCTACTATCTTAATGGCCCTACAGTGTAAAAACACAAGTATTGAGCAAAGCTGGATGGTCATTGTTAGCAGAGTGATTTTGTGAGCAGCACCACATATCCCTGTCTATGAGGAACTTAGGTGCCACACCAGAGGTAACTTTACAATCACTCAACTAGTAGTCAAGGTTAAGCTTGAATATGTTCATTGAAGAACACTGATTCACATGCAGTGGGAGCCTATTACAGAGGATTCTGAGTCATTGTGAGATATATCTGTCTCCCCAGAATGTTCCATTTATGTCACAGACTAGGTTGAGAACCCTTGTTTAAGTTATTCCATTTGATTTGCAGATGTTGCAGCATTTCCAGTATGGCAGGGTATGAGACTGATCTGTAGGGCAGGCATAGGTCACCTCTCAGCAGCCCATATGATATTGAGTACACTTATGGGTCTTTTATCTTTCCATGTATGTCATGTTTGGAGGCCTTGGAGTCTCCCTGGCACAACCGTGTTTTCTCCAATAGCTGCAGGTGTTTGGTGAGGTACAGACATAAGGGAGCATTGTACTCAATTAGTGGTTTGATAAGGATAGAGTATAGCAGAGGTATGACTTTGGATGTGATGTCCATATTTATGAGGTGCACAATGCCAAATGTTTGGATCACCACTATGGACACAGTGATGAAATTGTAGATTCCTATCAACATGTGCTTCCAAGTCTCTTAACACTGTGTTTGAGCTTAGATGGGTGCTGTGTATATCATAATTAGTAGGGGTACTTCATTGTCAAAGGGGACAGTGATACATTGTATGCTTAAAGGTTCAGTTCATGAGTTTAACACCAGTCATTTGTGTGTGGCAACCCCTTCCATAATATGTTACCATCATTGGGGGACTGCATCCAGTTACCAGTCATCTGCAAACTTGATAAACCACAGGCCATCTACCATTGCCTGAACTTCAGGGAAGTAGTTTTCAAACAGGTGAGGGCCAGTCACAGATCCTTGTGGTATTCTAATGGTAATTGGTGCAGTCCCCAACTTTGAGAGTGTGTGCTGTTTAAGTGAGTCAGTTGCCTATTCCTGTATGGCTTACTTCCCACATGGGAGATCTTCACTGTGATACATGAATGGGGGATACTGTCAAAGGCCTTGGATAAATCAACATAGGTGGTATGTCCTGTTATCCCTCATCCAGGTCTATGGGGCCAGTATCCAAGAAATTCACAAAGTTCAGTAAGCAAGATCTACCCTTGACAAAAACAAAATGGATAGGGTCAAGTATGTTGAAGGTCACCTATGTCCCTGTGGATGTAGTCCATGCTGATTCCTTCCCTAACCTGCAGACAAGCATTTTTTGGCATATGGGTCAATAGTTGTAGTTCTGCATGGTACCAGATTGGTGTGCATTGCATAGCACACAACATTTGATATTACATTTTGTACTGTGGTTGATATTTGTGTGGAAAATGTATTGAGACATCAGGTTTACAGTGCTTGGAGGGTGGCAACAAATGGATGTTTTGTAAACATGTGATATATTGTTAGATAGGGCCCTCAGTTTGTAATGTTTACACATCTAATTTCATGTCATACAGAGGAAACATCAGTGATACAGCATATGTACATTTCCATAGTGTGGTGAGCAGCTGGTTTGTACGATGGCTAGTAAAGTGCATACGCATGTGAGATACACATGTCTGTGCTTAGGTAAGCAATGTGCAAACTCAGGAAGCAATGCTAAAGTCTGGCAGTTAGTACTGAGTCTATGAAATACACCTGTTGCTTAACTGACTCTGTGGCAGTACGTGTTAATGCATCAATACATTCCTTGTTGGGATCCACCTGTTGCTTAACTGACTCTGTGGCAGTATGAGTTAATGCATCAATACATTCCATGTTGGGACCAGATGGTTCTGAGTTTGAATACAGGTATGTCTAATACTTTTCAATACATTGCCACTGTATCTAATACTTTTAAATACATGTAAATACATGATGCCATTCCCCATTGCTCCTCATTGGGGGAGGTGAACTGGGTAGATAAAACAGTGGTGAAATGGGGAGCAAGCAAGTGGAAGAACAAAGGGAAAGCATGGCAGGAATGGGCAGGAGGGAGATAGGAAAGAAAACTAGCTATCCATTTCTTTAAGAGTGTAAAGTGAACATATGTGGAAAATATTAACAACATTTGGACTTTCACATCCAGAGAGAAGGGTGACCACAACACAGTCATGTTGTATAGCTAATTGCACTGAATCAAGTGTATCAAGAAGACGCGTGTGTGAAATGTATGGGACAATTTTTTTTTTTTTGGGACAGGTGCTCATTTTTTTTTTTCAGGGAGAGTAATGTTGGGGAAGGGATGTAGGAATGTCTAGAAAAGGTAAGTTGGGTAGGTGAGGAAGCCATTGCAGACAGACAAACAGACAAGCAAATGAGACAAGACACAGGAATGGTGATGGACACAAAACATTGGGGGACACCATAACTTGGGTAATGGTGGGGACATCCCAAACCCATGGTCATCAAGCTGGGTGACAGTGACAATCGAATTCTCACTCTCTGGATTGTCATCACCGACACCTCACTCCACCACTGGCTGGAGTGATTGATGTCTCCTTCTCCTCCTCCTGGGGCTATGTAAAATGTGGGAGAGCAGCCATTCCAGCTGACATAAAGGTGCAACAATAGTGTGGCACACAACCCTACACTCTAGGCCTGGCAACTAGGTGCTGGTGATAAAATCACCACCTCTGCCACTGCTCTCAGAGGGAACCACTGGACCAGCCTCTGGGGCAGGACTACCTGAGGAGGTTGGTAGTGCAGGGGCAATAGAAGCAGTGTTGCCAGGTAAGCTCCCAGATGTGCTGGGCAATGTTGCTGGTGCTAGTGGAGGGGGGCAGGCGGATCCTGTGGGGCAGGCTTACTCCGCTGTGCTGTGGTCATTTACAGATACGGAACACATGAATGACATGGACACATTTTGATGACACATGATAAAATTAAAAATAATAAAATAAAAAAAACAGATAAGGTTTGGGGTGAGAGAAAAACAACAAGGATAAGATTAGTACCTTCATATGTGATATACAATGCATTAATGCAATTATCTCACTCTATGATCTTAACTTTTACTTTTAAGACTACCATCTCCTAACAGGCAGCTTTTACTTTTAAGACTACCAGCTTCTATCAGATGCACACTATACTATAGATTGCAGCAAGTACCCCTTGACATGTGCATATATTGCACATGTGTGTGTTCCAGTTATACAGATTACAGTTTGCAGCAGGGATTTGTGCCACTGCTTTAGATATTTTAATTTATCTTAAACATAACTGAAGATTTAACAGCTTCATATAGTTTGGAAGTGAATTTAAACCCAGAACCTCTAACTAAAGTCTAATATTGTACTCTTGGCTTGTGCTACAGACTAATGCATACATACTTGCTTTTACAGTTGAGATATGCATGCTCAATTTGATACAACTCTATAAAATACCAAAAAAGCTATTTTTAACTTTTAATGCTAGAATAACACTACTCTTCTGATGCATACATAGTGCGTGCTTCCCTCATCCTCACCAATCTAATCCCATGAGTTTGGACATTGATGTCCCAGTCCCTGAAAGCTGTGAAAAAAACAGAACAGAACAGAATACCACTATTAATCCAGTCTTGCCTATATTCAGCGTTTAAGTCTTACAAATGATCTCTGTAGTTTATGCTTATGCAGGTGTGGGATGTCTGCAGTCCTAAATTCCTCAATCTAAACATCAAGAGTTTCCCTCTTCCTCCACCATAGGTCATTGAAATGATGCCTACATTGGTCACCAGTGTGCAGGATACTGGTGGCACTGGATATAGCCCAGACTAAACTATCCCAAGCTTCCAACCTATACTGGGAGCTAGAAAAGTCCCTCTGCAGAAACCTGGCACTGTAGTTTTTAACTTGGAGTCCAATAAAAATATTGGACTTCTGGACACCACATCTCTGTGCCCTAACCCTGACACTTTCTCCACAAACACCTGCCATGTATGCCATGGATCAAGTGTAATGGACAGTGATGGTTTCCCACCAATTACAGTTATCACATTTATTGGGAGTGTGCACACTGTTTGAAACTGTTGCACTCCACTTACCATCATACAAACATGGTGCTTGGCAGTGTGCCCCTCTGAACACCTCATTTGTGCTATGTTAAGCATAGTACAACAGTGTCAAGCAGTGAGACATTACATAAGTGCAGTTGTAATTTCAAAGTTATTGGATGTGCAGGCAGTTGTGTATGTGTGTTAGGCAAATGTGAAGGGAATGGCAGTCCAGATACCAGAAATATACTTACAGGAATATAGTACACAGTATACCCATAACCATACATCTGATAATAAATGTGATAATACATAGATATATGCAGAAATATCTGAAACAATACTAGTTTGCCAGCTCTCATACATATAATTCTAATCAGCTCCAATATGTCAAGTGTTATACATGAGAGTGAGGGTGACTATAACTGGAAGTGAAACATGAGTAAAGGTGTATTAAATATATCTTATTTGAACCCAGGACTATGTGCATGGCAGTCCTACACTTGTAACTGTTGCCACAAGAAGGCTGAGGCAACAATTGTCTATGTTGCAGTTCATTGCTATAAACTGCCAATGTCACAACAGTAAAACAACGTTTGCATATGCTGTACTAGAACCCAGGGCCATCTGTACTCCAGCCCTACCTATACACCTGCTAATTACATGTCTTTCCCTATTTTACTAATCATTCCTAAGGTCTAGCTCTTAAACACAGTGCAACATTGCTTAGTGGGTTTGTACTTTAAGCAAACCAGATTAGCATAGCTAAACCTGACATTCCTTTTTCTCCATCTCCCATGTTTGTGCTAAGTAGTGCATTGTGCAAACACTGGCCAATAAAAAAGGGAAAAAAAAGAAAGAAAAGGGAGAGATGGTTGAAAGGAGGAAAAGCAGTCGATGATATACACATTAGAAAATGTTTGCACTCATGAGATATTTCTGCATATGTCTGGATTTAAACTCTTACTCCAATACACCTTCAGAACATAGGATGGGTGCCTTATCCCTATTTGCCATACAAACAGTTTTGTAGCAAAAAATTGAATCAATATGCACACAACTAACTGTAGCAGCATCTACACTGATATCAAACCATACAAGTGTTATTTGTACATGTATTAGTTTTGGATGTAGTGCACCTAGTGATCACACAACCTGTCATGATCATTGCTTGCAAATATATAGCTCTACCTTACATTTCTGTGTTTGTTGGACATTCTTCATTTATCTGAGCAGTAATCTGAGACATGCAGTGTGTAATCCTTTCTATATCATTAGCCTTAAAATGTGTGAAGATATTAAGTGGAAATAATATATGCAGTTGCCAAAATATGAAGGGCAGGTTGGATGTTAAGGAACACAACCTGTGACTTGTGTGCTCTTTACTTACATTTACAACCTTACATCTAACACTTTGTAGATCTAACCTGACACACCTAGTGGATGTAAGGCAGCCTGCAGTGCTGTTGTGTTTCCTTCTCCCAACCACTAATCATTCACAGTTGCACTCCATTAAAACCAAACACTGAGGGAGTGCTTGCACTATGTTTTCATCTCCTACACAGATACAATTTTTTGGGATTCTGCTAGTCTAATGAGTTCAAACTTCATTGTCATATTCACCATGCTAACAGCCCTAAACCTACATCATTTAAAAATGCAACCATGTAGCTAGGAAAACTGATGTTGAGGAGACTTGTTTTTGTTGGGAACACTGCCCATATCACTATTCTTCAGAGTATATCCGTTCAGTGGAGTATTGAACCTCAGAAGGCATGCTTCCACTTTGTCAGCTATATACTACATAAGCTGGAATGTATTTAAGAAAAATCTGAAGCAAAGACTTTTGCACTTTTAATTGTATGCATTAGTTAGAAATGTACTGATGGCATGGGCATGTTTACGAAGCCACTTCAGAGGTATACATGATTGCCAGTATATGAAAATGGAATGCTGTGTGAAAAATATGTACAGATGCTTCAGAAACAGTTCCTTTAATAGCACTTTTAGCATTTCAAAGATGGTTTGTTAACAAAATGTGTAATGTTCCTGTTCTTTTGGGAGGAGAAAAGGTGAGTTACTGTTATGGCACAAACAAGGATAGATTGTTCCTTTGTGGGGGGATCAAAAGTGAGTTACTGTTATGATGCAACAGAGGATATGTTACTCTTGTTACTCTCCTACATCCTGCATGCTGTTTCTATTTCACATCTGTAGACTGTTGCATGTTTCTGCAGGGAGTAATACTGAGTGGCTAACTTTTCTGTTTTGTCTGGAATCAGTTATTCAGTATTTATGTGATACATATTTGTATTATCCTTCTGTTGCCTTTACAACACCTAGGAGTATGCCACCCAGGAGTGTCAGTCCTTAGAGACCCCCTTCACCGATGCTGAGAACCAGGTCATAGTGGATGATTTTAGGCAACATTGTGCTTTTCTACTGGAAATGGGAAAAGGAGATATGGCACATAGGATGTAAATTTGGCAATGAATAGTTGCTGATCTGAATGACATGGGTGGCCATGGCAAGACATAAGTGCAGGTGCACCACAGGGCCATTGACATGATCAAATCTGCACCTGCAGTGGGCTGTGACCAGATGGGTACTGGGGGAGAGCCTGCTAGGGACCCACCAATAACACCCAATGAAGAGTTCCTGGTCAATATCAGGGATCCAGAAAACTCACAGAAGAGTGCATTACAGCATGTCCTGGATGTGGCAGCAACAGTGTCAGAGACAGCAAGCACTTTTCAGTGTGTGTGTGGGGAGGGATTAATGATTGCTACAGTTATTAGCTTAGGTATGAGTTGACAGCCATGTTCTTGTTGAAAGTATACTTAATGCATATGTAAAGGGGTAAAAGTATTACCCCCTGTGTTACTGTTAATTGTGATGATGTTGCTCTTACCTCCTGCTTAATTTTTTTCTGGGAACATCTGGATCACAGAGGAGAATCTCTTCTGTAGATGGTAAGCCAAACATTTTTATGTCAGTACTTCTGAGCAATTTAAATAAATATTTTAGTGTGTGCTGTTGATATCAGGCCTGTTGTGGTATTTATGTACTGTCTGCAATAGTGCCAGCATTGTTACTTTGTTAGCATATATTGCAGTATAGTACTGTAGGTATCAATGTATTCCTGTGTTAGTTCCTTTTTATCACAGGGGATCATGACAGTTGGTGTGTGGGCCCTCTGCTACCTGATGTCAATGTATCAGCAGCCTTTGATGATGATAGTGGCCAAACTGAGGCTCAGTCAGGGGGTGAAGATGTTGAATTTGACACTGAGGTTGACATATAGCCATCCCATGCAATTCCATCAGACACAGCCAGTAGACTTATGCCTAACCATTCAAGTGAGGCCACAGATATTGGACAGGTGGAGGGTGAGGCCACTGTTCAGGGAAGTGTGGCTACTGCGGCTTCATTACATGTTGATTTTGACTGTAGCCAAAGTGTGTGAAAGGTGCTATGCAGCAGGGTTGATAGGGGGCTCAGAGGAGGCCTGCTGTCCCTCCTTCACTGGTGCAAGTGTCTCTTCCCATGCTGCTCAATGTATGCTTATGATCAACATGGAGGCATAGGCACAGTCCTGTAAGTGCTCCAGACAAATGCTCAGTCCTGTAAGTGCTCCAGACAAATGCTCAGGGTTGTAGATGCAGCACAGTCCAAAATGCGTGACTGCCTCCACCATGCTGCAGATTTAATAAATCGGATGAATGACATGTTGGAATGAGCAGTGTCTGTGATAGAACATCTGCTGGGAGGGGAACGGCATCCATGTGAGTATAGGTCAGCTACATCATCTGCCAGTGGATGTGGCTGTGCCAATCACGCTTTGATTGTGGCAATACTTCCACTGCTCCATCAGTGAGTGTGCTGTCCACACCCAGACATGGCAGGCCATGGGACTGTGGTTCTGGGAATACTCATGTAGGGAGCTCATTCAGCAGACATCAGTCATGTTCAGGAAGCAGCACTGCAATTGAATATGGAAGTGGCCATGCCAGTTCTCCTGGTCAGGGGCAATAACAATGAACTGCCATCTCTACCATGCATGGTTCACACCTGTCTGGCATACCAAGACATAGAGCCAGCACAGTGCTCGGTTATTTTCATGCAGACATTGACACACCAATTTCACCTGGAGGACCCATACAGACACATGCACAGCAGATACTCATTTTGTCTCACTTGCCTTTTTTGGTGTATGCAACTGTCTGCCTGCTTCCCTTTCTTACTCACACATATTCACTGACTTTTTGTGTCAGCCTAGGCTTCCTGCCCCCCCCCCCCCACATACACACACACACACACACGCACACTCACATACAACAACATGTGCAAGTGATGATAACTGTGCCATATTCCTGTTTTCTATTCTTTGGATTCAGGGATACATAAGCTTTGTGTCTGATGTTCAGGGTGCATAGCTAAATTAGTGCTTAGTATATCTGTATCTGTGGTATTGAACTGTTAATTGTACTTTTGACATATATTGGCCTTGGAAAGTTAGACAGTTGATAGCATCAACATTTTCCAACTTTATAGTGAATGACCTTGTGAAGGTTTTAAAGTCAGAAACTGCAATGTGTATCATTACTTTCTAACGTCTCTCTTTAATGACTTAACAGTACAAATGTGTGGTGTTAAACTGAGGGCATGCAGTAACCATCAGTACTTTTGAGAGGTATGACTATGTGAATCTTTGAGGCCTGAGGCCTACTACTTAGTAATGGGCACAAGTCAAGTAAGTCTCTGCTGTCACATATTAAGATACTTTCTGTACAGATGTCCCACCTTTTACTTGCTTACCGGAACAAGTAATGAAATGTAAGGATATGCCACACATTTATTCACCTTAAACAATACACTCTAGATTCAGGACTTACCTTGTAAATGCAGCAGTTGCCACAGTTTTAGTTAAGGGATGACTATGTCTGATGCAAGCAGTACACAGCCAATACATGGGAAGGTAAAGGCTGTTTGAGTTGCCTGGCATCAATGTTACTATATGTATGGGAGTAGGAGGAAGATTTTAGGCCCCTAGGTGGTGAGTGAGTGTGCTATGTGTTGTATCTTAGCCAATACAGGGGCATACTGACCACATCTACTTTTCCCTACATCCAAAACAGTTGGTGGCTCATCATCTGACTCCTCATCTGCCTGTGGCTGTGGTGCTCATGATGGGGTGTGTACCTATTCCCATGGTTGATCCTGCTGAAGGTGTTTCCCCAGGATTGTGTTGTGTAGCATGGCATATACTGTGACTATTTCTGTTCATGTTCATGGAGTTTTCTGCAGGGCTCCCCCTAGTGTATCTAGGCACAGGAACCTTGACTTCAGCAGCCCAAACACATACTCTGTGATATTTCTGGTTTATGTGTGTGCTTCATTACAGCGTTTTTCCGTGGGTGTGGGTGCATTTCTGATAAGTGTCATCAGCCACAGCTCCAGTGCATAGCCTGCATCCTCCAGTAAATGACCCTGTGGGATATCCCCCTTAGCAAACATCTGGTATAGTTAGGAATTGTGCCAGATATGTGAGTTGTGGTAACTGCCAGGGTTGCCATCACACATGTTCAAAACTATTCCTTTGGCTTTAGACACAACTTGGCAGTTGATAGAGTGGTAGCCCTTTCTATTTATGTAGAGCCTAACCTGTTTCCCGAGTGATGCCATAATTTCTATATGTCTGCAGTCTATGACACCCAGTACTTCAGGGTAGTGTGCTACATGGTAGAACTTCTGCATACTTTTGGCCTCCTCCTCAGAACTATAGGGAAAATATATGTGGTCACTAGCATGTTGGAGCATAGCATCCAGGAGTTGGTGGAGGATGCTGATGCCTGTGACACCCCCAGCCATGTCCCCTGTTGGTCTCTTAAAGATACCTGTAGATAAGATTCTAAGTGCTCCACATACCTTTGTCTCCATTGAGATGCGTTGCCCTTGGTTGGCCCTGGCTCTGAGTTGCTGACAGCAGATGTCACAGAGTTCCTGTAGTGTGTCCCTATCCACCCTGCAGCATTCTGCAATTTCCACATCATGTAGGTTGTGATAAGTTAAATGCGGCCTGAAAACCCTTCTCCTTCTTGGCCTAGGCCTATTAGAAGCAGCAGCAGCATTGACTTCAGCCTGTAGCACATACAAATGAATTAAAGCAGCAGCAGCCCCTAGCATTCTGCCCATATAGACTCCTTATCATGGCTGTATTCTAAACGTTTTGGAATTCACAGGATAAAACAGCACAGAGTCTACAAGAATTATTTATCTTTATAGCTTGTTGAATAGCTCCACTGTGTTGGATTGGCTGATTAGCTTGCAGTTCAACTGCTTATGCTGTAATTAGCATGCCATACTTTTTACTGTGTTTGCACAGGGGTGGGCACCTCTACACAGCACTTACTGAATCTAAAACTGCATCTGTGTGCACATTGCAGTCTAGGCTTTATTGAATACTGCTATTAATGACATAGAATGTGTTCATTAATAGAATATAAAACAAACCACAGTAACATTTTGCATTGTTTTTATGTAATATAAATATATTTTTATCAATTATCATTCACTCCAACATTATATAATTTGATCAATTCCTGTTTTATCTTAATCCTCACTTCTCCTCCTGAGAGTTGTTCTGCATGCATTGCTCTGCATGCATTGCTCTGACAAAATCAATCTGTTGCTATATAATTTTCTCCTTCCCTTTTTCTAATGACCCTACTTCTTTTTATCTCATTTACAATTGCCAATACTTTAGTTATAGCTGGCTTAAAGTTTTAATTCCATTTTCTAGTGACTGCTTTTTTTTGTGGCCTACAGCATTAAGCTTGGATGGCCTTAATATGTCTAGGCAAATCAAATCCTATGTCCCAGCTCAAAATATTTTTTTCTTGTTTCTACCATTTGCTCCCCCAGCATTTTTGACAAAGTACTCTATAGGAATGTTTTTTTTTTAATCTGCCAACTTGTTACATTCCAAAGAAACATGTACTCATTTGCCTTTCTTTTTCCCATCAAACCTCCATCATTTGCTATCTACCTGAAGAAAATTTCTCTGAAATCTGCTTTATGGTTAAGAATTCCTATGCAAATACTTCCAAGCAAGAATTCTAAACCTTCTAGACTTTGTCACATTCGCTGGAACCATACAAATGTTCTTTTACTGTTCCTTTGCAAACTACCTTTTCAATCCTTTTACCTGATATTTTCTAACCTCCTCTGTACACACATATTCAATATTAGAACTGACATTACTAATGTAAATTATTGCAATATCTTTAGCCTCAGATATATTACACACATCTATTGGGGTCTATATTAAAATCGAGAAACCTCACTTATGCGAATAGGGAAATGTCAACACATATATAGCGAACTGTGAAAACACCGAACATCCTGAAGCACGAAATCCGAAATGTTGAATCGTCATAGTTGGCCAACCCCACTGCCAGCTACATACTACCTACCCAAAACAAAATAAATAACCCACACTTCCCCATACCTACACTTCACTCATATATCCCATATCCTAATCAAACATTCACTATACACAAATGTATCTAACTATTAACAAACAACACCCAACAACAGGAAAAGTATAAATTACGTATACATTCAGCTACACAACTATATTACTATACATACACTTAACATAACCCTACTTCTAACTCTAAAGTAAAGGTTGCATGTTTTACTATGTATGCACTTACCTTAACCCGCACCCTAGCCCTAAGGTCCGTAACTATTGCACACTTACATTAGGGAGCTATACTGGATAAGGGCCAACTACGACGATTCGACATTTCGAATTTTGTGCTTCAGGACATTCGGTGTTTTCGTGGTTCGCTATATATGTGTTGACGTTTCCGTATTCACGTAAGTGAGGTTTTGCGATTTTAATATAGACCCATCTATTGTACTATGTTTTAGCTATATCAGAAGAAGAATACCATTTAACTTATGTTGTGAAAATTCATCTGCTAATCTTCATCCGATGTTTACTCACCATTCACCAGTTTACTTTGTGGTAATTGCATGTTTAAATATAATTTTGAGTAGCTTCTTCTTGCTGCCTGTACACATAGCTGGCGCATCTTGTTCACTGCCATCTTTGTCATTTGTAATGTTTTTTGGAGTCACCATTTCACTAGACATAATTGAAGGATTCTGTTCTTATTCAAAAGGTTTCTGTAATGTAGCTTTTACAGTTCCATGGACCAGTGTAAGTTTGTAAGAGGATGCTTCTTTATGTGAATGGAGTTTAGCACTTAATGTCCTTTACAGTAACTTGCCTAGCATGAAGTTAACTCAGCCTTAGCTTAGTGTGGTGCTGATGTTACTTAGGGGGCAACTTTGCCAGCCTGAACTGCTATATAGTGATTCAAACTAATAATCCTACTAGTCAAGTACACTAATAGAAAATTAGAAAGAAAGTCATCTCAAGAACATAAAAGACAATACACATTGCATAAACAGAATAAAAGATTTGAAGCACTAGGCACTATCATCTTGCTGATACCAAAAGGCAATGTAACAGACTTTAAGCAACTATTTCAACTTCTTCACACTAGCAATTCAACCACTGTACTTGGCTCCTCAATGGTCTCTTGTACTGCAGGCCAGTTAACTACCTTTAAATAAAATGTCATCTGTGATAGTACAACTATAGAGGTTAAATTCTTGCCTTGCCCTCTGGTTTCACTACTGTCAGTCACTTGATGAGCTGCATAAAAAACTAATGTTCATTTTTTGGCAGAGACTTTTTTTTGTCTTTGTTATGTAACAGGACTTTTGCTATCCTATAAAGCAGAAACAATGCAACTTGTGATCTCACCAAAACCTTTTATTTTAATTTATGCAACACTTTCTCTTTGTTGTCTAAGGCAAATTTACATTTTTATGTGCAAACCACTTTCCTGGGCTTGTTAAGCTTGAATGTACTCTGATACAGCAGCATATACTACAAAGGTTACAGGGTTTGAAAGGTTCAGTTTAACTTCACAAAAACTTTCATAGCATCATTCTGAATTTTCAATCATAGCTTAAATTCATTCATAACTTCGTTATTAATTTATAACATTATTACATTTTCTGGCATTAAAAGTACCTCAGAAATATCATGCTATTTTTATTCATTCTGTCATTACATAGATTGATGGTGACATATTGTTTTTAGTTGGAGTCTATTTGTGTAATGGCTGATGAAGGGTGTCTAAGCATCTCATAAATTTATAGAGTTTATGCACATGCTTTTAGTGCTTGGCTTTCATTTAAGAGTTCCTGTCAAGCAGCATAGTTATTACATAACAGTAAAATTAATTTTGGAGAAATCACATTAACATAGAACAGGAATGCTCTTCCACTCAAACTACTGCCATGATTTATGAATTTTGTTGAGCCTTAGGTACCTGCAATTGCAATGAAGTGTAACACTGAAAATGCATGCAGCATCAGTCTGATATCCTTGTTATGTTCATTGCTTCTAGTGACTGCACAAAACTGAATTGTGACTTTCTTTATAACTGCTTTAATAGGCTGAGATAATTTACTTACCATTCAAATTGTACCACAGTTTTAAAGTTCTATGTCTATATTTTAATGTAAATGATACAAGTATATAGCATTGCTGGGCAAAAATAATAGCTGTAGCTGCCATATGCCGTTACTTCCTCCCAGTGTCCTCACTAGCCATACTAAGCCTTCACGTTATGTAGGACTGAAACCAGGAGAGCATACAACACTCTTACACTACATATATGTCAGGGTCAGGTATCTGACAAACTACCTTGGTCACTGCAATTACTCAGAAATGCATTCCTTCATAAGTATTGCTTTTTTTTTACTAGTCTGACATGTATTGTAAATGTGTGCATTTACTCCATTGGGGTTTTCCAATCTTAGTTACATTCTAAAATCCTTGTTACTAAAAGTTCCTTCAATCTTGGGGCAAGACCTTTTTCTCTCTACCCAGGAAAAGACAGTACAGTCGTGTCACTTCTGAATAATACTTGAAGAGTTTGAGTTAGCCTTTTTCTTTGTTCCAACACAAGTAATGTGTATAGCAGAGGCCAAAATTAAAACAAAATTTTAATGCTAAAACTACTGGAGAGTGAGATATTATCTGTCTACTTTCAGGAGTTTTTTTTTTTTTAGTTACTACAGTAAGTCTCACAATCTGAAGTTTACACTCAGCAGATCTTAACCCTCGGATGCAACACTAAGCAAACACCTGTCAAACCCTCTACCTCAGAAACATGTATTAAAGTGTCACAAAAGTGAAGGGACCAGGACTAGTCTGAGATTCTACAAAAGAATGACTGTAGAGAGGGATTTCTATGAAATAACTTATGGCTTCTTTTTATAGGCCAAAAACCTAAATTTAGGGATGAAAGATATGGGGATGTTCACTTTATTGAAACCTATTAAAATGAATTCAGCCTAAAAATGAAAAATATTGTTCTTTAAAGAAATTGATCAGTCTTTGTTAATGCCATATTACAGATTTCTAGTAAAGAATGCTAAAGCAATTTCAACTGAGAACTCAATGTTCTTTTCAAATTAGTCCACATTGTACCAGAAATAAAAATATGTGTTCTATTGTTTATGACATAGTGAACATTTTTGTTTATGTGTCTGCAGGAAATGTGTGTGGTAACAACTTCACATATGTTATTGTGTATTCAAGTGGGAAGTCTTTACCAAGAGTCAAACAATGACATTTCAAACAAAAACATAATTTAGCCATATAAATTATAGGAGTGCAGGGACATTTCCTTCCTGCTACTGTTCCACAAGCAATTTTTGCATTTTTAATATCTTAATATGTAAAATTGAAGAGCAGATATGAAGTTTCCACTGTGATCATATCAGCTTCTGCCAAATATCTTCAATGTAATTTATTTTTACCTCTTTGATAGCTGGGGATAGATAAATCAGTGAGAAAACAAGGTGTCATCTACCTTCATCTAGTGCAATGTGACAAATAAAAGCAACTTTTAAACTGAGATCAACTGCAATACTCTACAGATATCAGGACTGCAAAATACAGGAAAACTAGGTAAATCAGAGAACTAAGCTCATGGCACATTTTTGATGGGGTTTGTATTAATTAGTTGAGCAAATGGCATGCACGATTCTTGCAATAAAATCATTCTTCTACCTTCATGCCTATTTTTTCACTATTACAATCTCTCTTTCTTTTTCATTTCCTTCTCTTTTTAGATAATTGCTTCATTGCCATGACCCTTATGGACTGGCCTGACAGGAAGGGTTCTAAAAAACAGCCCTACATGCAGCTTACAGACTTATGCTTCCATGCATTCCTTTTAATTGTCCCATGGCTATATCCATAGAAGTCTAAGTGATTTTCTTGTCTTCTTAGGAAATGGAAAATTAACTAATTATTCTTATATTGCATATGAAGGGCAATAGTTGATAGGTAATGACTGACCATGAGATGACCCTAATGATAATATTTTGTAGTCCTGCCTTATGGGATAAAAAATTACTCACTATGGTCTCATACAACTACTCCTCTTTCATAAATTTGTCTCATATTCACTCCTGTCCATTTGTGACTTAAGATTGCTCCATTGTTTTACAGTACAGTGGGCCACAGTAAGTCACTCATACTGACCATGATCTTCAGCCAAGCTCCATACTCTTCACCATGGTTAACACATTTGTAGATCTTAAATCAGGACAAATTCTATCAGTTGAACTTTGGGTTTAACTAAAGTCTCATCATCCCCTTACCTACTCCATTGCTGAACCTGACAGAACCACCCTGAGTGACATCTTTCCTTCTTTCTCCTCTAGCTGGCCCCTGATCACTTACATAGAGTTAGTCTGAAAATAAAAACAGCACTGTTTGATATCTGCCAAAGCACCATTCACATGCTTATTTTTACCTGCATACTGTTTAGTAACTTGTTAGAGTTTTTATGCCCATAGACACTTCTTGCCTTACTTCTTAGTCCTTTTGGCCATTGCCACAGTTCCTAATATGTCATTTGATCAGCCATCCAACATGACTTCTGCATTTTCTGCTTTTAGGTCACTAAACATCTCATTGTAAGCCAGTTAACTCTCTTGCCCACTACATTGCGAATTTTTATAATATGCAGATAAAACTGCATCAGTGAAGTGCTCTATTCTGCTTATGTACTTAGGATAAATATGAACTATCAAAAAGCTATCGACTAGATGAAGTCCTAGCGCTACATTTCTCCCCTCTTCAGCAGCTATGTGGCCTGTTATATTATCATTGATCCTTCTATCTGCTATATGCAGTTGTCTAAGGTTTAGTTCATTTATAGCCATAGTTATCAATAAAACTGCCAAAAGATGAAAAAAAAATGTTAACTGGAAGAGATGAAACACAATTGTCTGTGGGGTTATCTGCCCTTGTAGCATCATACTAAATTTAATGCTGGACACAAGTTTTGCAATTAAGGAGGGATTATAGTTATCCGACAGCAGCATCTGTGATGATCAGACTTCACCCTACAGTCCCCACTCCACATATATATTAGGTTTTTCAAGTCCTCTGACAAACTGACATCTAAACTCTTCATGGTTATGTGTTATTTTTCTGTGCTGTCATGCCTCACTTCTTGGATTTACTATGTTGCTCTTTTGTTTACTCCATTATTTATATGTATCAGTTGTTACAGATTTAATTTGCATTCCTCCCCAGCTGCTGCACGGCTTTTTACTGGGAAATGCTTATGATACATAAAGAGCAGATTGTGGGTTGCTTGATGACAACAGGGGGGCACACTGTCCTTAGTGTAGCACTTACACTTTATGCTGATAAAATGCAGGCCGCATCTGTAGAGGACTGCTAACCTTATATTAACAGAAGACTAGTGAGTGTTATGTTTTAGTATATGTTTTATTAGGGGAAAAAATGTCAAGTATAAATATGTTTCATGGTTGCAATAATATGGATTTCAGACACAAAATTTATATGAAGTAAAATACGGATTTGAATGATGTCATTAAGCATTTCCACTTACATCCAGAACCCAACAGTAGCACTTAATAATTCATATGAAATAGTGTGACCATGAAAATGATTTGCCATCATTTGAAAATAAATGTATTCTGTTTCTGAAGAATTTAAAAAAATCTTAATGGAGCATATAAACCTAATGAAGCTATAATCTCATAAATTACTAGATTTCTTTTTAGGATTTTAACTACCTTGTTGCCTGATTTATCTATCCAATTATCCAGAAATATTTCCAGACTTAATATGAATTCATTATTAGAACTTGAAATGCTTTTATTTGTTGTTCTTTATAAACATTTTTTTCAATAATAACATCTAAATCTGATTTAAAGGGGCATATGTCATTGACAGCCACCACTGACAAAAAAAAAATAACTACTGTATCTTTACCTGCAAATGAAGTAAATTGTAATACATACAGTGATATTGAATAATACTGGACTTTGATACTGTGTCAACATAGCTCTCAAGATTATAAAGCAACAATGCTTTTTGACAACTTCCTCATCTTTGTGACAACTTCGGGAGACTGGAAGAGGGGTGATTTTCAGGTAACAATGGATGCACAATTAATCTATGAGAACCCATTTCACTGGTCTGCTTTTTTATTGCTGTCAATTCCATTTGTAAGCTGACTTACTCTAAGCCATCATACTCTCTCTTTATTTATTTATTTATTTATTTGACATTTGTTTACCAGAAAAGTCTGACTAGATAAAAATAATCTGTTTTCATTGTAGGCCCAGGGAGAAAAGCTCCAACTTACAGACAATTTTGTACAGACATACATATTACTGTATTGTAGCTTTTTACAGACAGAAATTAAAACTTCATAAGTAGAAATATACATCAAAACATAAATACAGTAAATACAAAACAAACATTCAAGTAGACACATGTAATGGATATTTTTCTTCAATGACATAGAAGGTAAGTGTTTTACATACTTTCAATAGAGTAAACATGCTATACTTCAGTTCTTCCTTGTGGCTTAACACTTCATACAGTAGTAAATGTTATACTTTGGTTCTTTCATGTGTTTTTTATAGGGATATATTGTTAAGCAGTTATTACACATAATGGAAGAGAGAAAAGCAAAGAGGAGAGATGGGGGAAGAGTGTAGAGATGAGATTAGGTGAAAGGTCCGCTGTAATATATGGGTTTTGTAGAGAGTAAGTTAGACAGAAATATATTAGCCGGGAGTCAAAATTTGCTATTTGTAATGGTGGGGCATCAGGGGAAGGTCAGAGATCTTTTTTGGTTCCAGGGTTGAGTAGGGCAAAGATGGAGTACCAGAACTTTTTTGGGGTTAGTTCTATGCTTGTGTTGGATGTGGGTGTAATATAGCTGTTTGTCTCTGATCACTTGCCTTTTTACTTGGTAAACAAATAGCTAGCCCGCAGCAGTTAAATAAAATTCAGTTAATGTAATAAATCTAAAATAGAAAGAAAACTGATGTTCAGCCATTATAATATATTTTAATAAACAATAAATTTCAACTATGTAAAAGCAAAGCTTTTGAGCTTTTTTACTTGGTTGTAGAGATGTCTGAATACTAGTAGATCTTCCTCATTTTTATTTTGTTTCCAGTGACCCCAGGCTATGTCCCTTTTTTCATAAGATTTTTACATGCTTTGGTTAACCAGGGGAAGGATTGTTTTGGATTCATTTTTGTGCGTGTTGGAGCAAGGGTATTAAGTGTACATAGAAAAGTAGTATTCAAATACTGAATTACAACATCTAAAGGGAGATGTTTCAGTATAGAGCGATTTATGTTCTTCAGTAGTTCCTTGAATTTATCTTGAGAAAAGTTTATGTTATGGACGCATTTCAGAGTGTGCTTTTTAGGTAGGTGAGTGGTGCTTCTGAGGACATACATGGGTAGGTGATCACTTAGGGTATTGGAAAGTGTACCTCAAGTGGTAAAATTGGTAGGACAGGATTCCAGGATCCAGTCAAGAGTGGATTGCTGCATATAGTCTTTATTGTACCGAGTAGGACAATTGATAAGATGAGAAAAAACTTAGAGGTTGATACTATTTGATGGAGATAGATAAGCAAGGGTTTGCCAGTTGATGTTAACATCACCTAGAATGATAGTTACATGATGAATTGTTTGTGAGATCCAAGAAAGTATGTCTTTGAATATGGGTATGTTTTGTATGTCTGAATATGGGTATGTTTTGCCCAAGGGGAATACATAGTACTATGAGACAGATATGTTTAGTCCTATTGAGCTTTAGAAAGGATATGAGTATCTCTGTGGTAGTGAAAGTGGGAATTCTGTTAGTAAGAGGGGTGATATTAAAGGTGTCAGGGTAGAGTAGGGCTACTCCTCCACTTTTTTGTGGAGTCTATAAAGTATTGCTATGGAAAAAATTGTGGGTGTGATTTCTGAGTCTTTTATGTTTGAATTTAGATACGTTTCAGTTAAGGCTAGGATATCTGTTTTGTTGAGGTCAATCCAGGCATGGAAAGCGGCAATTTTGTTCCATAGGCTTCTGAGATTTAATGTCTTTATATTTAGGTGTTTAGGGTATTTTCTAGGGTGTACCTTACTGCAATGGCCAATATTTGGGTGGATATTTCTTCATTGTGGCAATAAGGAAATAAGATAGGCCTAAAGCGTATTATATTTTTTGAAGTAGCAGTTGCAAGTGGTTTAAGGTATGGTTTGGAATTTTAAATGGTAAGGATTTTAGGTGTTGAGAAGTAGGTTAATGTATAGTGAAATAGTTTGGGGGAAATATTAGAGAAGATGCTTGGTAGAGATGGATATTTGGAGGTAGAGGTTACAGAGAAGATATAATTTGTGGGGGCTTGGGCTGACAGAGATGTACTATGTGTGAGGAGTATTAACAAAGTGGAGAGGCTGGATATTAAAATCATTATTAGTTAAACAAATCAGTTTCTAAAGATGTGGTGGTAGTTTAGAGGGTATGTATAGAGTTTGAGGGAAATATATTGTTACTGGGCATTAATTGGGTGTATTAGAATATGGGTAGGGAGGATAGAGGGGGAGGGGATTAAGTAGTCTATAGAAAGGATAGAGTTAATCAGTAGGGTGTCCTGACTGGAGTTTTTATAGGTCAAAGGAGTTCTAAGCGTATAAGTTTAGAAGTAGTGGGGGTGGGTGAGAATTGGGTGTAGGGTAGTGGAACGGATTAGGCTGACACACATTAGTGGGAGAAGCAGTAAGAAAAGCAATCTGTAGTACTGTGAGGCACATATGTATTTACTAGAGAAATATAAATCTTTAAGAGCTGTTTCTAAAAGAAGCATTGTTTTATTTATTTATTTAGTTGCTTACCGGTTTGGGTTTTATAAAGATAAAAGCATAGTTTGAGAGGGGGAATTACAAGTTTTTGGAACAGAATACTGAAGAAAGACAGTAATGGTATTAATAGGATAAGCCAATTAAAGATATAAAATATGAAAGAAAAAGGGTGTTTCATCAATAAATAAAAATGAATGCATAAGACAATATGAAAAACAGAAAGGTGATTGAAAAGAGATGTATTTGATTGTATGGTTTTAAAATCTAAATATGGAATAAGATTCCTGTGAGAATAAAGTTAGTCCTGGTGAAATGGATATCATGAGAAACTCTTGGAAAATGTGATTTATATCTGAAATGAAAGCAGTTTGGAACAAGGTGAAATATATGCAGTACACTTTGGCAGTATGGGTCAAATGATGAAGGTCACGAGTTCTGAAAAGTTTGATCCTGTGGTCCTAGAATATGGTCTGTTAGTGTACATCTTGATAAAATTTTACTCATAAGCAGTCATTTTGTTGTTCATTGTTTCCATATCATCCACGCCCCCACCACAAAAAGGGATTTGTGCTTAGTACCCTTTGGAAATTAGAAAAAATTAAAAAAAAAAATGTCAAGTTGCACTGATTGGTAATAAAACATACAGGTCTTCTGTAAAATTGAGACCATGAATTGTTATAAAACCTGTGTAGTGGAGAGTAAATAGTGTGGCTTCAGATTGTTTGCTTGATATCAATGTGATTCTTCAAAGTTTACTACTTATGAATGAGAGAAAGTGGCAACAATGTATCTACTTATGAATGAGGGAAAGTGGCCACAATGTATTTGAAACCATCATTATAGAACTTCTCAGTACTGAGAAGAATTGAAGAACTAAAACCAGTTCATAGTATACCTATATGGAAAGAACTAAATATTTTTTTTGGTTATTGTTGCAAAATTGGATACCATCTTAAGAGTAAGTGGTGCATTGCTTATTATTATGGCTGAATCACTATATTTCAGAACCTGGTTAACCACAATAACCTAAGGATAAAACCTAGCAACTAATCATGGAAATGGTAAATGGTCATCCCAAGCCTAAACCATGAGTAAATGTGGAATAATTTTGCTTTGATCCTTGCAAGCAGAGGACCAATACAACCATGCTGTAGTACACTGCTGAACTGAAACGTTGTGCCATAAAATGTGACTTTGGTGTGTGTTTCAATGGAGCATTAAGAGGAAAATTATTTGATGGCACTTGAAGTGAATATTGCTATAGAAAACCTTTTCACTTATAATTTCCAAAGTCATTCAAAACTGCATTAACCAAAGAGACTACAGAATGAGCTTCACAAGTGCTGAAGGAATACAAGGTGCAATTTAATATATTACAAAAAAATGTGTTAGTAAACCCTAAGAGGCAAAATGTTTTGCTATCAGTGCAGCTATAAAATTCACATCAGTCTTAAAAGGTTTGGGTGTATGTCAGAAGATCAAATGGCCAGATTATTGAAACTAAAAAGGTTGAATCTCGGAACAGTGAACCAGCTTCTTCTCTGGAAGCCAGTATTTTTGGGGTCTTTTGTTTGCCCTTTCTCCAATATGGAGCAATTTTAGGGTTGGTATATATAATAGGCGGGGTGTATGAGGATGCAGGGGGGCTTAACACCCTGAAAAAAACACTACTTCTGTGATGCCGGCTTTTAGAGGAGAAGACAGTTCAATGTTTTGAGATTCAGTCTTCTCGGTTTCAATAATCTGACTGTTCGATCTTCTGACATAGATCCAACATTATATCTACAGCAGTTGCAGAACAGTTGCACACAAAAATATCTTGGGCAAAATTCATAGACAATTTCGGTATTATGTAGCAAACATTTGTGCTGGGATTGGCCACATATAGACTGGCACAGGATAGGAGAGGTGTTTTTTTTTTTTTTTTTTTGTCACATGCTAATCTGCAGTGTTATGTGCCCAAATGCACTACAGAAAATATGCATAAATAATGTTGTAATGCCTTGCAAATTGAACTGTATGGGGAAATGAAATGCTAACAGTGCACAAATCTCTGTTACATGAATGTAGTCACAATTTATAGCTGCATTTGAAGGAAATTGCACACCATTGTGTATCTGACTGTAAAGGGGCAAGGCTCACCAACAGCGATAAGAGTTTCATGTAGTAAGAATGCTTGGAGTAACAGTCAGACAGTAGTTTACTTTAGACCTTAGCACTGTTGGTCTTTGCCAGTATCCATGACATGGTAGTTGGTACCAATGAAAAAATATCCATCAGCAAGTGACATATTGCAACTTCAAAAATCGAGATATCATTCATTGCTTTATAGTTTATCAGGGGATTCTACAGGCTTGAGCAGATATATGTCATCTGCACATGGAATTGATAAGACTGCATGGCATTCCCATACCTGTGAAGACCAGTTACAGAAATCTGCTCATTAACTTTGTGTATCATCCATGTAAATGCATGGAGAAAGATCAGTCTTCAAGCCTGTTTCAGCCCTCCAGGAATGAACTCAGGACAACTCTGTCTTTGCAGGGACCCCAAAATCTTCTGTAGCTCTGTTAGCCTGGCGCTGTCAGGGGCCTCCTCAATAGGTAGCCTCTCATTTGATAAGGACCGCACTTTTGCCTTGCATTGTGTAGCTTGTCTGTAATATGCTGGCAACACTACATAATCTATGATTCTGGCTTTGCATGTTAATTATGTGAAGGGTAACTGTCTGCCATACCTGGTCTTGTAGAGGCAGCTCAGTACCTTGTCTACACAAAAGATGCTGATCATTAGTAGATATAGCAAGATATAATTTTCTGTGTGGCTGAAATAGTCCGACCTTTATCATCTACATCATCCTGCAGACACACACATACCTGTGGACATGTGATATACAGTTATAGACTTTATAATACTTTGACTAGTAGAATGAAATCTGCAGACAAAGGGATAAGGTTGTTATGTAATACTGTCATCACAGGGAAAGCCATATGGGTGCACTATGCAATAAATGTAGCCAGAGATATGTGGGTAGGTGTACTTGCTACACTTATTAGTATAACAATGCTCCATACAAGGCATTTCAGTTTCTTAGCATCAACAGGTACTTACAGGATATGACAGACATCCCTACCATCAACAATGCTCATAGAAAAGTTAATGTAAAATGTTGGGATTTAGTTTCATGTGACAATGATAGTTTAGTGAAAGAAGTTAAACGTTAGCAATAAGGAGTAAAATAAATGTGATAAATTTTATTTTGTCATGGAATATAAGGCATTAACTAATAAGTTTATGCAATACAATAACTCATTGCTTCTTACAAGAATATATTTTCCAGGAAAGCAGAGTTCCTGTGTATCCTGTAAGAGTATACTCATCTTTACAGGAAACTTCCCTGTAGTCCTGTAACAAGCATACTTGTCACTGCATTTGAGGTTTAATTTCTGAACTCCTGGTAAAGGTACATACATAAAACTAAGCAAGTTGGCAAATGGACATGATTTGCTAAGCATTACAGTGAAATGGTCAAGATGGGAGATGCAGAGTTGAAGTTATTAGGGAGCATTTACAAAAAAACTATGAAAAAACAGAGCATTCCATATTTAAATTAATATTGCAAAAATGGAATATGATACTGTCATGTTTGGGATGTTGTATTCAAGCAATGGGAGTTAGTAAATATGACATTGTAAACAATGCGGGTAATATGGAGACATTCGAAGATATAAATGCTTTTTTGGTAAAGTAGTTATGATTATTACTTTATATTTTCTTATCTGCATTAATTTCATAAAAGATGTGTAACCTAGAGCTTAAAAAATGGTGCCATCTTTTACAAAACAAAAGGCACACAATACCGTCACTGGTATTTGACATCTAGCAAAAATAGTTTTGCAGATTTATATTGTTTTAAAATATTGTGAAATAATTATATGCATAATTCACATTGATTCAGCAGTATCACAAAACAGCAGCATGCATACCTCTCAGCTGAACATATTTTTGTAGAATGTCTATTTTTCTTTCTCAAAATTTTGGTCATAAAATTTGTGGTGTTCTGGCAAATCACAGAGGGTTGGTCACTTAGTAATGACATTTATTTATGTTGCAGATTTCATATCCATCAGAAAATGCATGCTAACACAAATCCTATTATTCTAGCAATGTTCTAAGTTTATAAGAGCAATATTTAAAACATGTCCTTACTGTTTGGCCTTTATCTCTCACATCATTATTTTAGGCCTTGTCCGGATTCTGTGGGCTAATAGGTTGAGAGGTATGTATGCTATCCCATCTTGTCATATATTGAAAATCTCTTGAAAAGGGGAACAATTCCCTCAATAATATATTGAATCTATCTTGCAAATTACAGAGAGTTAACCTTTTTGACCAGAACACTAATGTTTTTGGCAAACAAAATAGCTTTTATTCTACAATTTGGCACCATAAAGTCAGCATCTACAGACAGACCTTTAATATCAACACCAGTGAATAACCCATCATGTACAAAAGAGATATCATATTTTGCATTTTTTTGTAAAGGACACCATTTATTAGATATTAGAAATCTAATGGAATGTGTTTTCGGAAGAGGATTTAGGAGCAAAGCTCTCAGGAAGCAAGTGTTTTCCTGGCTTAGAACATTTTAGGAAGCAAAGGTGTTAAGACTGCTGTTCAGGATTAAAGACAATTTTTAAAAAGTATCCCAGAGTTATTAAATATTTTCCCAAGCAGAGCCGGTTCATGGTTAAATGGGGCCCTAGACAGAGTAATGGATAAGGGAACCACCACCACATGCATCCCCATCCAGCAGCCATTTCAATGTCTTATTACTTGCCTTTCTCTCTATCTTTCTCCCTAGTTACCATAAAACATTATTCAAACCTGTCAGAGTGCATAGTATGTCATTGCAATACTGTACTATTTTGTTTAGCAAAATGGCTATCAGTGTTTGTGCTATAATATTCAAAATAAAAGTTTTATATTAAACCCAAATATCTGTAATCATTGTAGAAGTAGAGAAGAAAACAGTGTGCACAAAACTCACATTCATTGAAACCTGAAATACAACTGTCCATCGGTGGATTAAGTGTACCTTTGGGCTGTTTTCAAACTATGGGTCCCCATATGCATTTTATGATCATGCATAAATGCATGTATTCTTTGATTCACCTTCTGGATTGTATTAAATTGTATTCCTTGCTTAATACAGCACCACCTGTTAGGGTATGCTTTAATTTTGTAGTTTTGAAAATTTTTCCAGTAAGCAATGAAATAAAATGTATGAAACAATAATGGCAAAGCTAACCATTTCAGAACATTTCAAACATAAAAGGCCACTCTGACTGCTGCCATTATAAACCACCAATATCAGTTAATATGCACAATCCCTGCAGAACTAAAAGTCATCTGAATAATTCCTCATTAAACAGAACAGTAACTAATAAGCAGGTTGCTGCTGCCAATAACTTTTCATTTCAGTGGTTGACCTACAAATTCAGTGTCTTCCACCCTTGAAGAATAAATTTCCTATGTTACATAAAAAAAAATGTGTCCTGGAAATATGCAATATGAAAGTGTGGAAAACCAACTACAGGTTCAGAGTTACTAGTCATATCATCCAAAGGAGAGCACACCCCCATCCTGCACAGTAGTGTCAGCAATCAGTCTACCTGGTGTGGAAAGAGAACCCACAACCTTCTTACAGCTACTACTTGTTGCACCACTGACACTAAGAAACACAGCCAGGAAACTATGACTGGCATGGCAAACTGTAATCCTCAGTCATTAAAACATAAATTAATTAATTAAAGGAGATCTAGCAGTCATTTCTCTCAAACTCTTTGCACAAGAAATCTGGACAAAGGCAAAATAATGAGGGAACAAAACCCTAAAATAGGGACACGTTTTAAATATCGCTCATATAAATGTAGAAAGTTGTTAGATTAAAATGCATTGCCTTACCATACATTTTCTGAACGATATGAGTTCTGATATTATTTAGTGAATTTAATCCTCAGTGATTTTCCAGAAAATTGCAAATTATACGTGGAACACACCAACAAATATTAGACAAAATATGGACATTGTGGACAGTTGAGATGCATGCTGGCACTTGGTGTGGAGGTTTAAGACGCTTGTTTGCTAATAGTCAAGGCTCACTGTTTGACTCTGAGCAAAGTTACTTACTAAGACAGTATTTTATACATGCACACACACACACACACACACACACACACACACACACACACACACACACACACACACACACACACGCTATTTACTGAAGTGTGCACATTGCCACTTATTGAATCGCACACACACAGTCCTACTTAATGAAACACACACACAAACACACACACACACACACACACACACAAACACACAGCTACTTACAGAATTGCTGGCTTAGATCACTTAAAATCTCTCTATTTATTGAATTGTTGACTCAGTTAACTAAGAGCTTCACATTGAGTTACTGCACTGAAATCTCTGGCTTGACTCTAAATCCTTGTTTGTTGTCCCTAAATTTAATCTCCGGCAGTTTACGTTAAATTTACATTAGAAGAAACATCCTAAAACTGTGCTTTATTCTAACAAAATGTTCTCTGTGAGGTCCTAAAATCTGTTGGGTTAACAGAAGTCTTCCACTCCTGTTACATATGGAACATTTTATTTTTTATTGGCCTCTCAAGCCAAAATGCCCCCCCCCCCCAACTAACATGGGTGCTAAATAGATGCCTAGGTCACCTAGTGCTGGATCCAGCTCTGCTCCCTAGACATATAAGTATTTCCTAAATAAGTAGCAACAATTTAAAGATTATTTATTAAGAAACAATCATAGAAAGAAACACATAGGCATTTTGATAGCTATTACTAAGGCTGCAAACCTTACAGATGTAGAAACTGTTCTATATGCCACTTTATAGCTAGAACATTTAATGATATAAATGACAATGAAGTGGAGGATGCCTACAGATATAGTTGTTATCCTGAGAGGATAATTGATGCAGTTAAATGTACAGCAGAGTGTCACTTATCCAAACTAATTGGGACCTAAGGTAGTTTGGATAATCAAACTATTCGTAGAACCAAACATACATTGAACCAGATACAAAACTTCTAAAATCGTTTTCTGCAAGCAGGGAATAAACTTTTCAACAACTGAGTGATTCCAGAGGACAATAAAGACATTTTTCATACAGCATCAGGCTAGAAGCTAAAAAAACATGCACAACTGAATGCATATAATATTTACATATTCAGACTTTTTGATTTTTCCTACTCAAAAACTTTGGAAGGCTGTGTTCAGATAACTGACCATTCGGATAATTGACATTCGGATAATCGACTCTCTACTGTACTTGCTTATGTGAGACTAAGAGAAATTTTAAAGTCAGAATACAAAAACATATAGGTGACATTAGAAATAGAAGATGTGAATGCCTCATAGTTAAATATGTGAAGAAAAATCATTATAGTAATTTGGATGAATTGAAAGTGGCTGTTTAGAACAAGTTACAAAGGGAATAAAGATAAATAAAACAATTGTTACAAAAGGAATCTATTTATTTAAAAATTTGATGTATTAAAACCTAAGGGATTAGATAATGTATGCTACTATAAAAGCTTATTGTAATTTTATTTTCATTTATTATTTTTAATGGCTGGATGAATTTACATCAAATGATCTAGGTGGGAGATTTATTAGCATGATTCTTTTGTTTTGTTTTATACTCCTGGTTGGCGATGGTCGAGTGAAGTGTGTTTATTATGTTAGATTAAGGGATTGCATGGACATTGTTTGTGAATTCTTTATTTTTACATAGCATTATATATGCAGACATATATGGGAATGCAAGTGGCAGATATACATACCACATGGTAATATAATCACACTTCCTACAAGGCTAATCCAATTTGTTAGGGTCAATGGGTACTTACAGGGTAAGGCTGCCTTCCCTGCTGCCATCATGAAGGCCATCCAGGGAAACATCAGTGAAATAACCCAACTTTTGTACAGTTGGAAGAACAGATGTGTGTAGGCACTGAAATTCAGTATGAGTGATTAGACAGACTATATCTTCCCTAGAAAGTACAGGGGTACGTTGGCTTGATATTGTTAGGTACCTTGTTGCTAGTATAGTCTGCAAACATGAAACACAAGTCAAATATAGTTATAGTACATGCCTTTTCTAATGTGAATTCTAATGCAAGGATGCTTCCTTAGGAATGAAGACAAAGCAGTTTTATGTAAACTTTTGTATCTCCTCAGAGCTACCCATAAGTCCAGGAACTGCTGTTATTCTTCCTAACCCTGCTACTCAGATCTCCAGTATAGCTTCCAAACTCTGCTTGACCAATTATTTAAAGCAGTAGTGTGCCTGTAAAACAATACAAATGTATGCTTGCTAGTGTGGCATGTATGGAAATTAGGTAAGGTTGCATAAATGAGTATGAATCACTTTAATTTTGTTACGACACATCTACATCTTTAGCCATAGCTTGCTGCTACTGCTTTCCTCAGACAACTCATGACCATGATCACATGTTGGAGTCATGGTTCATGGCTTGCACAACTCTGTGCTGTGCTGGCCATGATTCTGAAATCACATTACAAGAGTAATTCTCAGACAACCATTTTACTCCTTATGAATGTGACACAGTTTTCATAGAGGAAATGGGTTTTTCCTCTAGTGCCACCGGTAGACAACATTTATACTTCATGATAGAAAACCTTGGGCAAAAATAGGGAGTGCAATCTCCAGCAAGGTAAGCACTCCCTCGTCAATCTAAATAAACAATTTAGGGGGTGAATAAAGTCAAGCAAAGCCAAATATGAGGTAAAAGTAGCCTCCCAGGCATTCTTCAGTTATGTCCAAAACTTCAAAGGCAGTACACAATAATGTACCAATTAATTGTAAATGGATCCACCTATAATCATCCTGCGGACAAAGCAAACCTACTGGCCAATAAATTCAGCAACCTTTTTATACCTGCTTTCTCCCTCAGATATATCTCTAGAAATACCTCCAAATCTAGCTCCCTCAACTATTACCAGGGAACATGTCTTCAATGCAATCTGCAGGGCAAAAAAATCACATCAATGGGACCTGATAATATTCCAGGATAATTACTTAATACCATGAAATGTGGCCTTTCTTGTTCTGTAGAACCGCTATTCAATCATAGCCTCCAAACGAATGGAGGACTGCAACAGTTATCCAACTACAGAAGGACAGGCCATCCATAGACCAAGGAAATTACTGACCCATAAGTCTGACTAGTCTCATGTGCAAGGCCATGGGAAGAGTTATAATGATCATAATACATAATGATGTAGCAAACCTTCATATGCTGGATCCTACTCAATTTGGTTTCATTAAGTGGACGTTATGATTACTTAAACTGGTAAATGTTTTCAGGAAGATCACCAAAGCACTGGATGAGGGTAAATGGTGCATACTGCCCACCTCATCCTGGCTAATACAGTCAACACAATTCCCCACTTGGGCATTGTGGACAAGATCAATGAATTAGGTACAAACTCATATGTCACCCAATGGATAGTCAATGGCCTTACAGATAGGGCCTGAAAAGATAAGATAGGGGAGTCTACCTCTATAAAAGGCCAGTCACTTGTGTATTCCCTCAGGGTTCAGTTCTGGAGCTGTTTCTGCTTGGCATCTACTTCTCTGAATTCAAGACTAAAGTCAAAGGTCTTTGGTTGTTCACAAATGATTGAAAATTGGGTGCAGTCATTGAATCTCTCAAGACAGACATCATCCATGTGGGCCGGTCACAGACTAATAACTGGTGCTGGAGTCATTGTCTTAAACTCAGTGTAAAGAAGTGCATATGTTTCCTTTGCTAAGGCATTCACCCATACAAATTACTAAATCAATAATACTCATTCTAAGAGTAGACCCTATACTGAGGGATTTGGGAATATAAAATATATGTAGACAGCCATTTGGCCATTAATGATCATATGACTATGACTACAGGGGTTAAAAACTATTTCATGCTGCACAACTTAGAAGCAAGGGTATGACATCCAAGTCAATCATTCTTCCATTGTACTCCGCCACCATAAGACCAGTCATTGAATAAAATTAACTCTTTGCCATGTACTTGACAGGCATATGCAATAACTGGTATGACCACAAATGCTTCTCACAAAAAAGAATACATGGTAAGGAAAAGAAGTCCTAAATGGACCAGCACAAAGCACTGTCCTTATATACAGCCTCCTACAGGTTTCTGATATATGACGTGCGGCTGGCATATAAAGCATCCTCTGATCCAGCCTTAATGGACTTGTTGAAAATCCACAAAACAAATAGCACCGTAAACAACTGATCCAAGGAACTAAATGAAGCCTGCAACATAAATAGGACATGCTGGAGTGACATATATGTGTCTCAGTGGCTTCTTCTTCTCTAGAGAAGGCTTGTCATTCATGTGAAGCAAGATTTTCTCTGCATTTATGCAAATGCGGCTTGTGTCACTGAATGGGGAACTTCAAATTTTCCCCTGGCCTGGCACCTATACCTCTAATAGAGAGAGGAAGCTGGTAAATGCTTAACCATTAATGCCCAAGTTTATATACATCCCTGTCCATATGACTTATGGGAAAATACCCTTCTATTATTTCAGGGAAACATGGCTAGGTTTAAAGAGACCCTTCAGTGTATATAGCCTAGTATTTTCCTATGATCCTGTGAAGATTGTGATCTACCTCCTTTACGGCCATTACTTGGAGCAAATGCTGGGCCCCATGTGATAATGCCTTCATGTTGATATGATGCCTTGAATGATATGGCTGAGAAGTTGTCAGTAGCTATGGATATCATGTATGCAGGGAAACAGTACAGGCATTGTTTTAGTGACCTGTTGTACAGGAACTCTGGTGATCTCTATGCATGGAATAAGAGAGTAGGCAGCATTACCCCAAGTGGTATAGTAAGTGGATAGCATTGTATTTTTTCATCTACAATCCTGTTAAATGACTGGGACTGATGTTGTTAATGGCAAGTAGTTTTGTAAGTTAGCCTTGGAAATATGTGTCTGTGACTGTCTAGGTCTTCCATATCTGGTGGAGGTGATGGTGGTGCATCATGTAACATGACTGATATGGGACTTACTTCAGGAATGCAGCACAGGCCAATGGTACATGCATGCAACCTAGTATATCCACAAGTGTTACTTTGCCATTTTCTGTGTATGCATGTTAAGATACATGCAGGGGACAAATATTTGCATGTTTCATGTCTGACATCTAAAGACACGTGTCTGTGATTGTGACATGTATCTGTTTTTGTAATAACTTTTTTACAGTTGTAACAGGTCTTTGATGCACCTTTTTTCTTTCAGCTTGAGCAGAATGTTGCAGTAATCATGTCTCCTGAAACAGGAAACAGGAAAAACTTGTGGCCAGCCCCAGTCAATTATGCTCACAAGTGCTGACATGCTTTAAATATTTTCAATCCAATTTCAAGATTGATTCAGTTATGGCAAACATTCCATAGTGTTTCCACACTGCAAGTATGGGTGATAGATTTGACCAGCAGATTCTGCTGACATATTCCGCCCCTTTTGGGACTGTTGCTGATATGTATAAGGGACATGGGATTGGTAGTGTTTCACCAGGCATGTAACTTGCTCCTCATCAGCAGGCAACCTTCCTGCATTGCCTAAGATAGATCACCTGCAACTGGAACAGATGATGGAGGCAGAGAGAGCAGTGGACAAGTACTTGGCCCAGATGGAGACCCCCTTGGAGTAGATTGCAGATTTCATCATTTGACCAACACCAAATTTTGGGCCACCAGAGGAGGTTTGGTCCATACCATCATCAAGCACTCCAATCTGTTTCATGTTGATTAATGCCTGTAATGTCCATATGAGCCGAGGTAGCAAACAGTATGCTGGCGCTCATACCCCATTCCATTCACAGCTATTGGCAGTCTTTTCCCTTAGTGTTGTTGAACACTCATTATCACCATTTATCTACAATCTGCTTGCCTCCACCCATCTACTTCTTCTACTTCCCTTCTCTCTTCCTTCCCTTCAAGAAACAAACTTACTAAATTATCTTCTCCTCTTGGTACATCACAGTACAAATATAACAAGTAAAATATTTCAGCTATGTAACTATTGCACTGTTATGCATATACTGTCTAATCATGAATGTATCCCTCTGATGAATGCATTTCTATGTATTTCACTTGCCACAGTTTAATGTATGACACTGTAATGCAATAATGTGTGGTACTGATGAATGTAATGTGTGGCACTGTAATGCAGTAATCTGTGGTACATGGTACTGATGAATGTATTTTTATATGTATTCAATATGTAAAATTTTTATTTTCTGTTGGAGTTTTTCTCCTCGGGCCTGCACGGAAAATGGGCATTTGTAGCCCAGTCGGACAAACCTGGTCAACAAATATAAATTAAATAAATCTACAGCTCTAACTGTTGTGAATTTACTTTTGTCTGAGGAAGTACAGACACTATCCTGTACAAAAGTGCTTACTTTATCTGGATTAAATATTTGTTTCTTTTTGAGTGCCACCTTGTTTTGTGCTATTTTTTGCATAAGAGGAAATGACCCCACTGCAAGTTATTAGGGGATGCAAGTGGTAGGACATGATGATGTGTGAGTGCATTGCCATCATCTATTTATGAAGCCATGAGTATCTCACAGCTTTATAGCTAAGTGGCTGTACTGTACTATTAATTACCAGTAAATCCCAGTGTGTGCCATGACAGCACTAAGATGCTGCAATGTGGTTTCAGAACTAACTGACTACCAGAGAAGCTCGGTGTGTGGTGTTAACTAAAGCAAGGTGCAAAGATGTTTTTTATTTTGGTGTTCAGCTTTAAGATTACATGGAGCTGGTTTGGTGAATTCTATTAGGGCACCCAGATAACTTAGCTATGGTACTGCATCTATCCCGTGTCCTTCTATTCTAGTGCATGCACTTCTACACTTGTCTGTCTGTACTGTCATGTGTCTATCTGCCTGCCCCTGCATATTATCTTAAACCTCCTTTCCTACACTATTCCTTTAACATCCGCCTCTTTCCTTCTGTCCACGGAATGGAAAATGGGGTTCAATAGTGACAAAAGAAATGTCTTCCTCCTTATTGCATGCGTTGTAACATGTTTTCTTTTTTAAGGTGGTCTCCTTCTTCCTATTCCCTTTTTTATTCCTTTCTTATACATCATTTTCATTCCATTCCAAACAGAATATTCAGGGGAAGCAGAGATGGCAAATAAATTCCAAATAAGGAAATCAGAGTAAATGTTGCACCATCATAACAAATCTGCATGATATTTTCTATCTGATACTGTGAATAATGGCTGTAAGCTTGAACTTTTAGAACAGCCAGTTATATTACTCTCCTATGCTTAGTTTGTCAGATTCATCTCAAGATTTCAGAATGTAGTTTGTCTAGCAGACAGTTCAATACCCAGGCTAGACATCTGCTCTACCAGTACCCTTCAGTACATAACAAGCATAACAGTTGTACAGTAGTTAGATGACAGAAAATACAATGACTCAACAACCGTTGGTCATTAAACATACTCGCTCTTATACACATTCAAAGTACATAACAAAGGGATATTAAAACTGAGCTTTGACAGTAAATTTGCGTCAGAGTCTGATTTTCAAAAGCCACTTCATACCACTTTGCAGTCATTTGTTATTCATGAAGTATTAATTTTAAATGTAAAATATGTTGCTAACTGAGAAAAGTATAATTAAACACATAAAAATCATAGGACACCAGGTGCATTTAACAATGTTTTGCTGGCCTTTAATGTTTTTCACTGCTAATATGAATTATATCATCACAACCATATCTTTTGCATTGCCATACCTATCCCTTAAGGTAGCATTATAACCAGTAAAGCTTATTAAAGGGATAACTGAATTATGCTTTGCCAATCAGTGTATTTTTGGGCCTGCTTTTGGACACATTTATAGAGAACAATATATTTTAACATGGTGGGGTCTACTGCAGTTATTTATGATCACTGATTTCCTAACACAAGAATAAACAAAAGGTTTATGAACTCCATTCTGGAGTAAACGTGAAGCAGTAACAGTGGAACAGAAAACTTCTGCTTGCTCTGAGAATGAAAGTTCCTTATATTGTCTGTGCAAAGAACTTAACCACCTTTTCTAAATATTATTAAACCTGAAGTTACTACACAGGATGAAAAAAAGAGTATTTCCCCTTGCAATGCTTTTAGTTGAATGGAATGCATTTTCCACACTATGGGCCTTATTCAAAAATGTTAGTGCAAACTGAGACAGGGCAGGCACACAGTATATCTCTATAATAAATCCCTCAACAATTCCACATATACTACATAAGTGGTTTGCTTCATTGTGAAAGCTCCTCAGTCCATACACAAAATAAATGTGATTTGGCAAGATAATACCTTCTGGTTTCCAACAATAGCAGTGTGCTCAGCAGCACAGCCAACCCCCTCCCTTCAAATATGTCACTCAGAATAAAGTGCTGAGCAATGTATTAGCACAGAGAAAAAAAAACACATCTATTGCATAATAAGAAATTTCCAACCAGCAATGGAATTCTCTTCAGTGCAGGCAAACTTGCTACCTCACCTAAAGTTGCCCTGAGCTCCCATCAATGGAAGCTCTTGTAACATCAGTTCCTCTCGTTACCATACCATGGTAATGAGTCAAGCTCCACCATCATGCCTAATAACTGTAATATCTTTCTAAGAGCACATCACATCAACGGACATGTACATACATAGCTGTTCTCTTCTGTACTGTACTGCACTCTCATGAAACACAGCACAGAATAGCAGCTGCTGTGCTTTGTAGGGGGAAGATGAATTAATTAGGCACTGGAGTGTGTTTTTACAATGTGCTCCTATGTGCAGTTCATAAAGAACATGTTTAGGTCTGCCATCTTTTTAAATTCACAAAGATGGACTTTTTTATGAAAAAGTATAGTTTTCAGGACAAACAATGTCTACACCCAACTCAAAGGAATGGACTTAATTTTTGTTGCCAAAGTTCACTTTCATTGAATTTATTCTGTTTCTATTTTTTCATATCATATTTTGGTGTTTCACAAGGAAAGAATGTGCTTAGTCAAATACTATACAAAGGTTAAAAAGTATTTTTTGACCTAAAATTTCAGGCCATTTGCAAGTATTTTTGCAGGGTACAACTGCCCAGTTATGCATCATCCTACTACAGAGTATCCTGTTGTTATGGTCTGGCATCCAAGTTTATGAATCGTATTAACTGATTGCATGCATGTGTGCACTGTGTTCCTTTTTATCAGGGGATGTGCATCATAAAGCTGGACTGCTACCATGATAGGTAAAACAATGGTATCCACTCATAACTCAATCTCTAAGAGAAAAAAATATTGACAAAGCAAAAAAATAGTTGAGGGACAAAGGCCCAAAATCAGGGACATATGTTAAATATTGCTCTTATAAACCTAGATAATTGCTAGAATAAGTGTTCTTGCATTAGCATGTATTTTCTAAAACTCAAATAAATGTCAGCAATTGGTGGCATCAATCTTCACTTCATTGCCAGAAAAACACAATTTTTAAGAGGAGCAGATCAAAACGCTGAGGCAAACATCTGGACTTTCTGCAAAAATCTGGACAGTTGAGAGGTAGATCTGCTGTATTCATTGTATCTGAGTGATAGCAACTTACACTGGTAGAAATTTATTGATCTTTGATTTACTGAACTTTACTAACAAAAAGGGCACCCATTTGAAACAACTAAAACACTTTTCTACAGATCAGTGATGATTTTCATTAGCTATCTTTTAAACTGACTTGGTAAACTTTTATAAATAAAGAATGCATGTCTAGCAAGTATCCACGTTAGAATGCATGTCTAGCAATTATCCACGTTAGAATGCATGTCTAGCAAGTATCCATGTTAGAATGCATGTCTAGCAATTATCCACATTAGAATGCATGTCTAGCAAGTATCCACGTTAGAATGCATGTCTAGCAAGTATCCATGTTAGAAAACACAAGCATGACTAAGATAAGCATATTTGTGCAGGAGAAGCTTTATGATTCTTGCAACATGTTCATGAGTTTACTGCTTCATAGATTTTTAAGTGACAATATCAACTAAGGAAATAGACATTCAAATATATACTCTAAATAAAATGAAGTTTTGACCTTAAATAGACCTTTTGGTCTACTTTTATTAAGAATATTATCAGGCAATTGCAACATTTAAATCAGCACATAGAATAAAATATCAAACCTTATGAGGCAACTTTAGGCTTTACATGAAGAGGACCAGATCGTCCATCTTGTGGCAGAAGATGTCTGCTAAGTCTTTCAGAGTGAGGAAGCACTCTACAAGAGCTCAGAGTATAGGTGTTTCCTCTCCAGAGTGCTCACGAGTTCAAGATGTAGTCTTCAGTTTCTTTTCTGTGGCCATAAATTAGGAACATTTGCATGTAGCTGCTCATGGTGCAGCAGTGATTGGTAGTGACCTGTACAGACTCACATGCTTGGACAGTAAAGTTTGCCTATATAACTAGTATTAGAACTATTTCCTGTAATTTAGTGAGACATTGCATGGAGTTTAACTTAGAGCAGCTATCTTGTGCATATAACAGCAGCAATACCATATCCTAGCACTATCTAACTCTAGTCCCTAACCCTAGAGACCACCTTAGGAGACTTCTGTATAACCCATTCCTCAAACCATAATAACCATGGATATGCAATTTCAAAATGCTTGGTAGATATGGCCATACTGAGATAATGTAGCAATTGCCTCATGTTCACAGACAACCCTTTAACCCATAAAGAAACTAACATAGTATGAGAGAGATGTACATACATTATTTCCTTGGATCCAGAAATCTTGCATACAGACATCTACCACATATAGTGTCCACCACACACATAGAAGCAATAAAAATCAGCATTGTCAGACCTAAAAGACTTCCTAGGCCTGCAAACAGTAACAACTATCCTCAGCACTCTCCAAAGCACACATCAGCCAAAAGTAAAACCAAATACCAAACATATGCCTACATCCAATGGACCCCCAAGAACAAATCCCATAAGGGAATCAAACACTTTATCCTGGAATCTTGTTATGGGAGACTCCATTGTACAACATACAGATGTCGCATTCACTAGCCTGGACAAGGAGAAGATAACGGTTAGTAACTTATCTGGAAACAGAATCCCCAGGTTACACACACACTCAAGTCAATGCACTGCATGTATCAGTATGATTCTCTCATAATCCATGCTGGTGTAAATTACCTGAGATGGAACTCACTGAACTATATGAAGAGACAGTCATCATAGATCTTTCTGAATATGTATCTCAGGCAGGTATGTGGCTTGCACTGAGCAGCATTCTACCTTCATCAAGGATGATGGCACTGTATGAACACAAAATGATTGACTTTAACAATTGGCTCAGTTTCTGATGTCATTACAGGTAGATTCAATGTTTGTCAGCATGGGCGGACATGGTTATCAGATCACGTTACTTTACCAAAGATGGCCTGCACTAGTCTAACAACAACTCTGGCAAGGTTATCCACCTGGCAGTGTGACCATTGGCTCTAGATAATTGTCAGTGTTGAGGTGACACCCCAACCCCATGTGCAAAATTGGGAAAAAGGATTGTGAATGGATGGATGGATGGATTGGATGGATGATCTACACCTGTCCCCCCAGCCACTGGATATTGGTAAAAACTTTATCCAAAGCCTTTTTAGGCAATGTCAAATTGGCAAAACTACCAACTTAGCAAATAAAACTTCTAAGGAATCTATAGGTGTTACGAATCAATGCTAGAAGCCTTAACATAAACTCCACATCCTGCAAGCTCTTTTCACTACGGAGAATACACATATCTGTACCATTGCAGAGACATGGCATAAAACCACAGAAAATACTCTGGCAATGCAAGGATTTAGTGCCTTCTACACATTTAGACAACCAACTGCACAGATAGTAAAGGTGGAGGTATCTTGAGCAAGAATTAAACCTCTTGGTTAGTTAAACAAGATGATGCCCTTGAGTTCATCCACATGTAAATCACCATCATAAAATCCCTTACCATATCCTAGCAAGTTACATATCACCATCTATACCCCAAGAATCTCATAACTCATACCTAGACCTGCTGAAGGCACTCATCATCCAGCCAAATAACCTATTCATAGGAGACTTCAACTACCTCTCCATACACTGGGAAATATACACTGCCTCCAACTTGCAAGCATAATGTTTCTTGGGCTTTGTTAACACAAATACCCTTGACTAAATAGTGCACTCTCCAGCCAGATGTTGAAAATAGTGGAACATCACCAACACTCCCTATGTCATGTTGTCACTGGTGAAGTCAGATCACAAAGCTGTCTCCCTTGAAATAAAAATAAACATGGAAAATCTGTCAAAACCTGTATCAGCTAAGAACTATTCTAAAACAAACTACATCCTATAAAGTTATAGTTTGTCAAAATTAAATGCCTCTCTGAACCCTAAGTTCAAAGCAACCTATACAGAGTTGATAACATATGCCATGCACAACCATGTGAATGGCTGCATAGTGGCTGCTGTACATACCAGAAGTAAGCCCAAAGAAAACACCAAAAGCCAACCACACTGGTGGATTCCTAATCTTAACAGGGTAAATAATAAAAGAAAAAAGTCATGGCCAAAATCGGAAAAAGCAGCTGTCATAATAACAACAGCTCACTAATTGCACTAAACAGAAAACTAAGATGATTAATTAAATGCAAAAAGGCCAAATTATGAGGTCAAGCTAGCCTTGCAAGCTAAAGACAACCACAAGACCATCTACAGGTATGTCTAAAAACTTAAAGGTAATAACAGTAGAGTGCTGAACTGGTGGTAAATAGTACCGCCTTCGTTAAGCAGAGTGGCATAGAGAATCTGCTGGTTGACAAATTCAACTCTAACTTCATCCCCACTCTATCCAGTGTCCCTCAATGAATTCCCTACTATAATTTTCTCCACAAAATCCTTACTAGCATAACCCTGGATCTCAAGTATTAGCAGGAGCTATCATAGACTAACTCATGACACTACCATCTTGCAAGACAGTCACTCACAGACAAATGACTGGTGCTAAAGCCAAAGATTAAAACTCAGCATCAATAAGTGCATTATAGTTCTTTTTGGGGAAAAAATTCATTGATAAGGCATCCTAAGAGCTGACTCAGTAGTTAGGGATCTGGGAACATATGAAGAAAGTAATATGGCTATTGACCAACACGTAACCAAGGTAGTAAGAAAATCATTCTTCATTCCATGTCACCCAACATATAAGTAAGGGTATGGCTTCTAGGTCCAAGGAAGTTATAGTACCACTTTACCTAGCCTTTATAAGACCCATCACTGAGTACAATGACCCCTTCATCATGTATCTGACCATGCATATGCAACAGTTGGAATGCCCACAGAGGTTCCAACAAAACAATCTAAGGAATTAATGGATTGTCTATTCAGATCAGCTTAAAGACCTGTCTCTATTTTCAGTCTCCTACAGGTTACTGAAAGGCAGTCAAAGTCTTGCATAAAAGGCATCCATAGTTCCAGCCCTTGCCAACCTTTTGCACATCTGCAAAACAAATGACACCAGAAATACCAGATCTAAGGATTTAAACTGTGCTTGCAACATAAACAGAACATGCTAGTGAGACAGATATGTGTCTCAAAAGATCTCCATGCTCTGGAATAGGGTTGCCATCAATGTGAAGCAGAGTCCATCCCAAACCCTGTTTAAATGTAACCTCAACCATTGGGTGGGAAATCAAATATTCACCACTGTCCTGGACCCCCATGTCTCTCATAGACAGAGGCTGACAGTAAATATTCCCTAACTACCATGCACCCCCTCCCACTAAACCTTTGTGGCCACCTAACTAACATATCCCTTCAAATAGATGCCCATGTTACGTGGGGATACAGTTAAGATGGGTTGAGGAGCTTGGCTTATTAAGGTCCTTGTGGTCATTATCCTAGTATATACTTAATAAACATATGAACCTGCAAAGAAAACTGAAATCAGAATATTTGATGTATGTTGCTTAGTATTAGTTGGAAATTGCCCAACTTAAGTTATACTTAAGTCTCCTTGGATGGAATCATGCCTCTCAAAAGTCCAGACTTTTGCAGAATGTCCAGATTTTTGCCTCATATTTGTGGTGTGTTTCTCATAAAATGTGTAATTTTCTGGATCTTTGTGTCAAATCAGTGAAGACTGAGTTCACTAAATAATGACAAGCATTTGAGTTTCAGACTTCATATCATTCAGAAAATGGATGGTAGCACCAAGACCTTTTATTTTAGCAACTTTCTAAGTTTATAAGAGCAATATTTAAAATGTGTCCCTATTTTTGTGACTTCACTTTGTCTCCCCATTATTTTTGGCTGTGTCCAGATAAGAGATTGAGAGCTATGGATGCAATTCATATGGTAGTGCACAAAAGGCAGTCCTTAATTCTTACGTACATGGTTTAACTTAAAACAGGGTATGATTCCTTAGAGTTTTTGTTACCTTAAGTAAAGTCAGCACAGGCTACAGATATAAGACCTAAATCAACAAATTATGTTATTAAAGCAGTCCACAATGGAAGAATACTTATTTTTGGAAAATCAGTAACTAATTATTATACCATACTGTTATCAAACCATGATTTCCAGTCCATGGTACAGGGTTTCTCTGCCTTAGCCTCCTTTTTACCTGGTGTGTAACTCTGACCAAGTCATTTGGCCAGAGAATGCTGTAGGTAGCATCTGAAATGAGGGTACTGCATGGTATATATAGTTAAGGAATGAATAAAACAAAAGTAATTCCTTAGATGTCCCAACCCCCATTACTTTAATGCCTTCAATCTAAGATTACATAATCTCAGGATAAATACAGTGCTAAGGTTAATATAATCAAACACGACTCGGGGGGGATTCAATAAGCCTACATGGAATGATTCTCTATGTAGGCATAGTGGCATGGCCCCAACATGGAATATGGCCACTGAGTGATCCAGTAAAGAGGTCAGAGGGGCGTGGACAAGGGTGCAGACATGGTAGTGTCCGCGGAATGCAAATCACCTCATAAGCTGGTGAAATACATGCAGATGAGGTTGATTTGCAATACAATAAGCAGAAAGGCACCTGTGTAGGTGTCATGGTGGTGTAAGAAATGTATACAGATAGAAACCATATACCAGACTGTAAATTTTAAACAAGGGCTGTAAAAGCCAAATGGAAGGGTGGATATGGCACGGTAGGCATGCAAATGGCCAAAACCATGGCCAATGAGTCCAGAAAGCAATGCAAATCATTAAAAATACATGCCGTAATGGCCAAAAAAAAATGAAAATTAGACATTTGCAGAAATATTGCATTATAATGCCCAGCATGCAGAGTCTTACGATGGCAGGTGTCAATGGTTGCTAAGGAGGCAGGTCCTGGAGTAGTAAAGTATCTAGGGAATACTCAGTTAGTTGCATGTAAATGAGCTAGAGTTATTGAATAGCAAAAAGGGCAATCATGTCCACAAGTACAACCTGTGGCAGGGCTAGAACCATGTAGGTACTAGTAGACAAGGTAGCTGACATGAAAAGGGTGTGTGTCATTCTATGTTTAAACAGATTGGAGCTTAGCAGTGCCTGTTTGCACTCAGCTAAGCACAGCTAAGCAAGGGGGTGTGTCTGATGCTGCTAAGCACTGCTTAGCCATGTAGCATGTGTTTTAGCTGGTTAAGGAAAAGCTAAGCAAGCCCATGCACAGGGGAGGGTCCAAGCTGCTGAGCATTGTTTGCACTAGTGCTGTGGGTTGGCAAGGTGTGCCGCACTGCTTAGCAGTGAATGAATTAGAAAAAAAAAATTAAAAAAAAAAAAAGAAAATAGCCTGGGAAAGCCAATCAGGTAGAAATGACTGATAAGCCCTGTTTAACAGACACTGGCCCATTTTAAACCCCCAATGATATACCCATCAGGTGGAATGCAGCATAATGAGCCAATCACACAGGCTGCATCTGCAGCACATCACTATAAAGTATGCATGCACCCTGCAATCTGATTTTCCTACATACTCTGCACCATTGTAATACACACGGGATTTTTAACTGACAAAATGCTAGGGGCTGTTGCTGTTCTGCTACATCTGTATGTGCTTGAGGCTGAGGTCAGTAATGATTCTAATGCTGACAATAGGCCCAGACTGAGAAGGACAAGAGTGTTCAGGCCCAGGGTAACCTTCCAGGGGCTACATGAGCTGGAGATTGTAGAGCATTATAGGGTGGACAGGGACATACTACAAGAACTCACTGATCTCTGCCGCTCTCAACTCAGACCAGAGCCAACAAAGGGGAGGCCATCCCAATGGAAACAAAAGTATGTGTAGCCCTTAGAACATTAGCTGCAGGTACTTTTCAAACACCAACTGGGGACATGTGAGGTGAGATAGCGTAATGGTTAGAGATCTGGCGTAGTGGTTAGAGATCTGGCTTTGCCTGCAGTAGTTCATGGTTTGAATACCAAGACAGGCTATTCATCTTTTAGCTCACCCTGGTGATCACTCCAGTGGCTCTACTTGATAGAGGCACTGGGAACTAATGTCAGACGGCAAGATGCCAGGGCACTTCTATGGGCTAGGCTTGTAAAGGCTCCAGGACTATTAGCCTAGTTCATACCTATGAACCTATGAACATAATGGGGATCTCACAGGCATCTGCATCCAGGGTACTCCACCAGTTCCTGGATGCCATGCAAGCACATGTCAGTGAGCACATTTATTTACCCCGCACCCCTGAGAAGAGGGTCAGCAATATGCACCTCTTCCACCATGTAGCACACTACCCTGAGGTACTGGGTACCATAGACTGCACTCATGTGCACATCAAAGCACCACCCATTGAAGAGGGTAGGGTCTACATCAACTGCAAGGGGTATCACTCCATCAACTGCCATGTCATGTTTCCATGCCCAGGGCATTATCATGAATGCATGTGCTGGCAGCCTTGGCAGCTATCATGACTCCCACATCTGGCACCCCTCACAGCTGTACCAGATGTTTGCTGGGGGGACATACCATACGGCCATCTACTGGGGGATGCTGGCTGCACACTGGAACCAATGATGATGATACCCATCAGAAATGTGCACAGACCTACTGAAGAATGCCATAATAAGGCACATGCACAAACTAGGAACATCATAGAGCATGTGTTTGACTGCTCAAGTCACGGTTCCATTACCTCGATATATCTGGTGGAGCCCTACCGTACTCTCCAGCCTCATGTACACACAGTACATGCCATGGCACACAATTTGATCCTGTGGAAACAGCTGCGGACAGATCATCACAGGGAAGGGGCACAGCCCTCCACCAGTGCCATGGTCCCCACAGCCACAGGGGGACTCGGAGGAGGAACATCCTGAGCCTGTCCCTGTAGGCAAACATAGGCACGTCCAGTATGCCCTGACCTTGGCAAAGAGGCAACACATAGCACAAGCACTGACAACCTAGGGTCCTAGGGACTGACACCTCACTCTGACTCACATACATAGTAAAAAGGATGCCACCCACACCACACAACCTGTACCTTACCATGCATTGCCTGTGTACTGCATGCATCAGACAATGATATCCCTGAAGCACTGTTATCTCAACCACTGCAGGCACAAGGTAAGTCACTCTTCTGTACAACAAATTAATGGGGTAGTAGACTGTGGTAGCATATGTCTGGTCCTGCCACATGTATGCAAGGGAATAGAGTAGGCTACTGGGATAGCTGCAGACAGCTACTGATAGCTGGGTGGGACAACAGGAACTCTCTGTCCAATATTGGCTGACCCATAATATGCAGTAGGCCCCAAGCCAGCAAAACCCACTGCACTATGCCAGGGAATTACAAACAGTGGGGTCACAAGACGGATCCTTGACTGTCAGTGCTAGAGTCCCCTACTCCCAACACATCCATGTTCCCATACAATGCAGTAACAGTATATGTTTTCAAGGTAATAGCAGCAGACCACACAATCCCTGGACTATCACAATCAACCTGGTGACATGTATCATTTCCCCAATATGCAGGGGTCAATGTATGTCTGTGGTTGATAGTGTCAGGATATAAAGTGTACTGTTTGGTGGCTGTCATGACTTAGTGGGCTAGCTACATTACCATGGTTGATGGCACATGGTTTGAGACTGGCTGCACCAACTGTTTTGCATGTGAGCTACACCTATGGTAGGAGTTCTACAGACTGTCCATATGTCAGTATTTCTTACTGCAATAAAGATGGAGAAAGACAGAGTTAATGAAGGGACAGGGGGCCACAGATATGGACAGCACACAGCTCTGAGTAACCTAGATAGTGGCTAGTACAACAGCATATTGTAACAAGTCAGTGTAGCACCAGGATATAAAGGCAGTCACATAACTATCTCAGTACTTACAACAAGTCAGTGGGCACTTTCCATACCTCACAGATGTACAGAGTTTCACAGAATATCCACATTTATGCTTCATATATCTGTTTTGTTTGTCATAACAGTGCAGTTTTCTTGCAAACTATTGACAAATCAATAAAGGTTGCTGTGAGAAAATAATGACAAACAGTTCAGATGCAGACTTCATGCCATCAGAGAATGCATGCCAATGCAAAACCATTCTACTAATTGTCTACATTTGTAAGAGCAATATTAAAAGCCTGTCCCCAATGTCTGGACCTGTGTCCCACCATTATATATGGCACTGTCCAAATTTGTGGCTGTAAGAGTTTGACAGGTATGGGCAACATGTAGCCTTATAATAACAGTACAACACAAACTATCTAAAGACCAGAGGAGATGTATGGGGCACAATGCTGGACAACCTGCAAAACAAGGACAGTCAGAGGTGTGAAGTCTGTAACCCTGTGTGTGGTATTACATGTCTTACCCCAGTCACAGCATACCTACAACTACATAGAACAGCAACTGCAGACAAAGCCAGGAACTGCAGCAGGACAGGACAAAGGCCCACATATAAGGGGAAGGAGGAACTACTGCCCAGACAAAGAGAAAGTAGAAAGTGCAGAGTAGAACAGGTTCTGCAGTAGCATGGGTCCCTGCAGTGTATGGAGTCGGTAACCCAAATGTATGTCAGCAGTTCCTGTAAGATATTATTAGCAGTGACCTAGGCTGACACTGTACTACTGTATCCATTAATATTTATTTGTATTAGTACAAATTCTTGCCAAACAGTTAATACTGTCAGAGTTACTTCAATTCTATTATAACACAGCTAGACAGATTGATGAACTCTCACTCCAAAAATGTCAATAAAGAGTGAAAATGACTGTCCAGTTTATATATTCTTTTCAACCAATGTTATTTTAATGTCCTTGTGACTTGTTCTTCTGGTTTCTGTTTGTGTCATGAAAATGTCCATGGGTTATTTCTAGCCTGGACAGTTTCTTATGTCCTTCTTTGGTTATTTTCTTTCTTCCTGTATTTGAAGACTTCACAAAAAGTCTCTCCACATCATCTTTGCGCCGCTTGAAGTGTTTGTATTTTATTTCATTTATTTCTGCATCTGAAAGCTCACAGAAAGTCAACTTCCTTTTTTTCTATAACAGGATGCCTTTACAGTAAGCCCACAGCTATATGTTATTAATATCTAAGCTGAACATTTACAAGAAATTAACTGTTCTTGCAAAGCAAGCCATATTTTCTTTTACTGCACACACAGTATAATTTTAGGGAAAACATTTTAATTTCTACAATCTCTATCAATTCCCCCTTTTTAATTAAAACCAAGAAAATTGTAAGACAATTTACAACACAATATGATCTTCAGTACTTTGAATCCCTTGGTCTGTTTCAACATACAAATCCCTTGCATTTAATGCTATCTCTTTATACAATGTTACATTACCAACGACTGTTACTTTATTAATATTTTTATTCAGACATATAGCCATTATTACTTATTTATTTTTAACTGCTTTCATGCTTGCTTAAGCAAGTTGTCAGCCTTGCAGTTACACAGAAGCATTTATTTTAGAATCTTGTCGTTAACCCTTGCTTTACAAGGCAAAACCTTGTATTATTTAAAAAAGCAATTTACAGGAAAATGTGATCTTCTGTACTTAATAGCCTTTCTTCATTGTTAACAACAGTTACTTGTTTGACAGTTTTATAACACATCTCCTCTGTTATATCTGAGATAGCTCCATAAGTTGCATTTGCTATCAACTTTGTAACTTTCTATATTGCCTTAGTGGCACCATACCAGTGAAAAAATTCAGCTCCTGAAATAACACAATTTCCTATATCCAACTGTTTTAAAATCTTTTCCTATTTCTTTTTCAGGTGATTTTTTACCATGTCCTCTGGTAATGTGTGAGTAATTCTCATTATTGGAACTGCATACAGGATGTAACAGATTTTTTCTCTTTCATCTCTTTTTTAAAAGAAGTATTATGTGTTAACTCCCATGCTGTTTTTAATTTATACTTAAGCTTTTTCACATGACTAGAGTTGGTGTACAGTAGCATCACTGACTGTCCCTTTCTTCTGAAAACAGAGTATCCCTTTTTCTATTTTCATCAACTGTAAATTTTTTTTATGGCTGATTGTTTTCTTTAAACAAAAAACCTGTATGTGTAACCTCTGCAAGGACTGCATATAATGGCATTTCCCCTCTGTAAGGAATGTGGCTAAAAACCCAACAATTTGACTTGTTATGTGCCTTTGCAAACAAATTTTGCATGTCCAAAAATATATTGAAATCAAGTATCCGATCATGATGTCCCTGTTTTCATAATCTATTATATCTGAGTATCTCTGCCCATTTCTTTTTGCAACTGTTTTATTTGCATGCTTTTATTTAGATTGTCGTGTCCTGTCCATAGATTGCTATTATAGAAACAAATTTAAACTTTTCTAAGACTGTTAACAGACTCTTGCTGTACTGATGCTGTTTGATTGTTATTAACTTACGCTAATTTTTATGAACCAACATGGTGTGCTGCTTTTACTTGGATTAATGACTCTGTACATCTCTGTGCATTTTTCCCAGGATGGCAATTACACCAGTCTGACTAATGATGTTCTTGCTGTACTAGTTTGTTTATAAGATGGTTTGCTGTTATATTTTATGTAAGACATTCTTTTGAAAATATGACATTACAGTCACTGTTTTTTACTAATATTGATCCTGTTTGCTGTATGTATAAGCTGCCTTGTGAGACATACTGTACTTTTAATGTGGGGTGGGGGGTTTGACCCTCTCTTGTTACCATATAACCTTTTGTCATTTAGGATTTGTCATAGGTACTGTCTTAAATGCTACTCCATTTCCAGACATAGATGTGGACTTACATACTCAACATTTAATTGCATTGTTTAGTTTTGCATATACCATTTGCATTACTGTAAATGCATTTACTGTATCTGTATTAACTTTAACTTTACACTGTATTTGTATTAACTTTACTCTGTGTCTGTATGTCTGTAGGTTATTCTGTGTTTATTCTGAATCTGTCCTGGCTTATTAAACCAGTAAAGTAATATTTATTTTTTGTGTTTTCCTGTCTCCTTTGTTTAATTAATTTACATTGAGCTCTGTATACTAACATTGTCTTCCATTGTTTTAAAAGATCCCTGTACTTTTCTGCCAACTGATAACCTGTGTTCTGTTAATTTATTGATTTAATGCCTATTGCCTGCCATGATCTGGGTTATAGGGAGGATTATCCCCATATTCTACTGGTCATAATTTACCATTTTTATTATACTGTTAGTGTTTGTAATTACCCTTTTCAGTAAGGCAAGGGGTTTGTCCTTCCTTCTGTTTATTGCTTACCCCGTTTTTCTGTGTACCCTGATGTTTGCAGGTTATTTGCATACATGCTCTTTTCTATTTACGATTTACCCATTCCCATTGTTCTATACACCTCATAATATTCAAAACCAAATAGTGGATATTGCACCAAAATCCAAACAATAAAAAATCCAAAGGTGCAAAATGAGAGAACCAGGATCAGATTACCATCCACAATCGACTTTATTAAAAAAAAAATGTTTATCTGAGGAAGTCTACATAATAAGACGAAAACACTGTGTTTAATTTGTAAGGCGTTAATGTTTTTATCGCTTTTGCATACGTGTACATTTTTTAATAAAGTCGATTGTGGATGGTAATCTGATCCTGGTTCTCTCATTTTACACCTCATGATATCCTCTCCCGCCTCTTTGGGAATTTGATATTCCATCTGAAAAGGAGGAATGTAATCAGAAGGATTGCCTTCACTCACTGGTACTGCTAACTTACTGCAATTGTCTTTGATGTAGCCCACAAGGGCTGAAATTGTGATTTGATTTGCTCCCATTTATCCTACAGTTGTGAATGTCTCTTGGTAATGTCTTTTTTATAGTTACTTAGATCAATTACAAAGCAAGGAGATTGCTGAGCTGTATTTTAACTGTATTCTACTGCGGCAGACCATAACACCTTGTTATTGAAATCAATTACTATTCCCAGTTTGCTGAGAATATCAACCCCAAGGAGTGTTGTTCCACAACTGGAATTCATAAGAAATGTACTCTGTATTGAAGATCCATTTTCTGTGAAACATATTTTAACTGTCTTACTGCTTATGGCCATGCAAGTGCTGCCATTAAAGCCTTGAATGTAAGATTTTTTGAACTGATTTACCAGTAACTGTTTGTTAGTGACTAATAATGCTGCCCATGTATCAAGTAGGACATCTTTTCATAGTGTCCCCTCCACCCATACGTCCATCTTTTCCACGTTTAAAATTTGTGAGAAAGGTTACTAGGGTGGGGGGCACACCCCTAATCAGAATCATATTCATTCTGATCTGTTTTATCTCTGATTACACTGACTGCATGTTCTGTTCCCTGTTGACTGTTAGTGTCTTCCCTGTCTAATGTGTACTTTGTACTTTCAATTTCACGTTTTAATTCCTGACTTGCACCATGTGTGAGATTATATGGTGGGTTTTCTGTGTATTCCATAGGGTATACTTTATTTATTTTTGTATCCCTCTGTGTTTGTTCCTGTGACTGATTATCCCTTAATGTATTTTCTTTATCTTAATTTCTTTCCTTATTTTGGGGTTTTGAAGAAGCACTATTATCTGCATAGATACCCTTCTGTATCTGACTTTCCTTCCATCTTTTGTAATATGGACAATCCTGTTTAATGTGGCCTATTTCTTTACAAGTAAAACATATCACCTGTTTTTCTGAACTTTGTTGAGTATCTGTCTGTAACCCTGGTGGAGCAGAAGCTGCTTGCATTCCCCGTGTTTGTTTTTTCATCAGACCATGTATTACGTCCCTTTCCTTTCCTACATAGTCTACAAGCTGTTTTTGTACATTTCCTATGTGCATCTGCCATACTGCGTACTTCTTTTAAACTGTCTAGCACTCTGGCTTTTCTCTTGCTACAGGTGGAATTTGAGAGATGTAATCTTTGTGTCTGTGTCTGTCTGTCTGGCAGAAACTGATTTTAATGCTGCATCTGCATTTTGCAGAATGTCATTAACTGTCTGATGGAATTGCTTTAACATACCATCTTGCCTGATCAAAACATTATTTCATTTTTTTTTCTGTCATGCAATTTAGACTGTCCGTCTGATCATTTTGAGATAGATTTTTTAATTTTTGAAATGGTGGAAACTGGAATTACCTTGTCTGTGTGTTTAAAACAGTTATGTGAGTCTAGACACTCACCAGTTTTAGTTGCTTGCTTTGCTTTAACATTTGCCAAAGCATTTACTGTAGCCTCTTCTGTATTATATATTTTATGTGCTTTGATTCTGACAATACTAAACATTCCCTGTAAATAATTTTGGGAATCAATGGCTATAACTCCCGTAGTATGGGAGCATGTTTTAGGGGTTTGCCAACACTGTTGACGAATTCCTTTCTGACCCAAACTGGCACGTGTAAATGCAAAGCATAATTTCAAATAGACCACACTGTGTATGTCAACCATTGTTTAAATGCCAACTTATTGAAACAAAATTCCTTTCTTGTTTTGCCACTGAGGCAGAGTCTGCAATAAATAACACTATTGATATATATCAGCAGGAGAAATAACTATCATTTTTGCTGAACCCTGCCCAATATCAATCAGTGTATTTTGTACCCCTTGTAAACCTTGCTGGGCTTTTTGTAACTGTCTTTTCAGATTAACCTCTGTAGTTTGTGCCCTTAATAAATGTTGTTGGGCTCTATGTGATTGTTACATTAATATAGAAATGTCATTATGTAAAGTCTGAATGCTATGATGAGTCTGTTTCTCTAAATGGCATTATTGTCCCTTACTACTGTCTCTAGGAAAATTTTGAAAAGCTGTGAAAACCTTTTCTTTAAAAAGTTAATATTAATAGCACACCTATGTTAGAGCATTTTTTGTTTCTGTGCATTTGCAATATTTACTATAAATAACATCTTTATGTAGTCTATTACATTACTGACAATAATTGCATACACTTGTACTGTGTGAGATTTAGGTGACTGCAGAACATACATTTAACTGTTGTATATGTGAAGAACTAACAACGCTAGAATCAAACAGATTGTTTATCAGAATAGGATATATCTTATGGTATGGCTTACATAGTAGACTCTTGTGACACAATAGACATAAGTTTGGAAAGTTACTTCCACATAAAAAAAGTCTTCATTAAATGCTGTACATTTTATATATGGATTATAGGCATCTATACATTTACAAACAAAACTTATTTAAATTGTGAATTTTAAACATTTCAGATTTACATTTTATGTCTGACACAGAAGGTTTAAACCATTTAAATTTATGTATACGCTATGTGGGCATTGTAATGTTAACTGTCTGTATGGGCAGCCATGTTATAACTGTGAAGAATTCACTGTATTTTGCATAGATGTCAAACAGGTGATCAGGCTGAAGTGACTTAGAAGACACGGTGTCCTTTAACAGACAAATTGATGGTGGAATGTCGCAAGACAATCAATGGTTATGGTGGCAATCTGTATCCACCAAGGAAGTACTGGAACTGTTGATCTGTTGATGCACTGGAACTGTCAATCTGTTGAACTCATGGAAAATTTAAGGCCTTTATGAAAAATTAACTGTTGGTAATGGATAAAAAAGGTTATGGCAGTGGGCTAGACTTGCCATTGTAAAATATTACTGCCACTGTAAAATATTATTAGCAGAAAGCTAGGCTGACACCAAACTACTGTATCCATTAATATTTATTTGTATTAGTACAAATTCTTGACAAACAGTTAATACTGTCAGAGTTATTTCAATTCTGTTATAACACAGCTAGACAAACTGATGAACACTCAGTCCAAAAATATCACTAAAGAGTGAAAATTACTGCCCACTTTATATACTCTTTTCAACCAATGTTATTTTTAATGTCCTTGTTACTTGTTCTTCTGGTTTCTGTTTGTGTTATGAAAAAGCCATGGGTTATTTCTAGCCTGGACAGTTTCTTGTGTCCTTCTTTGGTTATTTTCTTTCTTCCTGTATTTGAAGACTTCATAAAAAGTCTCTCAGTGTCAGCTTTGCATCACTTGAAGTGTCTGTAGTTTATTTTATTTATTTCTGCATCTGAAAGCTCACATAAAGTCAACTTCCTTTTTTCTATAACAAGATGCATTTAAAGTAAGCCCACAGCTACATGTTATTAATATCGAAGCTGAACATTTACAAGAAATTAACTGTTCTTGCAAAGTAAGCCATATTTTCTTTTACTGCACACACAGTGTAATTTTGGGGAAAGCATTTTAATTTATACAAGCTCTATCAGTTTCTCACATCAATCTATAATGATTTGCCACTGACGTACCAAGAAATCACAGTGCTATGTAAAATGTACCAGACATATTAAGCAAAACTCTGTTAAGTCCAATACACTCAGTACACACCCTAGATATGGGTCAGACACTATGGAGAGCAGACAGCCAGGAAATCCCTTAGGCATTATATCAGGGAGATGCTTTACTGTTTAATCAGGTTCAGCAGACAATTGGCTGTCACACACAAAATCATGGACTGGAGTACAGGTAGGTCTGACCTGGAGTCTTATTGTAAGTATTGATGGTCATACTGGGCATGCTCCTACACTTAGCTAATTTCAGCCCATGTCTGAACCCACATCTGACTATAGAACTGTGATGCCTGTATATCTCCATGCATACAGGCAGCTATGTATACCTCAACTGTCTCTTCCTATCGTCATCAGACATGATTACCCTTATCTATCTGTAACTGGCACATATAAGATATACCTGGATCTGTTGAGTTTAATATAGAAACATATATATATATATATATATATATATATATATATATATATATATATATAAAGAGAGAGAGAGGTGGACAGAAGGAGAGACAAAAAGAGAGAGAATGAGATCTAGAAAGGCATAGAGTGATGTAGTGCTGCAGGCAGTCATACATTAACTGTAACCAGTGGTACATGCAAATAGTGCTGTGAGCTCTAGTGCGCAATAGTAGGCAGGAAGGGATTCTAATCTCATATCAGCCACCTTGCATATGTATGTGTGTGTGTGTGTGTGTGTGTGTGTGTGTTTGTGTGTGTGTGTGTGTGTGTGTGTTTGTCTGTATATTCCACATACAGCAGAATACTCATGATCAACAGACCTATGTCTTTGCAATATTCCCTCATTTTATGGCCCTGTGACTACTGTCCTCCACAACAGTGGCCTATCTGTCAGCAGCTACTGATGTCATCTACACCAACAGCAGTGGCAGACACGGTCTAAATGCATAAGCTCTATGGTGCATGCGATACCTGCATAGTGTTACAGTGTATCCATCTAGATAGGTAGTGGTTCTAATCCCAGCAACAGTAGCTCAATGAGTGTGTGTAAGTATATCCCTGTGCTGCTGTGTTTCTTTCTTGCCTGTGTGTTGTGCAATGTCAATGCATTTTAAAGCTGTGCCTACCTGTGAACCCCCCATTGGCCGACTTTACACAGCCTGCTGTCATCCACCTTAGATACACAGTTACACACTCTCCAGATGTATAGGTTCTGTGGTGCATGCGATAAGTACATAGCACTATAGTGTATACAGTTAGAAAAGTAGTGGTCTTAATCTCAACAATGGCAATTCAGTGCGTGTGTGTAAGTATATCCTCCAAAAGCTGTGTGTATGTCTTACCTATGTGTGTGCATTACCAATACATTTTAAGGCCTGTTCCACCCTGTTAATCCCCCTATTGGATTACTTTACAGGGCCTGCTGATGTCATCCACCTTAGATGCACAGTTATACACTTTCTAGGCATATAAGCTTTGTGGTGCATGCGATAAGTGTGTAGCACTCTAGTACATACAACTATATAGGTAGGGGTTCTAATCTCAGAACTGGCAACTGAGTGTGTGTGTGTGTGTGTGTGTGTGTGTGTGTGTGTGTGTGTGTGTGTGTGTGTGTGTGTGTGTGTGTGTGTGTGTCTGTATGTGTGTGTGTGTGTGTATGTAAAGAATATCCCCTGTAGCAGTGTGGCTGCCTTGTGTGTGGTGGCTATACCATATTGAAGGCCTGTTAATCCCCCCATTGGAGTACTTTACAGGACCTGTTGGTGTCATCCACCTCAGATGCACATATAGACACTTTCCAGACATTTAAGCTCTGTAGCGCATGTGATAAGTATATAGCCCTATAGTCCATGGAAGTAGATAGGTAGGGGTTCTAATCTCAAAACAGGTGTATGTGTGTGTGTGTATACATATCCCCTTGTAGCAGGGTGGCTGTCTTCCTTGTGTTTGTGTGCAATGTTTATACCATTTTAAGGGGCTGTGCAAACCTGTTAACCGCCCCAAGTGGTAACCTTTGCAGCACCTGCAGATGTCATTCACCTGAATAGTAGTGTCCATCACTACAAAATCATATAAGCTTCATGGTGCATAAGATTTGTATGTAGCACTATAGTATGTATAACTAGACAGGTAGGAATTCTACTCTCAACAAGGGTGGTTCATGAGTGTGTGTGTGTGTGTGTGTGTGTGTGTGTGTGTGTGTGTGTGTGTGTGTGTGTGTGTGTGTGTGTGTGTGTGTGTGTGTGTGTGTGTGTGTGCATGTGTGTGTGTGTGTGTGTGTGTGTGTGTGTGTGTGTGTGTGTGTGTGTGTGTGTGTGGGTGTGTATCCCCTTGCAGCAGTGTGACTGTGTTAGGTCCAACACCTGACCCACCATGCAGATTGTAGTCCATGTCTGACCAGGCGTGTCCTGTGAAAACAACTAAAACAATATATAGGTCACAAGAGTGTAGGACAACAAACATTTCTTACATGTTTGTTATAGTTGCATAAACCAGTCATTTTACATCAGAAACATCTGAATGTTCTGAGACATAGCATAACCTAGGGAAATGCTTCAAAAATAAGATATCATATTAGCAGATCAGGAGAAGTCCTGTCCTTTGCACTTGGCATGGGTATGGTTTGTCCTGCCAACTTTCACTATACTACAAGAAGTGTCCACCACTGGGCATTTGTTAAGGTAGCAAACCTACTCTGTGTAGCCTATGCGTGTGCAATATGTATACATGTCGAGGCCCTGTGGGTAGCTGCTGCCACTACATAACCCACATGTATCTACACATGAATGCTAACCACCACCACACACATATGGAGGTACTGACTAAGGCTGTGGTGACAGTAAGTTGTGTGCTGTCTGTCATTGGCCCAGCAAGTGATGTTAACACATGGCAACAGGGACTTACATCAGGTACAGACTGGTGCTAATGTCCTGGCCTCAAGCTAAATGCAGAAAACAGTACCATCATACCATACAGCAAGGACCTTCCCCACTGTCTGCCACATCATTGGCAACCCCATAAACACACAACCTATGTTGAGAGACCGGGGTAGTCAGTTTGATAACAATGTCGCATTCACCCATAATGTAGTGGCAGTGGTTAGAAAGGCCTTGTGCATGGTGAAACTCATAGGTAAATGAAGTGCATCCAAAAAAAAGGTGGACATTACCTCTGTATAGTCCTCAGCCAGTAGAACAATGATTTAGTACAATGGGCTGTTTGATATGTTCCTATACAGACATCTGCAACAACTGGAAAGGCCATGGTAATACCCACAAAGGTAATCCATGCCCTCCAACACCTGCCTCATGCAGACAGTCTCTAATCAGTAGTGCCCCATGTGATGTCAGACAGGTTGCCCAGAGATGGGCTGTGGAATGCCTATAACCCGATGTCAGACAGTGCCCTTCAACAGCTGCCTTATATATGTGAGTCTACTTCCCCATGCATTACCAGCACAACAGACCTGAATCTGATAGGTGACATCAACAAAACCTGCCAGACAGACAGGTTTGTCTCCCAGAAGCTGCCCTATCTCAGGACTGCACTTCCCATACATGTCAAAGAGAGTACCATGCAGACCCTCATCAAGTGCAACTGTGATGACTGCATGGGATACTACAAGTCCTTCCTAGGGATCCCACCTGTGTCCCTCAATGACAAGGGGAACAGGTGCTGATAGATGATTCTGTTGGGGATAAACTAATGGCTAGGCTTGTTAGGGACGCAGGGCCATTACTGTAGTAAATTTCTCTGAGCCTATGATCCTATGATCCTACTGAACTCCCAGGTGACATGTATCAAGAGTAGCATGCTGTGCCAAGGGGTATGCATGCAAGATTACACTGTCTATCCCCCTTGTCCCTACACATACACACCTAGTTAACCATGCACATGTACAGCCGTACCTTGGCTACATCACATTCCTGCATTGTCACCATGCCATCCTGAGCTGCTGTATTGGCAGCAGTTCCCCATGATGTAGACACACAGACACCCAGAAGAGAAACAGAAAATGTCTGGGAGACAATGGCCAGTTAGCAAAGCAATGCTAACTCCAAAGCATCATCATGGAACAAAGGTACATACACTGTGATGTGTGCCCATGACACATGCCAGCAGACACAATCTTACTACTAACTGTCAGTAACTGTACTGTAGTCACCCTCTGCATCAGACACATATTAGCATGTCCTTGCATTGATGGAATAAATGACAGGGATGTGGCACAGGTATCATCACATGTACAGAGTTTGGTGTAGGGTTGCCAGAGGCCTAAGCTGTGCCACACATTGGACATTGTGTGTGTGTGTGTGTGTGTGTCTGGAGGGGTGCTGGTCAGCTGGGCTATGGAGAGGAGCTGTGTGTGTCAGGTGGCGACCTGCATGTGAAAGTGATGTGTGAGTGTGTGTATGTACACAGTCAAGGCACATGCTAGCCCTACATGAGAGTATGTTTAACAGCTGTGGCCGTACATGGAAGAATGTAAAGTTCAACATCTCCAGACATGAACATGGGAACTGGTCCCACCAGAATTGCTTCTGGCACCACCATAGCCAGGCTCGCTCAGATGCAGTACTACTTGCTAATGGTGATTGGTGTCTGCGGGACCGCCCAGGACCATGTGCCCATGGCCTGCACATTGTGGTGTGTACAGCACCCTCCCTTCAGTACTACTGTTGATACTGCCACTAAAGGGGTGTGACTATGCATGGCTACATGGGCTCTCAGCTGATGTTGTTGCTGACCTACATCCGCATGTCTGATGCACTACTTCCACCACATTTCCAGCATGAACATTGCACCATTCAGCGCTGACAATGTCTCATCCCACTGTCTATCCACTACATCAGCAAAATGATGTAGGGCATCACCAATGCTGTGGATGGAGTCATTGATGGCAGGCAGTGATGCAACCATGATCCTAAGCATCCATCTGATGTTGCATTCAGAATGTGCCTGTACCTCCAGAATGGACCGAAACATGTGCTGGGCAACATGTGTTATGACACCTCTGACATGTACTGGATTTCCAGCAGTCCTTCTTTGAGCACCCCTGTCAATCTGCCTCTGTGGGACCTCACCAGCTCCCTGGCAATTGCTACTGTCCACACTCACAGATGCCATAGTCATCACACTCTCCTGTTCGATGACACCACCCTCAGACTGTCCAATATCTGTGGCCACAGGGGACTGGGAAAGTGTGGGCATACTTACTGTGTGCAGAGACATTGTGGGAGTAAGTGGTATGTCAACACACAGCACAGATTCAGCCCCCAACAACACCACCTGTGCCTCACTATGGCCACCATCATCAACAGAGTCTGATAAGACACTGACATCAGGTTGTGAGGAGGACACATTCCAACCCCCTTGGTAACCTTTGAGGTGAAAGACAACATGACTACATTACTCCCTGCACTATTATGTCTGCCAATCTACACACACACACACACGCACACACAAACACACACACACGCACACACACACACACACACACACACACACACACACACACACACACACACACACACACACAAGTGAGGTGTCATAACTGCATTATACATACCACACTGTGTTACTGAACCCATGCACAACATACAAGCAGACTACAACAGACACAGAAAAGAGAGGCCCTTAACAAATGCAGTGCAGCTACATCCAGTTAATGTTGCTAGTACTATACCACTGTGAGATATGTGCCATGTCAGTGTATGTGATGGACATTCACCTTTAACACAGTGCAGCCTTTTCCACCATACTAATGTTTCCCTGTATAGCAGACTGCCTAGACCATCACAAAATTACATGTGAATATGTTACAGCTCCTGCAAATATGCTATTGTGATTACCAATGTAATACACTGCAGTGGACCCCTCCACAATTGAACATGCAAGTATTGCAATATGGCTAAGCTTAACAGTTGTGTCCACAGCAAGCTGACAACCCTAGAGTATAGATGAGCCATGACAATACAGTTGTACACTCACTGGCTACAGAATGATAGATCTGGTCATAATAGAGGACCTATGGCATTGTGGAGGAGAGATACTTTCAGCAGATACAAATGTGGCATGCATACAGGATAATATGTGCATATATCAACATGTACAGTATAAAATGTGATTCTGCCCACATTGCTGACATTCTCAATATGTGTGCACATGTGTGTATTACAACCCCCCCAAAAATGCAGAATAACCTGACATCAGTATACAGGTATGCAGAGGCTGAAACTATGACTGCTACTGTATTAATGCGATGAGCTTACCTGGATGATCTTCTGCTGTGGAAGCTATGCCAGCCACATCCATGATATATGGTGTGATGGATCTTTGTGAGCTGGTGGCTGGACCTAAGTTTACCAGGAACTCCTCTTTGACCGAGAGGGGTTGTAGTGTTGCAGGCCCTCCATCAGTGCCAGCATGTTCCCTGGCCACAGCTGCAGCCCTTTGCCATGCATTAGTTATCATGCCTGTAGCACGGTGTCAGACCTGCTCATAGCTCCTTTCCTGTTGCCTGACATGATTTACTGATGGCACAAGTTCTGCCCACAGTGCAGCACGTTGTTGCTGGTTATGGCAACTCCTCCACAGCAGGATCTGGAGATGGAGTATCAGTCTGTCGAGTATGGCAGCATTTGCCGTGTCTGAAAGTGGTGGATTCTTATGTTGGTACATCACACCTGAAAGACAAGAAGAGGGGAACACATCACAGGACCACATACATTGTTCTCCATTATGTACACACCCTACACATCCACTTTTGCCAGCAGTATCCTCTGCTAATTCCCTCATCATACCTTGCCATCTATCACCACAGTATGTATGTGTCTATCAGCAACATAGTGCCAATACATCAAGCATTGCCATCCTGATTGTGTGGTTTCTTGCTACTTGCCTCATTTTCTCTTAGGTGATCTACTGCATTTTACTGTTGCACCTATTATTGCTTGTTTATAGTCTATCTATATTGTATGCAGTGGTGACAGCCTCCTACTTCTGTTTTAAGCACCTGGGCTGTAGGCCAAGCCCTTAGGTCTCCCTGGCCTTTGTCCCTCAGAGTCCGGAATATATGGTTGCACAATGTACTACAGTTTCTCCTGCCAGTCTTGTTGACATGGGCATCATGGCACAGTGTAGCAACTGCCTCATGCACACAGACAACCATCTACAAATGCCACCAAGGAACACAATTTGTGACAGATGCAATGACATTAGTAACCTACACTTCATGCTCTCTCCCTGTCAAGGCCGCATATCTGGCACTGAACAGGTTGCCGTCACAATCAGCACACCTCATACACCACCCACACGTACACAACTCACACTGACATATGCATAGGTCCGCAACATACACATCCACTAACAAAGGAGATGTCCGAGGCAAAGACATACATGAACTTCACAGCCCTCCACAGTACATACCACACATAGCCACACATCTGTGTCACACAGTCATGATGGCATCACCATAAATAAAGCATATTAGTCATATGAGACTCCATTCTGAGACACACAGATGTGCCTCTCACCAGGCTGCATATGAGGAAGGTCACAGTTACTTGTCAGCCAGGTGTCAGAATCTGATATATCACATACACACTGCTGTCTGTCAACAACAGGTACTGTCATGAGTGTGTCACAGTCCATGTTGGTGTGCCTGACCTGACACTTAGCTCCCTGTACTGTATGCAGTGCGACATGATTGAGCACGCTGATTATGTGTCCCAGACAAGTATGTTCCTAGCCGTATACAGCATTTTGGTGTCACCCAGAGTGATGCCACAATTTAATCAGGAAATGATTGACCTTATCAATTGGCTTGTGATACTGTGCCATTCCAGGTTGATACAGGACCTGAGAGCCTGGGATGATATGCTCAACAGACCATGAAGGTTTCCCAGAGATGGCCTCTATCTGTCTCAACTGGCATTCATGCATCTGGCAATGGTTCTTGCCACCCCCATAGTGCCTTTATTAGGAGACATGGTAAAGTTAACACTACCAGCATACAACTGTCAGCACATCACGCATTGAAGGCCATGCTACTAAACGCTAGGAGTCTAAACATGAATTTGCACACACTGCAAGCATTCATAACCCTGGCAAACGCTGCCAGCTGTGAAGTCAAACACACATGGCTCAAAGCTGCAGAGAGCACCCTACCTCTACATGGTCACCCATCTTATCATACAGTCAGACCCTAAAGTGTGGCCGCTAAAGCCATGTGACATGGGGTTTCACTATATATGAAAGACATACACACCTCCAGGCTCTACAGGCAGTGAGATGCACAGAGGACACTGCACGGGCAGTTCACCATTGCCAAGACACCTAGCCATATCATAGCTAGCTACCAGTCCCCAAATATGACCAGGAAGCCTATTTTGCCTATATGGACTTGATCAACTATATCAGGATTTAGGTCTGTACCCTGATCCTTGGCTACTTGAACTATCCAAACATCCACTGGAAGATGCACTCATGCCAGCACACAAATGGCCGGAGATCCATCAACAATGGAAATGCAAACACCACAGAGCAGCTAGGTGCTTCCCCCATGAGGTGAAGGTCTGTGGAGTTGATATTAGACAAAACGGGTAACTACTGCAGCATCCTGACAGTGTCATCTTCTGTGGTCAAAGCAACCATAGAGTGATCATGTTTGCAGTCACCATCTCCCACGATACCCATTGAGCTCAGTCAGACATACATGCAACTCCAGGGTTGAATGCAGCCCCCCAGAGGGGTGGTATACACAGCTTTTCAACCCCCCACCTCCTCTGTAGGAACTGGCACCAATATCCACAAATACACATAAGCACTATATATGCACTTGTATAGATGCATGGAGTCAGGTATACCCGACAGGACTACATCAGCCTCTGCAAGGATACTTACACCTGTTTGGTAGACATCTGCAATAAATAGCATCTATAACAGGGATGACATACTACTGTCTGAGGCAGAGTAAGGGCAGGTGCCCATTTGACACAATGTAACCTTAACCTAAACTAGCAAATAACATCACTACTAGAATCCTCCAAAACAAATCCCCAGCCCACATTGGTGACATCCACAGCAGAATTATTTCCTCTTTTCACATATGTGTGCAACATCACAGGAAGCACTCAGATTTGCTCAGTAGTGGTGGTCAAAGATACCAAATATACAAGTGCTGCAGGTATAGCATATGTGATGCCTGACAAATTCAGTGTAGGCTTCACCCCCTGTCCCCTCATCAGTACATCAGGACATCCCATGACCTGCCTCCTTCCCCTTATATGTAGGGAACAAGTCACCACTGCTACCTCAAAGTCATGGTATACAGCTGCTATGGGATCCTATCACAGGATGCATCCTACATTACCCTAAGCATGATCTTGCAGCACCATAAGGTACTGTATTCAACCAAAGCCTGAATATCGCCTTTGTCCCAGCCAAGTGGAGGACACCCACTGTCACCCCTTTACACTAAGGTGGGGCATTCACCAATCTGGCACATTATAGATCCATCAGCCTAAGTAGGCTGATCTGCAAGGCTATGGCACAGTTTATAGTGAACCTCATTAACAAGGGCATTGGCGACCTCCACATACACTCCATCATGCCCAGTTAGGTATTGTCAAGGCAGGGATCATGTCTGTTACAATTGGTTGACCTCTTTAACACAGTCACCAAAGCCATAGACGGTGGGTGACAGTGTACACAGCCTACCTAGACCTGGCGAAAGACTTTGACAATATTCCCCACTTGGCCATAATAGATATACACTCCCACCTAGGCATCAGTCCATATGTCAGCAGATGAGTAGCACACTGGCACACTGACAGGACCCATCAAGTCCACATAGGGGATACCCCCAAGTGGTAGACCCATAACTAGCGGCATAACATGGTATACTGTGTTTGCGCCTCTGCTATTTGCAGTGTAATCTTCTGAGGTGCAGGGCACAGTCATTGGGCTATGGCTGAACATGTTTGCAGATAACTGCATACTGAGTGCTGTCACTGGATTCCAAAGTGATTTGGATATCTGCCAAGATGGTCTCATACAGACACATCACTGGTGCCAGAAACATGTCCTCAGGCTGCATACCATGACATGCAGCATCATCCCCTTTGGGGAGAGTGACGTTCTCACATATTATCACAGTACTAACAACATCCTAAGCATGTAATCCATCAAGAGGGTTATGTGCACACAGGTTGATGGTAACGTGACATTTGCCCACCATTTTGCTTCTGTTATAAGGAGAACCTTCTACATGGCCCACCTCATGCATAATGGTATGTCATCCAGGGACATAGGGGTCACAACATCCCTGTATTCCCTCCTAATAAGGACCACTATAATGCCCCTGTGGTCATTTACTTGGCAAAGTACATGCAGCAGCTGTGGAGATCACAGAGGTCCTCAAGCAGGAAATATCATGGCCTCACACATCTACTATACACAGACTAGCCCACCCCTCTACCCAGTTTCAGACAGAGTCCTCAGAGATGACATCTGTCTGGCAAACAAGGTGATCATGGACTCCACCTTGATGGGACTGCTGCACAACTGCAAATCAGGCTCCACTCTATGAACTTGCACACACACCCTCAACCTGTTGTCACATCAACAGGACTTGTTGGCGGGTCAGATGTGTGTCCCACACACTCACCCAGCTGTGGAATTGACACCCTGTCCACATCAGCCAGGGTAGCTATTTACACCTTTTCAAGTGAGCCCTGGATAACTGGATAGTTAACAGGACATACACACTTGGGATACCACCTGTGTCCCTGTTGGACTGGAGCATTGGGTGCTGACTTGCATACACATGGGCTAAACTGTGGGGTAGGCTTGTGAGGGCCTCAGGGCCAATAGCCTAGTAACCTTGTATGATCCTAGGTATACCAGTTATGGCCCTGTGTGCTGTGATGGAATGTGTTATTATGTGTCCACTCCTATGATTGCCATCTACTGTGGTGTGTCCCCTATGGGCGAAATACCAGTACCATGTCATACATCAGCCATATGACAAATAGTTGAGTGGTACCATGGGTATATGGGGACAGTCCAGCAACATCTGTGTGACACAATCACAGAGAGCACTGCAAACCTGTTGTAGGGTATCCTCCTTGTGGGTTTCCAACATCGCAGTCCGCAGATATTTGCAGAATGTGTACATGTGCCTGATATACGTGGACCCTCTGCCAGACACATGTGGATGCCTGGAAAACAGTTGGACAATATATAATGGTTGTTACCAGACTGTGGGGAATCTGTCTGTCACACACCAGACACCTCAGAAAACAGTTATGGTACTAATATCTGGTACTATATTCATCCCATCACGTTGCATGCTCAATATGTACACTTAGTTGCTGAGTTGGAGCCTGTGTCCCCCACTAATACTGGCAATAACCTGCTGTCCTGCTTTAGAGGGTCAACAGGTGTGCAAGCTATATATCTCAGGTGATGATATACAGATGTTGAGTACACAGTGACCTAGCTAGAGTTCATCAGGAAAAGTCAGGGACACTTGGACAATGTTTGAACTATACTTGTGTGACATTCACAGAGTGAGAGGAGCAGACTGACAGTACATCATGTGATATAGCAGCTGTATCCACCACCACTACTGACTGCCACTATTTTCTAATATACAATCCAGTTGCATTCGTGCATGAGCTGACCATTGCTGGGGGGCTCAGGGGCCAGAGCTGTGATCTATGTCACAGCAGACAGAGCCAAAAGGGAAGCCTGTAGCTGCTGGAGAGCTGGCTAACAGCAACATGTAATTCCAAGATATGTACCATAGACCTCTAGTGTTGTAATCCTTATTTCCAATGCCTGCACCCCCCAACTGCATCAGATTAAATGGGGAATACTACTACACACCTGGGATAGTCCTGTACTCCTTTATGTCCAGAAATCCTGTGGTAGAATGCTGGGAATATAGCAATTTGTCATCACAGAGAAAGTCACAGACCTGTGTATCATAGGCAGCAGCTTGCCTTTTGTAGGTAATGCTCATGAACAGCTGATTGCCTGTGCACCAATCTGTGGCTCAGATTTGCTAATTGAATGCAAAACAGCTGGGTTGCATTTTCATTAGCCAAAATCATGGCAACACATTGCTGTATTTGAGGGCTTCATGTAGGCCTTTACCCTTTTCTTGATCTGTGAGAAGTACATTATTAAGGTGCGGGGGGTTACAGCATCACAGAGGGTAGATTGAAATACTGTCCACTGTTTGGATTTATGTGGTATGTCCACAGTTTTGCATGCTATGTTTGGCCATTGTGAACAGACTTTCTGATTACGTGGCAGTTTACTGTTTAACAATGTGGGTTGAGGTGAGTAAGGAAACAGACAGATGTGAGTGTCATACATCATTTGCATCAGAATATGCATACTGCTGCAGCAGCTGCTGGTCTATTAGCTGTGTATGTTTGTAGGGAAAGACTTTGACACATGTCCCTGTCACTTGACCATACCCCCACCCCTTTATATACTGGTGTTGTGTGGGATTCCCTGTTCTAGGTGTTTGGGTGGTATAGTAGGTCTGTAATAGGTAACTGAACATACTGATGCATATGTTGTGCAGGCTGCAGCTGATGCATTCTGCCCAGCAGTCATACTGGGGATTGTGAACACACTGGGGGACAGCAAGCTGTATATGTGAGTGAGGGAGCAATGTCAGCTCTGTTGTCACAGCATCGCCAGGGTGAGGGTACCCATAACAGTCCAGGTTGAGCCATGTGCCTCTTGTACATATGTTATGTAATAGTGCCATCCAGAGAGTGGTAGGTGACATTTAGAACACCTATACATATATATGAAGTGTGTCACAACCTACAGGCCTTTGAGGTGCTAATATGGGTGACAGTGACTGCAGTAGCATAAAAAAGTTGGGCTTAAGATTGCACAGCTCAGTCATTTAACTGTTTCAACAACAATGTACTTGACATGCAATACACTGGAATAGAAGCCATGACTGTGGGTAGAAAAATGTTACACATCTCAGGAATGTAACAGATTGCGCTATAGAGTCAATATTCCAGCAGGTGTATTTGCAAGACATATGTGCATGCATACAGTCTGTTACACAGGATTGGCATGAACATGTGTGATTGGATGGGTATGGCATGTGACACTGAACTGTCTGTCATGATTTCATAATCTGAATGTGTTTTGACTTGCCAGTACATCAGCACTCAGCATAGGTTGTACGACAAGTATGCCAAATGTAGTTGGTACAACTATGGACATTCCGCAGCAGTCTGTGCAGTTGTCAGCTCCACCTGATATCCTAGGCCTCATGTACATCCATCAGCATTCATTTGTCTGGTGTACTGCTCTGGTGTCTGTATCACAGTCCCAAGTATATTGTCATTTTTCCCATTATAGGTACAAGCATTGTGTCACTGGCAATAAGGATATGTTTCTGGAAGCAGCTGTTAGGCCTCAGAGCTGAGTTGCCTAGTGGGCTAATGCACTGTGCTGTAGTTAACAGGGTCCTGTGTTTGAAACATGGCATGGCTAAATATTTTTGCATCACTGATAAACAGGATAACTTTATGGAAACACCTGCATCACTAATAAACAGGATAAGTTTATGGAAACACCTGTCAGCCTTCAAAGCTAAGTGGCTTAATGGACCAATGCTCTATGCCATAGCTGGCAAGATCCCAGGTTTGAGATTTGGCAGGGTGATCATTTTGCTGATGTACAGACCAGTGTCAGAAAGACAGAAGGAGATTAAAGCAGTTTTAAGCAACTTTAAGCAGGTTTGTGTGGATTTGCACAACACACAGTGATGCAAAGTGGTGCTTTTAGGCCCACTTAAACCCATGCTGTTTCCAAAAAAAAAAAAAAAGAAAAAGGACACTAGGAAAGTGGTGAAATGGGGGCAAGCAGGGAAAAAAACAATGTAAAATGCAGATAGGGATGTGCAGGATGGGTGTAGGAAAGGACCATAGCTCTCCATTTCTTGTACAGCAACAGCTGTGCAAGTTGTGGACAATTTGGAATTTGGAGCCTCACATCCCAGAGGGAGGGGTGTGGGCAACATAACTTTGTTGATTAATTGCTGTAATGATTGATGGCAGTGTAGGTGTGAGTGAAATGGAGAGCTATATATGGGGAGATATTTTTTTGCGATACAGATGCCCATTTTTTTAAGGAGAGAGTGGAATGTTGGGGAAGGGATATAGGTACATGTGGGGAGGTAAGTTGGAAAGGAGAGGTAGCATTTGCAAACAAACAAGACAGACAAGACAGCAGACAGGGGCAGTGTAAGACACATGAGGGGGTAAACACCTTGGACATGGAGGGTTTTGTGGAATCAGATAATCAAGTGCCCCCAGATAGCAGCAATGGGATTGAGCTCCCCAGTCACCACTTCTCTATCACAGCCCCAAAGATGACTGTGCTGGGGACTGTGCACCGGGGCCAGCCTGCCCTTGCAGTTGAGCCAGTCTGCCCTCAATCTGGCACAGTTGATTGTCCATATCATGCTGGACAATCCTGCGCACCATCCCTTGGAGCTGTCACTCCCCCTCCATGCCTGCACCAAGGGGGAGATGGTCCTCATCCCCTGAGGTTATTCCACCCATGGGTGGTGCAGGACCAGTGGAGGGGCAGCTCCAGATTGGGTCCCAGATATGCTGGGACCTGGTGCCACAGCCAGTTAATATGGGGTATGTGGATCCACAGGAATCAGCCTACACACATGTGTTATGGTGATGAGGTTTATTCAAAGCACATAGGTTAGTCATGTACAGCACAGTTAACCTTTAGTTATAACAGCATGCAAGGGTGTTCCAATTTACCCAGAATTATAATACTGCATAGCATATAGAACACAAGAATAAATGGAATGACAGTCATTACTGTACAGCATGCCAGTAACAGTTACAGCATAAGGCCAACAACAATGGTATTTCAACAAGGTATGTTAGTAAGCAATCATTGTAATATATAACAGTAATAAAACACAAGGCCCAACATTTGTTTTTGAAAACAACATATATGAAAAGGAAACCACACCTGTAGTATAACAATAATTATTTGTGATGCAGATAAGGAGTGGGGGGAGAGACAGAGACATTCCAGTATAGGTTATATTATTTGCAACAGTACTGTTCTATATTGTATAGGTCTGCCCTTGCTTTCTGTATACAAGTGCCCTATAGCTTCTGTAGCACGTACATACCTCTTAAGCTATTCGCATGGGACAGTATGGGCCAAACTGTAACACCTACAGGTACAAAACTACAGGGGACTATTAAATGTCAGGAGAACATATATGACTACCACGGTGTACTGCGCATTGTTGTTGTGTAAGTGTGCTACTGACATATTTCGACTGGATGTTATATGTGTGTCCAAGGGTTTTGGCAACAGTGATCACTATCTGTGACAGCATGATACTTGAGAGACATGTATCATACACAGTATGGACAATTTATACTTATCCTGCCATCCTTGGCAGGCTTGAGGTTAGACTATCAGCAGACATTCACAGATGCACCAGGCATACAGCCATACCAACAAAAAAACTGTTTTATTTGTCCTATTAGCTAGGAATAGTAGTGTACTTGCTGAAGGTTTATTTAATGAAGTCGTATCATCTTGCTCAGGAATGCTGTTTACGCACTAATACATCTGGACACAGAAATTACTATACCATTCATACATCTACTACAGATGTTTATTTACCTGCAAGTCTTGTGGGGAGAAAATCTGTTAACAATACATAACTGTTTCTATACATAGTAAGTATCTGTTTCTATAAATATATAGTAGTACTTGTCCCTGGATTTGAATCCCAGTCTGTGTGTGGCAAAATAAACAACATACATATCATTTATCAAACTGAGCTACTAAGCCACTGCTGTGTGTTGATTGAGTGATATGTGCCCAGAGCTCACCTGGTAGCAAAGCCAGACCTGGTACTATAACTAGAGTGTCATACAAGACTGCAGTGACAGCTGAACACACAAGCATGAGATTCATGCATGACAGAGACAGTAGGTGAACTGTGTATTAATACTTGGAATGCAGGTGTACACATTTAACCACTAGTGGATGGGAATATGTGTGATGTGTACAGACTATATCAGGGTGCTGGGTTACCTACTTGATCCATATACAGTTGCAGGTGGTATATTTGCAGTCTATAGCTATTACAGCTTCATACTTGCCTGCATCAGCATAACTACATTGAGGAATGCATATAGCTGAAATGCAAAGGTTAGCACAAGACAATCCTGAGAGAAACACACTATTAATAACTTAGACATTCCTATTCTAGGTTCAGATCTTAATGCAGAAGAAATATCCTAATTAAAACCTCAAAAACAGGGAGGAAATAGTGCCTTGAAAGTTACAATAACCAAAAAACACCAAAGCACACAGGAATCCAGTAACCACAGCTCCACAAAGTGAATAAGGCAACAAAAGTTAATCTTCGTTTAATGCTTCAAACAAAACAACCATGTTTTTGTCCACCTACATACATGACTTCATCAGAAATCCAATAAAAAACAAATTCCCTCCTTTTATACTACTTCCTATAACATTTAATCACTTGAAACCCCTTTAATATAAATTAACTAATTAGTAACTAAGCAACCATGTTTGTTTGTGTCTTTCGGCTTTTCCCGGTTAGGGGTCGCAACAGTGGAACTCTGGTCCGCTAATGATTGGCAGTAGATTTTTATGTGCCTAACGCACAACCTTCAACGAAGGAACGCCCATTCACGCATGTTGCCACACAGAAGACGCTCTAACTGAGAATTGAATGGGGAACGTCTAACTGTGAGGCGACAACGCTACCGCAGCACCACCACCTCAGTCACTAAGCAACCATAATTATTTAAAATTCAAGTTACAAGCAAACTATAACAATGAATGTTAGTATAAAAAATTGATATAAATTCGCAATACTACATAAAAAGTGTCAAAAAGGAATGTATTTTTCAACCCATTTAAAAACACACTAGTGTGCAAAACAATGTTAACATTCTAACTATATACATACAGTAAGTTAAAAGTAAAACATGTAAAATGCTCTAAATATAATGGATATGGTATACAAAACTAAACAATACTGCCATCTTCTGGTTTTGTAAGCACAATACAACAAAATAAATTTCAACCAAATCTTGTCTTAACAGAATCCAACATTTTTTTTAAAAAAGGACCCAGTTAAAATTTAGCAGACCTGAGTTTAAGAACTGGGGCCAATGAGACATGATCATTGAGTCCTGGTAGCCTATTGGCTTCTAATTTGAGTTGCCAAAATAGCTCGCTAAACTCAATAGTTGTCTCGCAGAGACCCCTCCCCCAGGGTCCAACTCCACTTTTTCAATGATAAAAAAAACAAAAACCGCTTCAGTGCAATACGTACTATGTTTGTAGAGGGCATTATTAATGTCCTGCTTCTTAATATCGTTAAGGTGTTCATATATATGCCTCTTAAATTTCCTATTTGTCTTTCCTATATAGAAACAATCACATATTTTACAAATAGCAATGTATATGACCCCAATAGTATCACAATTACAGTGTGTGTGTTAGTCTCTACCTTCTCATTCCTATCCTTTAAACTCACACAATTTCACTGAAGTACATAAGGACATTGTGTGCAAGAACCACACTTGTATGTGCCCTTCCTTTGCCTGCCCTGTTTTGTTTTATGATTTTCTAACATTTCCTTAATATTCTTGCCCTTCCTGTAAGTGAATTTCAGGGAGTCATTAAATAGTTGTTCTAAGTCTGAATAGTTACCAAACCTCTCCCAAATCTTGGAAACAAAGTCCCTAATATAATGAGCATTACCACTAAATTTCAAGACAAAATTACTGCTCCAATTCATTTCAGTAGGGACATTGTTTGCTTCCTGACCCACTACCAACTCGGGAACCCCTAAATAGGGCTAAATCTACCTCTCCTCTCCTCTCCTTCTTAATTTTATTCTCAATTTCTTCCACTAAACCCAAAGGATACTTCCCTTCTAAAAACATCTTTCTTAGTTTTTTACTTTCTACATTATAATCCTCATCTAAAGAAGTAATTCTGCAACTCCTAATCAATTACCTTTTTATAATTCCCCTCTTTTGACTAAAAGGGTGGGCACTAGTAAAAAACAAATAGGAGTTCGAGAATGTCTCTTTTCTATACACATTTGATATAAATATTTTCTCCTCTGGAACCTTTTCTACTACTACATCTAAATACTGTAGTCTCTCATGAGAAATAACATGAGTGAACTTTAAAAAATTATGTAGTGTTATTCATATACTCAATAAATTCATATAGTATAACTTTGGGTCCAACCCAAAAGATGCAGATGTCATCTAGGTAACATCTATAATAGCTCCAATACTGTGAGTATTCTGAATGAAATAGATATTTCTCCTCCCATGTGGACAAGACTAGGCTGGCGTACATGGGGCACAACAGACCCCCATAGCTACCCCACTTACCTGCTTGAAGAACTCACCTTCAAAAAATAGGGCATTGTGTCTAAGCACTATATCCATAAGTTCTATAAGAACCAGTATGGTATCACTATCTATACTACCCTTTATTCTTAGTGCTTCCTCACACCATTCTAGTCCTGCCTTATGGGGTATAACATTAAACAAATCCTGGATGTCCAATGTAACAAATATTAAATCATCCTGATATAAATTTCCACCAATAATTCTCAAAAAATCCCAAGTGTCCTTATGGAGGCTCACCTTCTCAGACCAAACCTTTTTTAGCCTCAAGTCCAAATATTTGGCTAGTGGATAGGTTTTAGATCCTGTAGCTGCCACAATTGGTCTGAGAGGTGGGTTGTCGACATCCTTATGGACCTTGTGCATGCCAAAAATTGCAGAAACTTTAGGTTTGTCCATAACTAGGTATTGATATACTTCTTGACTAATCATGTCATCCTTAACTATTTCTTTTAACATAAAGTCAATTTTCCTATATGCAACATTAATTTCGTTGCAAGACACTCTGGTATATCTGTCCATGTTACTTAACATGTCCAACATTTTGGCTGAGTACGTAATACTATCCATAATAACCACCTCTCACCCCCTTTCAGGCTTCATAATCCTGACATTCTCATTCTTCCTCAAAGAATTCAACAAGTCATTTTCCTCTTTGCTAATGTTGTAATGCCTACTTGAATTGCTTAGACTATGAGCTCCATTTCAACCTGGGTCTCAAAATTCTTTAGCTGGGGTGGAGGGGTTGATTTTAGGTGCTCTTTTTCTTAATTAAATAGACATTAGGTCCATTATTTTGTATAATAAGTTCTAAATTCTTTTTCCTCAAAAATAATTTCAAGTCTATTAAGACATTGGAAATGTTACTCACAGTACTTGGTACAAATTTAAGTCCTTTACTAAACAAGCTAAAGTACACATGGTCCATATCTAAATAACTATAATTGAATATGCTGAAATTTGATACATATATCTGTAACCTTAAACTACAATATGTCCATCTCCAAGCATATCCTATTCCATGCTACAATTCTGAATATTTAAACTTAGTACCGCCTCCCTTTCTGTTGTCCCCCCCGGAGTAGTGATAATTCTCTGGTGTCTATTGTTTGATTCACTCCGACCTCCTCAATGGGTGGAATTCTAAAGGGTCATCTAGAACATACCCCCTGACCTACTGCACCTTGAAAAATTAGTATAAGCACCTTCAGTATTCCATTCCATGTCATCAGCTCTCTCCCAGGGTTTGTCCCCCCTACATGATTAGTATTATTCCAGTATTGTCTCCTCGTGTTGGTCTTGGGTTTGGGGTAAGAGCGTTGCTCCCTATACTCCACTAGGTCCCTGTCCAATTTTTTACATTTTCTATCATAAATATGCTTTCATTTTTCTTCAGTGTTGTCTTTCACTATAAAATATTTTCTTTTTCAGCCTCCACTGTAAACAAGAGGTCTGTTACTATGGCATGATTAATTTTGTTTATATTTTATACAATATATCTATTTCTTTTTCATTGTTATTAATAATAGCTCTCATAATATCTAATCCACTATTGTTAAAAAATTTTGAGAAGCTCTTTATGAAATTCACTACCCTCCCTCACAATGTTGGGATATTAAAAAATATGTAATCCCTTTGGCACAATTTCCCTCCCAACGCATTCCTTTAAGTAACAGTTGTCCTTATGCAAAATTTTTTATCTTAACATCAAATCATATAATAAATTATCATTTGTGTTGTAACTGTTCACATTCTGATTATTCAATGTCCTAGTCATGTCCGAGTAACTGTCAGCAAAATTAGAATTACTGTTAAGCCATTGAGAAATGGCATGAATTCCCCACCATTGCACAACCTCAGTAACATTTTTGGTGTTGTTAAAACTGTTAGTAGCTAAATTGGAACAGTCACCTTGTTGTTCTTCGATTCTGGTTTCCTCCCTTCCACTTAAATTACAGTTCATAGATCTAGATAACAAATGCATCTCTCCTTGATCTCCTTGACTTAAAAAAACATGCTGAATTCTCCTCTCTTCCAAATTCTCCCCCCTCTGCCCTTGAGGCAACTGTGTGTCTGGTAACAATTCCGGAAATGATGTTGGACGTCCTAGTTGTTTTGATAACGCCTCTTGGTTGACAGGCAAAGAATCTGCTCCATTATTGTCATAAAATGAAATGCCAGCTAAACTAGTTGAGTGCTGAGTCAGAATAGCCACCAACTGTATAAGTTACCTTTCCACTTGTGCAAGCCTGTCGCTCACACTTTGTAAGTCACTTGCTCTTCCGACTGAAGAGCTGATACTGGTCTCCAAATCCTCCATAAAGTAATAAAAAACTCAAACCTCAAAATCAAGGAGGAAATAGTGCCTTGAAAGTCACAATAACCAAAAAACACCAAAGCACACAGGAGTCCATTAACCACAGCTCCACGAAGTGAATAAGGCAGCAACATGTAATCTTCTTTTAACGCTTCAAACAAAACGACCGCATTTTCGTCCACCTACATACAGGACTTCATCAGAAATACAATAAAAAACAAATTCCCTCCTTTTATACTATAACATTTAATCACTTGAAAACCCTTTAACATATATTAACTAATTAGTAACTAAGCAACTGTAATTATCTAAAATTCAAGTTACAAGTAAACTATAGCAATGAATGTTAGTATAAAAATTTGATAGAAATTCACAATACTACATAAAAAATGCCAAAAAGGAATGCATTTTTCAACCCATTTAAAACACACGTGTGCAAAACAATGTTAACATTCTAACTATATACATAAATTAGTAATCCAAAACACACACAGCCAACAGAGCACGGTACTAGCGAGTGAAAAATAAAATAGAAATCTCGTAAGCATAAACCATATGCTAGTACCTGATGGCACAATGTAAATTGTCCCAAGTAGACAAAGCAGTCAACGATCTGTGTATCAGTCCTTAGAATAGTAATCCACTGGCAAGAATACAAAAAATCCAAGTGTAAAAAACAAGTTTCTTTAATTGAAAGAGTAAGCGCTTTCACCCGAAGGCTTCTTCAGACTTTATAACGCATACAAAACATTCTAGACTAGATAAATAACCCCCACCACGTTTTAATTGGTCGAGGATCCCTCCATACGCATTCCATTATCAATTAAAAATAAAAAGTTCATTACATAAAAGGGGTCATTACATAAAAAATACTTTCACATATAAATTTCACCAGATTAAAATATTAAAAGTATAAAAAGCAAAGGTACTGTTACACCTCTTCAACATGTGCAAGAGTGTGCAAGTATATCCAACATAAACCCAATCAATGACATGATAGTATATAAATATATATAGGTCCATAGCAAATATTCAGTATGTATGAATATATGTAAATAAAAAATAAATACAAGAAAAAATCAAAACTGTTATATAAATAGACAAGGAAAAATATATATAATATGTAGAACAATTATATAATATATTTATAAATGTATAAATACTGTAAGACACAACTTATATTCAACACATAAAAATCTGTAAACTACTTGGGTCTATTTATCCTTCTACGTTTTAGGATAGGTTTTACTTGTACCTTATCATTCAGGCCTGGTGGTTTATCGGCCCTACATCTAATTATCCATCTCAGTTCGCATTCTAATGTATAATTAACTAAATCACCTCCCCTTTTATTGGCTTCCAACTTTTGTAACACACTGAATTTAAAAGTATGGGTCGAACCCAAGTGTTTACAATGTTTCACTAAGGCATTAAATTCAGAGCCTATCCTAATGTGGTATATATGTTCCCTTATACGTTCCTTCAAGGACCTATTGGTCTTCCCAATATAGAACGCAGAGCACGATGTGCATCTTGCTAGATATATAACATCCTTGCTGGTACAATTTGTCGCTGTAGAAAACTGGAATACCTGCTTAGTAATTGGGTGAGTAAAATATATGTTTGTTTCAATAAATATACATTGATCGCATTTACCACATGGTGTGGTATTGTGATCACAGTCATTCATTCCCCTCAAAGAAGTAACCTTTTTAGGTTGACAAAGCAAACTTCTGAGGTTAGGTTTGTTCTTAAATAACACCTTGGGTCTGGGACCTACTACTTTACTAATATCATTGTTCAAAAGAAGAATATCCCAGTGTTTTACCATAAGTTGTTTCAAATGTTCAGCATCCTTTGTGAAAAACATGGGGGCCCTAATCTCTACTGTTGAAAATGGTGGGTCTATATCCGGTAGGCCTAGGGGCTCTAAAAAGTAGGGTCTTGCTTTTGTACTTCTTAAATTATTAACCTCAACTGTTGCCTGTTCAAACATTTCTGCCTTATAGCCTCTTTGAATAAATTTGGCCTTCAATTCAGTCATCTCCTTACTATAGCCTTCATCCGTTGGATTTAACCTAGATGCCCTCATTATTTGTCCTTTCATAACATTGTTAAAAACATATTTCAGATGCATACTATGCCTATGAAGTAAGGTGTTCCTGTGACATAGTTTCCGGTGTATAGAGGTGTTGAGAAGTCCACTATTAAGTCTAAAAACACTAACATCAAGATAGGATATCTCATCCATTAAATAGTTTAAAGTAAATTTCAAAAAACTAGTGGAATTATTCATAGTTTCAACAAAACTTATAAGCGTATCAGCATCACCTAACCAAATTAAAAAGAGGTCATCTACAAACCTTCGGTACAGGCTCACGTTATTCTTGAACATATCAGACTGAAAGAGAAAACTCTCCTCCCATTGTGCCATCACCAGGTTGGCGTAGCTATTGGCACAGGAAGTGCCCATAGCCACGCCATCCTTTTGCAAAAATATCTCTTCTCCAAACATAAAAACATTGTTTAATAAAATTGTTTCTAAGAACAATGCTAACAAATCTATTTTGTCAGAGGTATAGTTAGAATTAATATGTAGATATTGCTGTATACTGTTAACCCCTACATCATTAGGTATTACAGTAAATAAACTGACCACGTCTAAGGTCACTAAAAAATAATGTAAAGAATCATCGAGTCTATTAGTATAAGCATATAGATCCAGTAAGAATTGTTTACTGTCTTTAAGTATCACAGCATTAGCATCTACAACCGGTCTGAGATAATACTCTGTGAAAATAGATAAAGGCTCAGTAATCCAGCCTCGGCCAGCCACAATCGGCCTCATTGGGGGATTCAGCAAGGATTTGTGGATCTTCTGGAGACCTTGTATGATGGGTATAAGGGGATTATTAACCTTGAGATAATTATATAGTTCCATATTAACAATCTGTGACACTAAAAGATCATCAAGCATGTCATAGGTTTGAAACACTTTTTCTGTTACCACTTTCATATCAATTTTACAGTAAAAATCTGTATCACTCAGGAGTTGCATCATACTAGCATTATATTCTGATAGGTCCATCAGAACAATTGGTCCACCCTTGTCAGCTGGCCTGATAATAAGCATCTGATCATTCCTCAAATCTAGTAAGGCTTGCCTTTGACGGTAATTTAAATTATATTTATGTCTAACATCATAATTATTGTCAAAGTAATTATAAATGTAATTTTCTAACATCTTGGAAAAGACATCTACTAGAGGATGTAATTGAGGAACATACGTGCTGTTAGGACGAAAACGGGGACCATTATTCAATACGGTGTCTTTACCAAATTCAAGTTTTAACTGGATGTTCCTTATAAACAATTTGGCATCAATAATAGAGTCAACTAAATTACTTCTATTGGTCGGAATAAAACAAAGTCCCTTGTTCAAAACTTGTTCTTCATGTGGGGTTAATATTCTATGTGATAAGTTCACTATCAACGAGTTGATGTCTTCTCCCACATTTTTTTCAAAGTAGGCCCCTGATGTTCTCTGCCTGAGCCCTTTCTTTTGTGTCTGCCCCTGCTGATGGATCTCCGTCTCCCCAAGAATTGGGTCTGAGCTATGGGGAAAGGGATATGTACTCTTTCATTAGTCAAGTTCAGTGGTAACGAAGGAGTATTATTGTTAGGTATTTTACGCCTGACTACATCTCCCATATGTGTTGAAACAGGGGCTGCATCACGTGTTATACTAGTAAGCATAACAGTTGGTGTATTAGACTCTGTTATAACTTGAGGGTCACACCAATTGTTAATCGTAGGACCTTCAAAAACATTATCTGTAGCTAAAACATTCCCTCTATTAATGACAACTACATCATTGTCAACATTATTCACATGCATATCATTTGAAACAGTTGTTGTTGAACCTCGAGTTACATTATCAGCAGTTACATTGGCATTATATTGCCTAGGCCAAGTGAATACATTACAATTTTTAAAGTCCCTTACGTCTCTTAGAATTTTATTCTTCTTTTGTTCTAAAAGGTGTCTTTCAAATAGCATAACATTGTCCAAAACTTTTTCAAGTTTCACATCTGTTGAATCCCCCTGGGTATTTTCTTTTAATCGCCTCAAACAAGTCATTAACACTAGTTCTTAAAGTTTCCTCTTCTGGAGTATGAAAATCAATGAGAAGTCTCATATAATTAAAACTAAGCTCAAGATTGAGCTGTTGCCATTTAAATAACAAATCGGGAAATCTGTTACCTGACGTGGGCATTTTGAGGATTCAAAGCCCACGAGGGATTATTTTCTTGGCCAGGCACGCCTCAAAATGTCGGCGTTGTAGTTGTAATTTCTTTAATTTCAAGATTTCCATTTCCAGTTTGTTTAAGTCATCAGATAAACTCAACGTATTGTCATCATTCTCGGCATCAATGTCCAGTTCAATGTTCGGTTCATATTCCAACAACAAATTTTCTCTCCCAGTCACACATGCTTGGAACCGTTCGGTCCTCCTATTGGCTACGCCCGATGTTGTAGAGAAGTAAGGCAGTTCAATGTTCAAACCTGGATTCTCGGCCATCCTCTTGGGCTGGTGTAGCAAAAAATATCCGTAACAAGTAATCCAAAACACACACAGCCAACAGAGCATGGTACTAGCGAGTGAAAAATAAAATAGAAATCTCGTAAGCATAAACCATACGCTAGTACCTGATGGCACAATGTAAATTGTCCCAAGTAGACAAAGCAGTCAACGATCTGTGTATCAGTCCTTAGAATAGTAATCCACTGGCAAGAACACAAAAAATCCAAGTGTAAAAAACAAGTTCCTTTAATTGAAAGAGTAAGCGCTTTCACCCGAAGGCTTCTTCAGACTTTATAACGCATACAAAACATTCTAGACTAGATAAATAACCCCCACCACGTTTTAATTGGTCGAGGATCCCTCCATACGCATTCCATTATCAATTAAAAATAAAAAGCTCATTACATAAAAGGGGTCATTACATAAAAAATACTTTCACATATAAATTTCACCAGATTAAAATATTAAAAGTATAAAAAGCAAAGGTACTGTTACACCTCTACAACATGTGCAAGAGTGTGCAAGTATATCCAACATAAACCCAATCAATAACATGATAGTATATAAATATATATAGGTCCATAGCAAATATTCAGTATGTATGAATATATGTAAATAAAAAATAAATACAAGAAAAAAATCAAAACTGTTATATAAATAGACAAGGAAAAATATATGTAATATGTAGAACAATTATATAATATATTTATAAATGTATAAATACTGTAAGGCACAACTTATATTCAACACATAAAAATCTGTAAACTGCTTGGGTCTATTTATCCTTCTACATTTTAGGATAGGTTTTACTTGTACCTTATCATTCAGGCCTGGTGGTTTATCGGCCCTACATCTAATTATCCATCTCAGTTCGCATTCTAATGTATAACTAACTAAATCACCTCCCCTTTTATTGGCTTCCAACTTTTGTAACACACTGAATTTAAAAGTATGGGTCAAACCCAAGTGTTTACAATGTTTCGCTAAGGCATCAAATTCAGAGCCTATCCTAATGTGGTATATATGTTCCCTTATACGTTCCTTCAAGGACCTATTGGTCTTCCCAATATAGAACGCAGGGCACGATGTGCATCTTGCTAGATATATAACATTCTTGCTGGTACAATTTGTCGCTGTAGAAAACTGGAATACCTGCTTAGTAATTGGGTGAGTAAAATATATGTTTGTTTCAATAAATATACATTGATTGCATTTACCACATGGTGTGGTATTGTGATCACAGTCATTCATTCCCCTCAAAGAAGTAACCTTTTTAGGTTGACAAAGCAAACTTCTGAGGTTAGGTTTGTTCTTAAATAACACCTTGGGTCTGGGACCTACTACTTTACTAATATCATTGTCCAAAAGAAGAATATCCCAGTGTTTTACCATAAGTTGTTTCAAATGTTCAGCATCCTTTGTGAAAAACATGGGGGCCCTAATCTATACTGTTGAAAATGGTGGGTTTATATCTGGTAGGCCTAGGGGCTCTAAAAAGTAGGGTCTTGCTTTTGTACTTCTTAAATTATTAACCTCAACTGTTGCCTGTTCAAACATTTCTGCCTTATAGCCTCTTTGAATAAATTTGGCCTTCAATTCAGTCATCTCCTTACTATAGCCTTCATCCGTTGGATTTAACCTAGACGCCCTCATTATTTGTCCTTTCATAACATTGTTAAAAACATATTTCGGATGCATACTATGCCTATGAAGTAAGGTGTTCCTGTGACATAGTTTCCGGTGTATAGAGGTGTTGAGAAGTCCACTATTAAGTCTAAAAACACTAACATCAAGATAGGATATCTCATCCATTGAATAGTTTAAAGTAAATTTCAAAAAAGTGGTAACGGAGAAAGTGTTTCAAACCTATGACATGCTTGATGATCTTTTAGTGTCACAGATTGTTAATATGGCACTATATAATTACTTCAAGGTTAATAATCCCCTTATACCCATCATACAAGGTCTCCCGAAGATCCACAAATCCTTGCTGAATCCCCCAATGAGGTTGATTGTGGCTGGCCGAGGCTGGATTACTGAGCCTTTATCTATTTTCACAGAGTACTATCTCAGACCGGTTGTAGATGCTAATGCTGTGATACTTAAAGACAGTAAACAATTCTTACTGGATCTGTATGCTTATACTAATAGACTCGATGATTCTTTACATTATTTTTTAGTGCCCTTAAACGTGGTCAGTTTATTTACTGTAATACCTAATGATGTAGGGGTTAACAGTATACAGCAATATCTACATACTAATTCTAACTATACCTCTGACAAAATAGATTTGTTAGCATTGTTCTTAGAAACAATTTTATTAAACAATGTTTTTATGTTTGGAGAAGAGATATTTTTGCAAAAGGATGGCGTGGCTATGGGCACTTCCTGTGCCAATAGCTACGCCAACCTGGTGATGGCACAATGGGAGGAGAGTTTTCTCTTTCAGTCTGATATGTTCAAGAATAACGTGGGCCTGTACTGAAGGTTTGTAGATGACCTCTTTTTAATTTGGTTAGGTGATGCTGATACGCTTATAAGTTTTGTTGAAACTATGAATAATTCCACTAGTTTTTTGAAATTTACTTTAAACTATTCAATGGATGAGATATCCTATCTTGATGTTAGTGTTTTTAGACTTAATAGTGGACTTCTCAACTCCTCTATACACCAGAACCTAAGTCACAGGAACACCTTACTTCATAGGCATAGTATGCAACCGAAATATGTTTTTAACAATGTTATGAAAGGACAAATAATGAGGGTGTCTAGGTTAAATCCAACGGATGAAGGTTATAGTAAGGAGATGACTGAATTGAAGGCCAAATTTATTCAAAGAGGCTATAAGGCAGAAATGTTTGAACAGGCAACAGTTGAGGTTAATAATTTAAGAAGTACAAAAGCAATACCCTACTTTTTAGAGCCCCTAGGCCTACCGGATATAGACCCACCATTTTCAACAGTAGAGATTAGGGCCCCCATGTTTTTCACAAAGGATGCTGAACATTTGAAACAACTTATGGTAAAACACTGGGATATTGTTCTTTTGGACAATGATATTAGTAAAGTAGTAGGTCCCAGACCCAAGGTGTTATTTAAGAATAAACCTAACCTCAGAAGTTTGCTTTGTCAACCTAAAAAGGTTACTTCTTTGAGGGGAATGAATGACTGTGATCACAATACCACACCATGTGGTAAATGCAATCAATGTATATTTATTGAAACAAACATATATTTTACTCACCCAATTACTAAGCAGGTATTCCAGTTTTCTACAGTGACAAATTGTACCAGCAAGGATGTTATATATCTAGCAAGATGCACATCGTGCCCTGCGTTCTATATTGGGAAGACCAATAGGCCCTTGAAGGAACGTATAAGGGAACATATATACCACATTAGGATAGGCTCTGAATTTAATGCCTTAGCGAAACATTGTAAATACTTGGGTTCGACCCATACTTTTAAATTCAGTGTGTTACAAAAGTTGGAAGCCAATAAAAGGGGAGGTGATTTAGTTAATTATACATTAGAATGCGAACTGAGATGGATAATTAGATGTAGGGCCGATAAACCACCAGGCCTGAATGATAAGGTACAAGTAAAACCTATCCTAAAACGTAGAAGGATAAATAGACCCAAGTAGTTTATAAATTTTTATGTGTTGAATATAAGTTGTGTCTTACAGTATTTATACATTTATAAATATATTATATAATTGTTCTACATATTACATATATTTTTCCTTGTCTATTTATATAACAGTTTTGATTTTTTCTTGTATTTATTTTTTATTTACATATATTCATACATACTGAATATTTGCTATGGACCTATATATATTTATATACTATCATGTTATTGATTAGGTTTATGTTGGATATACTTGCACACTCTTGCACATGTTGTAGAGGTGTAACAGTACCTTTGCTTTTTATACTTTTAATATTTTAATCTGGTGAAATTTATATGTGAAAGTATTTTTTATGTAATGACCCCTTTTATGTAATGAGCTTTTAACTTTTAATTGAAAATGGAATGCGTATGGAGGGATCCTCGACCAATTAAAATGTGGTGGGTGTTATTTATCTAGTCTAGAATGTTTTGTATGCGTTATAAAGTCTGAAGAAGCCTTCGGGTGAAAGCGCTTACTCTTTCAATTAAAGGAACTTGTTTTTTACACTTGGATTTTTTGTGTTCTTGCCAGTGGATTGCTATTCTAAGGACTGATACACAGATCATTGACTGCTTTGCCTACTTGGGACAATTTACATTGTGCAATCAGGTAGTAGTGTATGGTTTATGCTTACGAGATATACATAAATTAAGTTAAAAGTAAAACATGTAAAATGCTATAAATATAATGGATATGGTATACAAAACTAAACAATCCTGCCATTTTCTGGTTTTGTAAGCACAATACAACTAAACAAATTTCAACCAAATCTTGTCTTAGCAGAAGCCAACATTTTTTTTTAAAAAGGAGCCAGTATAAGAACTGGGGCCAATGAGACATGATCACTGAGTCCTGGTATCCTATTGGCTTCTAATTTGAGTTGCCAAAATAGCTCCCTAAACTCAATAGTTGCCTCCCATGGACCACCCCTAGGATCCAACTCCACTTTTTCAATGATAAAAAAAACAAAAATTGCTTCAGTGCAATACGTACTATGTTTGTAGAAGGCATTATTAATATCCTGCTTCTTAATATCGTTAAGGTGTTCATATATATGCCTCTTAAATTTCCTATTTGTATTTCCTATATAGAAACAATCACATATTTTACAAATAGCAATGTATACGACCCCAATAGTATCACAATTACAGTGTGTGTTAGTCTCTACCTTCTCATTCCTATCCTTTAAACTCACACCGTTTCCCTGAAGTACACAAGGACATCGTTTGCAAGAACCACACTTGTATGTGCCCTTCCTTTGCCTGCCCTGTTTTGTTTTATGATTTTCTAACATTTCCTTAATATTCTTGCCCTTCCTGTAAGTGAATTTCAGGGGGTCCTTAGATAGTTGCTCTAAATCTGAATAGTTACTAAACCTCTCCCAGTTCTTGGAAACAATGTCCCTAATAAAATGAACATTATTACTAAAGTTCAAGACAAAATTACTGCTCAAATTCATTTCAGTAGGGACATTGTTGGCTTCCTGACCCACAACCAACATGGGGACCCCTAAAATAGGACTAAATCTACCTCTCCTCTCCTCTCCTTCTTAATTTCATTCTCAATTTCTTCCACTAAACTCAAAGGATACTTCTTTTCTAAAAACATCTTTCTCAGTTTTTACTTTCTACAGTATAATCCTTGTCTAAAGAAGTCATTCTACAACTCCTAATGAATTGCCCTTTTATAATTCCCCTCTTTTGAGTAAAAACAAATAGGAGTTTGAGAATGTCTCTTTTCTATACACATTTGATTTAAATATTTTCTCCTCTGGAACCTTTTCTACTACTACATCTAAATACTGTAGTCTCTCATGAGAAATAACATGAGTGAACTTTAAAAATTCTGTAGTGTTATTCATATACTCAATAAATTCATATAGTATCACTTCGGGTCCAACCCAAAAGATGCAGATGTCATCTAAGTAATGTCTATAATAGCTCCAATACTGTGAGTATTCTGAATGAAATAAATATTTCTCCTCCCGTATGGACAAGACTAGGTTGGCATACATGGGGGCACTACAGGCCCCCATAGCTACCGCACTTACCTGCTTGAAGAACTCACCTTCAAAAACCAGGAAATTGTGTCTAAGCACTATATCCATAAGTTCTATAAGAACCACTATGGCATCACTATCTATACTACCGTTTATTCTGAGTGCTTCCTCAAACTATTCTAGTCCTGTCTTATGGGGTATAACATTAAACAAATCCTGGATGTCCAATGTAACAAATATTAAATCATCCTGTTATAAATTTCCAACAATACTTCTCAAAAAATCCAAGGAGTCCTTAAAGATGCTCACCTTCTCAGACCAAACCTTTTTTAGCCTCAAGTCTAAATATTTGGCTAGTGGATAGGTTTTAGATCCTGTAGCTGCCACAATTGTTTTGAGAGACGGGTCATTGACATCCTTATGGACCTTGGATATACCAAAAATTGAAGAAACTTTAGGTTTGTCCATAACTAGGCATTGATATACTTCTTGACTAATGATGTCATCCTTAACCAATTCTTTTAGCATAATGTCAATTTTCCTATATGCAACATTTATTTCGTTGTGAGACACTCTGGTATATCTATCCATGTTATTTATCATGTCCAACAATTTGGCTGAGTGCGTAATACTATCAATAATAACCACCCCTCTCTCCTTGTCAGGCTTCATAACCCGGACATTCTCATTCTTCCTCAAAGAATTCAACAAGTCATTTTCCTCTTTGCTCAGGTTGTAATGCCTACTTGAATTGCTTAGACTCTGTCTACACTCAGTATATATGAACACCTTAACGATATTAAGAAGCAGGACATTAATAATGCCCTCTGCAAACATAGTACTTATTGCACTGGAGCAGTTTTTTTTTTTTTCTTTAACGTTGAAAAAGTGGAGTTGGACCCAGGGGGGTCCCTGGGAGACAACTATTGAGTTTAGGGAGCTATTTTGGCAACTCAAATTAGAAGGCAATAGGCTACCAGGACTCAATGATCATGTCTCATTGGCCCCAGTTCTTAAACTCAGGTCTGCTAAATTTTAACTGGGTCCTTTTATAAAAAAAATGTTAGATTCTATTAAGACAAGATTTGGTTGAAATTTGTTTAGTTGTATTGTGCTTACGAAACCAGGAGATGGCAGTATTGTTTAGTTTTGTATACCATATCCATTATATTTATAGCATTTTACATGTTTTACTTTTAACTTATTGTATGTATATAGTTAGAATGTTAACATTGTTTTGCACACTAGTGCGTTTTTAAATGGGTTGAAAAATGCATTTCCTTTTGACACTTTTTATGTAGTATTATGAATTTCTATCAAATTTTTATGCTAACATTCATTGCTATAGTTTGCTTGTTAATTGAATTTTAGATTATTATGGTTGCTTAGTTACTAATTAGTTAATTTATATTAAGGTGTTTTCAAGTGATTAAATGTTATTGGAAGTACTATAAAAGGAGGGAATTTGTTTTTATTGTATTTCTGACGTCCTGTATATAGGTGGACGAAAATGTGGTTGTTTTGTTTGAAGTGTTAAAAGATTACATTTTGCTGCCTTATTCACTTTGTGGAGCTGTGGTTACTGGATTCCTGTGTGCTTTGGTGGTTTTTTTTTTTGTTTTAAATATCTTAATTAGTTATATGTTGTAGTACAGCTCCACATCTACACCTTAACAAAACAGTTCTTTATCGGCCAAACTTCAGTCACTTCATGGCATTATACCCATATTTACTTCACAGCAGTTGTAATAATCAGTTTCCTAATCAACAGCCCAAAATATACACATTTGGCACAGCAAAGCTTTATTAGTGATAACATGAAACAGTGATTGGTATACATCTAAGTCTTTATTGTTGAATACTTTAAATAATGCAGGCATTGAAAGGCTGCAGTTATTCCACCATGTATGCAGCACCAACTTTGACTGCAGTTCTACTTTATTTCCTTAACAATTCTGACTGCAAGTTGTACTTTATTTCCTTAACAATTCTGACTGCAAGTTGTACTTTATTTCCTTAACAATTCTGACTGCAAGTTGTACTTTATTTCCTTAACAATTCTGACTGCAAGTTGTACTTTATTTCCTTAACAATTCTGACTGCAGTTGTACTTTATTTCCTTAACAATTCTGACTGCATTTGTACTTTATTTCCTTAACATTGTGAATGCAGTTAATTTATTCCCTTCACATTATAAATGCAGTTGTATTTTATTACGAGAACATTATTAATCATATGGTATATACACTTGCTATTCCTTAACATTAGTAATGCAGTAGGAACATTCTTTCCTTCACACTAGCAGGTTTCCTGCTTTCATCTAGATTGAACAGTATCTGGCATTACTCACTTATATCAGTCCTGGTCTGTGAACACTTTCATTGCTGTGCACTCAAAACAGAATATACCTACTGGCAGTTATTACTGTACTCTTTCTTAATTATATTACTATATATTGCAGAATATATCTGTACTCACCACACTTTCAGTGCAACCTGACCAGGTGCCTTGCATGGGCCTCCAGGTTGTGAGCTCTCTCCTCTGCAGCTCTGGGGAGAGAAACATACCACTATGCATACCTATCAGATATTCATACCAGACTTTGGTAAATCAATGCTTCCTATACTTATAAACTTGTGGACATTGTCGTTCTGAGCATCTTGGATCCACTGGGTCAAGAGTTCCCCCTTCCTATGCTTCAGGTCATCATAGTGGTGATGCACCTGCTCACCAGTGAGGGGGATGCCAGTTGCACTGGTGAGGTCACATGCCAGCTGGTCCCAGGACTCAGATTTGTATCCAGACTACTGGTAATGGCCCTGCAGCAGCCAGATGTCATGGTCTTTCACGAGGAGCCCAACCATGACCCTGAACTCCAACATGCCCCCTCTCTGCACCTGGAAGCACCTACCCTCCCCAACTCCTGCCATAGTTCCTGCACAGGTCAAACTCCAACAGGATCTGGCTGTATTCCCACCTGTTCAGCTTAAATAAGGCTGTTTTCCTGCCCTTTACCACCACTGAACCATTTTTAAAAATGCTACATGAACCTTAGCACTGCGTAAACCCACTAAACTTAGGTGAATAGTGCTTAAACTGGCAAATGCTTAGCAATGCCCCAAACCAGCTAAGTGGAGCTGCCCAGTGCTAATTACTGCTAAAATAGGTCCTGTTTAAGCACTGCTTGGCTTGGCTTAGCAGTGCTTAGTAGAGCTTAGCTACAGGCAAACCAGATTTTTTTTAAATAAAAAAAAATGTTGAAATTAATTGTTCATTACTGATACTTTATTATTAGGTGTATCCATTTTACTTATATCTCCTAACCTTATGTATTCTAATTCAGTCTTGAAGTATGATTTTAATGTATTGGACACTTGTGTGTAACTGGGGCTTTTTTCCTCGGGTCTCCACAGAAAATGGGCTTCTGGCCCTGCTGGACTAACCTGTTTAACAAATGTCAATGTGTACATAATTAAAAATATATATTTTTATAACATTTTGCTATCATATGTAAAAGCTGAATGGCTTGTCTGTGTATTTGAACCATGCACCTATTGCACACAAGGTCATAATTCTAACCATTGAGCTTCCAGGGATATTGTGACTACAGCTGTACATTTCTATATAGCTTTCAGTTATCGCCGTGACGCACTGTGCAAACCCACTCAGCTATGCTTAAATGTGACCTTTTACATTAAAATTGAAAGTATCCAGTTTCTATTTTTAGATGTCTGGCACATGTCCATTTCTAAGCGCTGCACCACACTGCACAAACACAAAAAAAAAATCATAAAAAAAAAAAATAAATAAAAATATAAAATATTTGACTTTTATATTTCAGTGCCATCTGGCACTTTGACAGTGCAGAGTGTGTGTTACTCATTTCTGGACACTGTAACACACCCCCTACACTGATTCAGTAACTATGTTACATAGCTTTCACTCAATAATGTGCTTTCATTACTATGCAAGGCATGCTGATGAAGAGGAGCCACAGGCATGGACAGCAAACATTCCATGTAGGCATTACACTATTCCTACATGGTGTTTATTAAATCTGGGGGTCCGTCTCAAAGCCATGTGAATTCTGAGTGACAATATTGAAGTAGTTGGTGTATGGAGGTACAGAATTTCATGTGTAACCTGTTACACTGATTCAGTAACCGTGTTACATGGCTTTCACTCAGTCGTATGCCTTCATTACTATGCAAGGCGCGCTGATGAAGAGGAGCCACAGGCACGGACAGCAAACACTCCATGTAGGCATTACACTATTCCTACATGGAGTTTATTAAATATGGGGGTCTGTCTCAAAGCCGTGTGAATTCTGAGTGACAATATTGAAATAGTTGGTGTATGGAGGTACAGAACTTAATGTTTTCGGGTGAAAAAGATTTGCTGCCAGCATAAACATTGTCAGTGATATTTATTCATCTCACTTAGCATGCCTAATTAAGAACTGAAGTCTGGTAGTTAAGAAGACAATCATCAGAATTAAGCAGCTTTAGACTTTAGAAAAACACAGTAGAGGAGTAATTTTATTAATCTGAACTCTGTTAAAATGACTGGTAACCAAACAATACTTTTTTTATTAAATGAATTTTAACTAAGTAAAAACATAATGTTAATAATGACATTTTGATTCAAGAGTCAAACTCTCTGACAGTCTGAGATACTAAAGGGTTTGAGCTACTAGTAAACTTCATTCACTTGTCCTGGGATTTAATCCTTTTCTCTCTGCTTGGACATTGCATGATTTGAAGCTGCCTTTTAGCCAGATAATGCCCAGAAACCATCTGTGAAAAGGGGTGCTCTGCTTATGAGATTTACATGGCAAACAGTTGAAGTCCTTAGCATACCGCTTATAGTATTATACTTTCTGGCAATTAAATTGTTTGTTATTTGACTAAAACATCGTAAAAAGCAGTTTATAATAGATGTTTTTCTCAGAGTAGCCATGAAAATGAGCAATTTAATTGCAAAGAAGAGCATATGAGCTTGGCATGCTGTAGCAAATGTATTTGTTTAGGCACTTGCTAGTTTGTGTAAGTGCTAACAACAAACACATTGACTTAATGATCAATTTGCATTGAACACTGTAATAGTACAGGCCACTAAAATAAAGTTAGCATACTGTTTAAAACTTTTCTTCCATTAATACAATTAAATTATCTGCAGTTATTATTTGTCATTAACATTATTACTTCTCACACTGATTCCTAAAATAGGTTAAATCACACAGAGAAAATGAAAGAAAATGACAGAGAGAGAAAGAGAGAGAGAGAGAGATAAATGGTTGCAATTCAGATTACGGATAGAATAACATAAGGAGTAATCTACAAAAATTGATTTTATACTATACATAGATGAATATACAGATAGATAGATAGATAGATAGACAGACAGACAGATAGATAGATAGATAGATAGATAGATAGATAGATAGATAGATAGATAGATATACAATATACATAAATACACTACTGAAAAATTACCAAGCCAATGAACTGTACAGCTTTCCCTTAGTATTATTGCATTACTCTACTTCATAAAACACTTAGTATGGCTCATTTTTATCTTTCATAGAAAAAGGAAAAGAAAATTGTGCATGAACTATTTAATGATCAGAACATATACGTGTACTACACAGATGGAGATTCCAAGTATGGCTGAACTTAATGCAGCTCTCAGATTAGTACAAAATTAAAAGTAGCAGTCTGTACTATGTCTGTGATTTGGTTTTATAGACCACCCCCAATGTAACAGTTTGGCTTGGTCACCTCTAACCAATTGATTTATTTCTAAAACAGGCCCAGCATTTTAGAATCCTATCCCAGTTAATATTCAAAATTTCTTCATAGCTGCTGCTTTCAGATCTCTCTTAAGTACTGTAACAAGCAGTCAATCTGTAAATGTTTTGCAAAGAGCAAATGTGATGCTATTTGCAAGAAAAACTTGCAGTGTAATTGGCCATCATTGTGTTTGCTTAAAAGAGATCCTACACCTTAAACTGGTTGCTGTTTAGCTTGTTATCATTTCGGCCATGCTTTAGGTTCGGTCATAACTTTATTGATGTAAATAGCAACCACAATCCCCATTATTAATACTACAATAGCATCTAATAAGTTTACTAGCCCCCATAATATATAAGTACTTATCTCTCGTATCTACCTCTTGAAAGACTGATACCATACTAATGTACATGGCTGTAATATTACTGCATTTCTATATTTTATATTATCTGACAAAAAAAATCCACTATGACAGCTATAAAACCAAATGCTCAAAACACCTCTACATGACACCCTGCTCTTCAAAACTACTGACAGGAGTCAAAAGTTCTTAATGTAAACTCTCAAAGCACAGATACATAATCCGTGCTCTTCACAATGATTGCACTGAGTATTCAGCTTCTCTATATACAAGTACACAGGAGTAGCCTAGTTTCAAGCGAATACAAAAGGCCACTAAAGGTAATACCCTTATGTGGGGTCTTTACCTGCTATACCCCTCAAACTTTCTTTATTCTTAATCTGATGTAAGTGCATCTCAGAAGAAAGCTAAATGCAAATGAAAAAAAAAAAAACCTTGCCCTGGGATTCATGAACAATCATGTAGACTTTGCAAGAAACCTACACAATGTTTAAGTGTTAGTACGATGAGCAGCAGCACTTATCGCGTACACATGCAGCTCATCACGCTAACACAGATACAAGCATGTTTCTGTAGCCAGCAACAGTATTAGTGGTGAGGAAATTGGGTTGAGCAGCACAGGCACACACAGTAAACAAACAGGCTTGTCTCTGGGGAAACTTGTTCAGCGAGTTCACATAGACAGTATAAAGAGCTACATAAAGGAAATAATACATGCTGTATCCAGGCAGAGAAAGTGTATGAGTGTACTGTGAACATAAATGAAGTATAGGAATACAGTAATAAGTAACAGGAGTTGTGAAATGGCAAGGGGAACTACAATACATGAGTTAAAAGACAGAAACATTGTACTGAGAACAATGTGCACAGAAATCACAGAGATGTATATAGAAAGATGTAAGAAGGGAGGGTAAATGTTCAAATGCTTGCATGATAATTGATGTGAAGGTGCTTATGTCACAAAAACAACTTTGTAATAATAAAACTTTGCAATATGTATGTCAGAATAATTACGAGTACTAACAATTCCTAAGCAAAGGTAGGTAAATAAAAGCAGACATGATATTATAGGATGTGACAGTTGCACAAAATCACACTGTAATAGAGGGGAATTACATGAAATATGAGTGTTATTGACATGCTGAGTTGAGATGACAGTTCTCAAGGACAGTAAATACATACTGGGATATCTGCACAGTGTGCATTACGTTCACATAACATGTTGGAAAAAAAGGAATGGTTCAGAAGCCACAATCTTCTTTAGCAAGAATTGAACCCATGCCATCAATGGCAACACTGACACCACAGAATAAGCCTAAAAACATGCAAATGGAGGATCACCTTTTAAGGAATTATCAACCTCACTATTATAATAGTTATGCATTCTTTATGTAGGTGTGTGTGTGTGTGTGTGTGTGTGTGTGTGTGTGTGTGTGTGTGTGTGTGTGTGTGTGTGTGTTGTTTCAAATGTGGAATCAGGGTGTGACATACATAATACCCTTCTGTAAGGTACTCCAGCCTAACACAGTTAGTGTACTGACAGATAAAAACAGATGCAAATCCCATACCATGATGCAATGTATTACTCAGAGCTGTGTATTGGCAGCATCTGCCACAGGATGTAGCAATGGGTATTGTCACAAATCAAATGAAAACTGTAAATGTATGTCAGCTGAATATCATGAGCTGACTAATACAGGTTTTTAATTCACTGTCAAAATTATCCTGCTTAAACAATTACATACACATTCAGCTGTGTTTCATAAGTAAATCATTTATGAGATATGATAGTTAGAAAAAACTTATCTTTCAAAGCATTAATGAGATATTACTTGCAATAAACATAATTATGATATCAATTTGTATGTAGTGTCACCTTCCTAATTAATGTGCTGTTAGAAATTGTATTCTGAAAACCTGTTTAAAAAGTGATATCTGGATTTGACCCCTGGATTATCCATGTGATATTTCTAGACAATGCACTTATACCTTGTGCCACAGAGAAAGCTAGGTTAGCAGGTCAATTTTCTTCATTAAGTACTGTCCAGAGTGCTGACAACAGTGCATCACTGCTAAGCCTGTTTGTGCTACAGAAGGCTGCCTAAATAACATTTTTAACTTTTTATTTAGGCAGATAAGCTTGATTGTGCAAAGCTCAGCAACAAGCAAGTGCACAATGCAAGAAACAGTAAAATAATATATATAGTTATGATGACAGTGATTCTTACATAAGGGGTAATAACGTCTGCAGTTCCTTCACACTGTATGGATTCAAACATCAGACATACTGTGTTAAGTGCCACAGTCACTGCATTTACAGCTTCTGCCACAGAGACAGTATACAGTAAGTGCACATCAGTCACTCATTAGAAGTACTATGCAGCAGTGACAAAACTGTTTGCGCTAATGAAGTGTACAGTAATGAAATAGTTCAGTTTACTTCATCTGTGAGCCCTGTTTGCACTCTGCTAATCAGTGCTGACATTACACAGGCAAAAGAACACAATGTAACAATTTATACTCCACATAGCAATTTCATCTTACTGCTGTTCAGAGTGCTGTAGTAAAGCGTCCATATGCAAATCTGAAATGCAATACTGATGGGAGATCCAGTTGCATTTTTCAGTTTGTACTTTGGGCAGCGGACTTTCGTTCACCGTGTCAAACCCTGCAGGTCAAGAGTGAGCTCTGCCAATATGTGCACAAATTAGGAACACAAAAAGAAAAGGAAAAAAAGAAAACAATTAATACCCAATTGTCAGTATTAACACATACAGGGTAATAAATATAAAAAGGCAGGATTGTGAAATTTCCCAGATCTGTCTGTGGTACAACCTGATCATATGCTCAGAAAATATGCATGGATTCTGTTAGACATCACACTACCTGGAATTGAACCTTCAACTCAGTGCAATAACAACATAATGAGTTGTGTTTCTTACCCCCCTTTGCCATCAACACAGGCCAAGAAAACATTTATTTCTCACTTACTTGAATATGTCTACATCAGTGTCATATTGACCAACACTTTACAGTAAAAATGGTCCACACCATTGCAATTTCAGGTTTCCAGTACGGGCAGCTAATTCTTCTCTGTATTTTCTGAAGGTTTTCTCCTCCTCTCAGCTTAGCTACAGAAATGCAATGTCATGGCCATTTATTTGCATCTTTGTTACAATGTGCAATCAGTATTCCAGACAGATTTTAAGCAGATGATGGACAGTGTGTTCTTAATACAAGGATGTCAATGGTGTTAAGGTTGTTCTTACAGCTCTCAAGGTGCTTCCACCTTTTTATTGTGTCTACTCTGCATAATACAAACACTTCAAAGAGAACAGTCACTTCAGTATTTCTTGTAGTCAATCAGAAACAGGTATACGCCATTAGCAGCTAACAATTGTTATTGCTCCTCACTGCAGTCACAGGACATGTGCATTCAGTCATGAAACTACCAACACCTTGTTTCCATCCCCTTCACTAATTGATTTTTTCGTATTCAGGGATGCTAATTATTACACACATCTTCACAGTGCTCAGAGAGCTGATTCTACACTATAGAAAGGTTGACAAAGTATTGCAATATTTCATAGGTAATGTTTGTCCTCTACACACACTGCTTACATGGTCGGATTTTGGATGTATTTCATTATGAAATGGAAAAAAATTGCAATGTATGCAATTTTAAAATTTTACTGCAGCTATACTACACATATGGCAGTTCCCACACTGGGACAATGAATGCCAAGGGCTTTGTTCATTTCTGTTTGACTTAGGGTTGCATATATGCTTGATGCACATAGTGGATAGGTACAAGACTGACAGTATGCAGGTAGTTCATCTTCTTACACATTTGTTCATCCACACTTAACTTGACATTACTGCAGTTATGAGTCACGTGCTTTGGAGCTGTCTCTGTCTGATGCTATCCATACACAGACAATACATGGGTAGGTAACATTTGTGAGCATCAGATGGCATCAGTTTTAATATATGCATGTGCTTAGGTTGTTATGTATATACCTTTGCTGGTGAGCATGTATGCTATCATTCACCTCTTAGCTGCTGGGTGTCTGCACAAACCTTTGATTCTTAAGTGCTGAATGTGTGTTCTATCCTTTGCCTTTTAGCCAGGGCAAGGGCATATTGTGATGGCTACATCTGCAGATAGAGGTTCTGCCTCAGAATCCTCATATGTGCAGGAAGTGCTGGTCCTGTCTGTGGTTTATGAATGTGTGGTCCTGGCCCTTGATATCACTGTTGCAGCTGTTTCTTTGAGATGATATTGTGCAACATGAGACAGACTCTGAGAATTTCTGCACAGGTGCCTGGGTTGTACTGCAGGGTACCCCCAATGTGTTTAGACAGTGAAACCATGACATCAGCATGCCAAACACATGCCCTGTAATGTTTCTAGTTTGAGTGTGGGCATTACTGTATCCTTCTTCTGTGGGTGTGGATGGATTTCTGATGGGTGTTGTGAGCCAAGGTTCCAGTGCATAGCCTGCATCACCGAGTAGATGGTCTTGTGAAACATCACCCATAGCACACCATGTGTAAAGCTGTGAGGTGTATCATATGTGTGAGTCATGGAAACTACCTTGGTTGCCTGCACAGACATTGAAAATGACCGCTCATTCATTGCAGACAACCTGGCTAAGTATAACCCCTTCCTCTTTATGGATGTCCTTCCCTGTCTTTTTGCCTATGTGAATGCAGTCTATGGCCCCAAAGACTTCAGGCAAATGTACTACAGCATAGATTCCTGCATTGTTCTTGCTCTCTCCTCTGGTGCACATGAAAAATAGATGTACTCCCTTGCATGTTGTAGTATAGCATTTAGATACTGGTGAAATGTTCTTGAAGCTGAGGCCTGTGACACCCCTAGTATATCTCTGTGGGTCTCTGGAATGTACCAATAGCTAATATCATTAATGCGACACATACTTTGGTTTCCATTGGTATAGGTTCTCCTTGATTTCCTCTGGGTCTGAAGTGGGGGTGGCAGAGCTTGCAGATTTCCTGTAGTGCTTCCCAATCAACCATTTATCACTCTACTATTTCAATGTCATGCAGTCCATGATATGCTTAAGGAGTTCTGAACACCTTTGTCTTCTTGGACGAGGTCTATCAGCAGCATTGATTTCAGCCTATTGCACATACACATGCAAGAGAGCAGCAGCAGCCGCTAACATTGTTTTTTCTGAGTGTGATGGTGGCTGTAATCCAATAGGTTTTGATGTTAATGGCAAAGGGCTACACCATCTCTACATGGTTACTTTATAGCTCATTGCAAGGCTCCACCATATTGGATTGGTTCATTTGCATGTAATTCAGCTGCTTATGCATTAAGCGCAGACTCTGCTGTTTCCCTTTTTTGGCAGCTCTACACAATGTGTAGAGATGTTTAATGAATACAAAATGGCACACTGTCATGGGAGATGTGCATTGTGCACACGATAGCAGAGCGGAATTTAGCCATTCATGAATCCGGCCCTTGATCTGCTCTTTTTACTTGACCCCATGATTTTAGTACACATTTATTAGCACACACTAAGTCTTAAGTACTTTTCCATCCAAGAGTTTGCAATCAGATGGGACACAAAACAATTTCTAGTAGCTATGCCTGAGCAAAGGAGGAACAAGTAATTATGTATTGGGTAACTAAGGATAAACCAGGTCTGTTTTATTAATGTAATATTGTCATCTATTTTATTCTTTTATGTGTTTTCTTGACACAACCTTTCCTTTGCTTGGGGTATCACTGAAATGGGTTCTTGGAATAGGCAGATTTCCTGTTTAACAAATGTTTAAATAATTCAAAGTATCACAAGAAACCAGTGCTTTCACATTTCTCTATATCATTCTGGTAGAAATATATTATGAGTTTACTTTGGATATTATAAATGTCTCATACTCATCTGCATCCTAGAACCAACACATTTCACTAATGCATGTTGCAATGTGTGGAAGAGGACATTACATTCCTTAATGCCTTACAGCAAGAACACACTACTCTCCTACCATTTCAAAAGGGATAAGGTCTACCAGTGATGCTGGGTGTAAGGACTGCAACAATGCTACCATCAATGCCACATGTGGGAACCAAATGATGCCATCTGCTAGTAAAAATAAATAGATCTCATTTGACTACAGTTCAATTACCAATCAAATGTCACCATCATAAATAGTTGGTACTGCTCATAATATCCATATACAGCAAATTATTATAGGTATTCATCAAGGAGATGATATACTAGGGATACCTCCTTGGTGAGCTAGTAGAGGAGAAACTATAAATGTATAAGCCAAGTATGCATTTTATATCTATGAAAGTACAGCAATAATATATAACACAGTACTTCCTGATGTTCATTTTTTGATAACTGGTGCAACAGTCTTGGCAATATGGGTTATATCCTGCATATAATGTAAGAGAAGGCCAACTTTCAGAGCTTAAGGATACCATCCACAGACACAGACAATTGCAGTTCAAGCAAATCTGAAGGAAATCATTGGTTTGGGTGCAAAACCCTTCAGAACTTTTCTGCCACTGAAGAGTGGTCCTGTTGTAGGCTTTGGAGAATTGACGGTCAGCTAGCGTTTCTCAATTTTTGGATAGATATGTTCCCTTGAGGGGGACTTGTGGGATGAGGGTCCAAATATTACCCTCTGTGCAGACTAACTATGGTAGCCTGGGGTATAGCAACTTAGCACAATCTCATTGGCAGGTGGCTTACATACTGGCAAAGACAAAATGTAATGGCAGACAAGATAAGCAGTACCAGGACAGACTCTCATAAATAGAAATTGAATTGTGGGTATTCCAAGATTTTTTCCAAGTGTGGGGAACATCTCAAGTAGATCTTTTCACCTGCACTCAGAACAAGCAGCAAGGAAAATTCTGCTCCAGGACTCCTTTCAAGCAGGCCTGGAAAACAGATGCATTTTCATTTCCTTTAGCAGGAATGTACAGCTATGCCTTTTTTACCCTTTTCACTGATATCCAGAATCATTGCGAAGATTCAGAAGGACTATACAAAGACCATTATGATGACTCTCTTCTGGTCCAGGCAACAGTGGTTCTCCCTTCTTTTGAAAATAGTCAAGGGTAATTGCCACAAGCTTCCTAAAAGAATGAACCAAAAGACACAAGTTAGGGGTGGTTAATATACTCCAATGTGAAACGACTTCAACTAACTGCCTGGAGGTTAGAGTTTTAATATCTTTTACACATCTATTTTTTGCGAATGTGCATCAGGTATTAATTTTTCCAAAGAAGCCTGCTAAAAGGAAATCATATATGACTAAGTGGAAAATATTTTCTTGTTAGTTTAAAGACAAGAACAAGGACCTTTTTAAAGCTAGTATGTCCTTGGTTCTACAATATTTGTGTGAGCTTTTATTCTCTGATCTTTTTTACTCCTCTGTCAACATTCATTTGCCAGCCATTGCAGCATGTCTGTCCTTAGATCTGCCTTTCAATGCATTCCCAAGTTAAAATGTTTTTGAATACTGAGTGATTTCAACTACCCTGCCATTAACTGGGAAAACTATTCCTGTGCCAACACCTTTGCTCAACGGTTCTTGGAATTCATAAATTCCAATGCCCTAGAGCGACTAATTCATAGTCCCACCAGGGGTACCAATATTCTAGACCTGGTCATTACCAACATGGGAGATCAATGCTCCACACCAGTGGTCACCCCCTTGTTGGTCAGATAAGATCATAAGCTAATCACCCTTGACATTAACATCCCACCCCCTTTAAGGAAACCTCCATAAAAAACTTATTCAAAGCCAACTTCATGCTTCTCAAGTCAGAAGTAACAAACTTCATGACACCCATGCAGATGGGAACTGGAAGTTCAACTGCTGAATCCTACACTAAGATGCTGTATGAGCACATTCATTTGTGCATGGACCGAGCCATCCCAAATAGAACCAAGACGCTGTCCTCTAAAAAAGGAAGCCAATCGGGTGGTCCCCTGCCATTAACAAGCTGTACAACAGAAGGAAGAAACTGTTGCAGAAAAGAGGAAGAACCCAGAATTCAAAAAAACCTCCTCACCAGCCTCAGTAGGAAGCTGAGATCCCTCATAAAATCTTCCAAAGCTAGTTATGAACACAAAGTTGCCAAAAATTCCAAAGACAACCACAAGGCATTCTATAGCTATGTCAAGAATCTAAATGGCAATACTCAAATCTGCTATGAGCTACAGCAGAATGGCACTAGATATACTGATCCCAAGGATATTGCCAATATCCTGGCAGATAGATTCAGTGTCAACTTCACCCCCCTCTCACCCCCTAAAGGGCCCATCTCAATACCGAATGAATGCCAAATTCCAGTAATCATGGCCACTCAGGTAAAATACGCACTCTCCAAAGCCAAGAATACAGCATCCATGGGACCAGACGACAACCTGGGCTGTGTACTGCATGGACTACAAAATGAACTGGCACCTCACCTTTTTGTCATGTTTAATCATAGCCTCAACACAGGCTTCATGCCCACAGAGTGGCACACAGCTACAGTCATCCCACTCCACCAGGGGGGATCCACTTTGGATCCCGGGAACTACCGTCCCATCAGTCTGACAAGCCTGATCTGCAAGGCCATGGATTGTATTATCATGGAACTTATAAACAAAGACATTGGCAGCCTTCAAACACTGAACCGCACCCACTTTGGGTTCTTGAAGGGCCAGTCTTGCCTCCTGAACCTGTTCAACTTCTTCGAATCAGTCTCCAGAGACATGGACGAGGGTAAGGTGGTTCACACAGCTTACTTGGACCTCGTCAAGGCTTTCAACACTATCCCCCACTCTGGAATCATAGATAAACTTACTAAGCTGGGCATTAATCAAACATCACTCGATGGGTTGCAAACTGGCTTATTGACAGAACACACACTGTAAAAGTAGCCAACTCCAAATCCAGCTCCAGACAAGTGACAAGTGGTGTACTACAGGGTTCTGTCCTGGGACCACACTTGTCTGGCATCTTATTCTCTGAAGTACAGGCCAACACTAAGGGACTCTGGCTTACAAAGTTCACAGATGACTGCAAGCTGGGAGCTATTACTGAATCCCCAAATGATGTGGATATACTACAAAATGGCCTTACCAAAACAGATGCCTGGGTGAGAGCCATGGGCTCAAGCTAAATGCCAAAAAAATGTATAGTTGTCCCCTTTGGGAAAAACCACGTACCTGTGAACTATGACATAGGTGGCAGTACACTAAACACAGAAAGTGTGATAAGAGACCTAGGGACACATTTGGACAGTGGTATTACCTTTGATAATCACATAGCCGCAACAGTTAAAAAATCCTTCTACATGGCACACCTCGTCATTAATGGCTTTTCATCCAGAAAAAAGGAGGTCATTGTCCCTCTGTACTCATCCCTCATTAGACTCATTATAGAATGCAATGCCCCGTTTGGTATGTACCTCACAAGACATCTGCAACAATTAGAAAGGCAGCAGAAATACCTCATAAAAAGAATCACAGCCCTAAAGCAGATGCCTTATACTGACTATCTAAAGAAACTCCAGCTATACTCTGTCACATATTGCCTACTCAGAGGCAATTTCTGCCTAACATACAAGGCCATGTCAAACCCAGAGTTGTTGGACATGCTACACTTAAAGAAATCCCAATCTCTCTGAGCCACACACTCTAGGGATCTTAACCTTGTCATCACAAGGAATAGAACATGCTGAAGGGATAGGTTCCTGACCCAGAGACTCCCCATACTCTGGAATAGGCTGCCCATACATTTCAGGCAGAGTACCTCAATGGCCCTCTTCAAGAGGAATGTTGACGATTGGATGGGAGATAGGATCCCCAGGGATCACATCAGTAGCCCTGCTAGACACAGGTCCAGAAAAGTAAATATTTGTGGGAAGCAATAGTCAGGGAATCATTATGGCTAGGCTTGTATAGGCCCTAGGGATGATAGCCTAGTACCTACCTATGAATGTATGAACCTAGGAAAGGGATGCTGTGTAATCAGCCACCTTAAAAACAGGTGGCCCCCCTTGAACATTTTACTTTGCTTTGGAAAAGTTCCTTTTGAACCAGCTCATCAGGCTGATTTGAGGTTAATAACATGGAAAATAGTTACGTTGATTACTCTGATTTCTGCAAGAAGAGTGTCTGAGTTGCATGCTCTCATTGGGTGAGTCAACCTTATCTCTTTTTCCAGATAGACAGGCTTTCCCTGAGAACTAATCATTCATTTATGCCTAAAGTGGTATCTGAATTTACTTTGTGCCAGGTTCCCCATCACCATGCCTTCTTTCTAAATCCTAAAAATGAGGGTGAAATAAGTCTTCATAATCTGGATGCCCACAGACAACCCAGATATTATTTTGACCAAACTAAAACCTTCAGAAAATCGGATCAGCTATTCATGTCTTATGAAGTTAATAAAAAAGGACAACCTGTGTTAAAACACTGTCTTAAAATGGTTATCACATGCAATTTCCTTTTGTTATACCCAACACAACAAGTCAGTTCCAGGCAGGGTAAAAGCACATTCTAGCGGGTCTATATTGTAAGACCGAAAGTGCATATGTGCGACGACATAAAAGTCGACACATAATGCACAAAACTTAAAAATAGCGTACGTAAGAGAATTTTTCCCTTGGGGAAAAAACATACGTGGCCGTTTGCTAATAAAAAATTATTTAACACCATAAACAGGTGGGGGGCTTCACCCCCCCCCACACCCCCTAACTAAATATGCCAACTCTGAGATTGCACTATAGGGAAGGAAAGGGCAACTCCATGAAGTTGGCCAACAAGCTCCATGCCCTATGACATATTCATTGAATCGCTTAAATGCGATTCGATGTATATGTGTCGCTGTTTCCGTATTCGCTCAGAAGCATTTTTGTGCTTCTAATATAGACCCCATTCTAGCAGGGTCTTGCCTTCCAGGAAAGGAGTCAATTCTAAAAGTATTCTAGAAGTAGCACCATGGCAAACTGTACATACCTTTACAAAGAACTACAAACTTGATTCCTTTTCCAGGTAGAGAGCAGGCTTTGTTAGGACCATGCTCCAAGAGCTACTGTATCCTTATCCTTGTCCCAGTCATTATAAGGTATGGTAGTCTACTGATATAGCTGAAGCTACTGCAGCAGTGACCAAATAATGAGCATAATGCATTTTGTAAGGAAACAATGAATGTTTGGATGATCACTGACGCAAAGCCATTCCTGCCCTCCATTTCACTTATTTTTGCAAATTTTTTGTTGCTAGAGTGTGGACTTTATTTTTACTTACCTAACACTATCATTTTTCAGGCTTCATTCTCCCTCTTTCAGTTGGCAACAAAGTGAGATTTGAGGCTATAATAGAAAAATTACTCAAGTGTTCCTGATAGGTCATTTTTCAAGCTATTTAGGAGACATGCTAGGATATTATCATAGGGCCCATTGAGGCTGTGTTTTGACCTTAGTGAAGGTCACCAGGAACTACTCTCTATTAACAGTTTGCGAGGCGGCTATGCTTGTAAGTATTTATTGAGGTATGAAACTTGAGATGAATTTGTCAGCCAGCAGATTCCCTATGTCACTCTGCTCAGTGATGGTGGCACTACTGACCATCAGTTTGGCACACTGATGTGTGCTGCATTTGAGGTTTCAGACATGGATGTAGAGGGCTATTTGGTTTTCTTTAACCTGTGAAACTATCCTGACAGTGTAATTGGCCTTGTTGGACTTAATTAGTCCTCTTAGTTTCCTGTTAGTTTAATTAGAGATCTCAAAATATTATGGGAGTTGTTTTTCCTGGTTTTAGCCATGACTCTTTTCTTTTTGTTATATGCCCTTTTAAGGTTAGGATTCCACTAGTGTGGTTTGTTTTTGTTTTGTGGATACTTCAAGTAGGTACAGCAGCCTCTAAACAGCCATTTAAATTGTTGTATATGGTCTATGTGAAGAACTCTGCAGTTTTCTGTAAACTCAGAGTTGGGGGGACATTGGATTTTGACAAACTATTGCTTAATAGGATAAAGTTTGCTTTGGGATAGTTCCTAACTGCTACAGGGTTTACTTTGTTTGCTGAGTTGATTTTTATTTCGAAGAACACTGCTTTGAGGTTCAACCTCACCAGTGAGGATGTGACACTAGGGGGTGGGAGGAGGGGTGTAGCACTCTCCCATATTGGTGAGTACCATGTCCAGTATGTTTGAACCTCTGGCGGGTGTGTTATGGGTATTTGTGTTAATAAAGTCCAGGAGTCATTGTTCCTGTGGCTATAAGGAAGTGCATGATTCCCAGTCTATAGAGGGTTAGTTAAAGTCTCCTATGATTAGGATATTTGTTTTAATGGTGAGTGTCTTCAGTAGGTCTGAGTTCAGGCTATGAGATTCTAGGAATATAGAGGGTAACCCATAGCTTGCCATGCTATGGTATGGGATTTTGTCTATAGTGATTTGTACATGGATAAATTCTAGATATTCATATTGTTTAATCAACCTAGAGATCTGCTTGTTGCTAATGAATATTGAGATTCCTCCACCTTTTGTCCCTGTCTGTGTAGCTGGTATAAATGTGTGGAAGGCACTGAAGCGTTGCACTGATGGAGTTCTTTCTGCAGACTTAAACCATGTCTCAGTAACAGCCCAGAGGTCTATATTGTCTGAAATGAGGAGAGCTTGTAGGGTGTGATGTTTTCTGTTTAGACTCTTAGCACTTATCAGTAACATCATTATATATTTCTGGGTTTTATTTGCTATGCCAGTAGGTTTGTCAATTTGGTATTGCCTAAAAAGGCTCTAAGGGTTGGATAAAGTTTTAGCTAATATTCAGAAGCTTAGGGGGACAGGTGCAGACCATTCTATGCAAAGCAATGTGGTGGGTTAACCATGTCCTGCCATGCTGACAAATATTGAATGCCCCATGAAAGACACCAGAAACTAAGGCAATTATTGAAATCAATCATCTGTTGTTTGTCATGTGGTATCATTCTTTGTGAAGGTAAAATGCTACTCATGGCAAGGCACATAACTACCTAAGACAAATACTCAGAGATCAATGTTTCTTTTAATATAGTTCAATGAAGTAGGTCTCAGGTTATTAACACCCACATGGACTATGACAAAACCGTATTGGTACCTGTGGTATAGTGACCTGAGTACGTGTGTAACTTGGAAGATCTTGGCTCCAGATAAACAACTAACCATCACCTTCTCCTTGATCAGTCTGATGAGTGGAGTATCTATGAGTCTAACAATGGGCTCCCCTATGAAAAGAGTCTTGGGAAATGTATTTGCTTGCTTTATGGGCTTTGCTCTTGGGGATTCGTTGACTGTAGGCATATGTATGTGTGGTGTTTGGTGTTGCTTTTGATGAGTGCTTTAAAGAATGACGAGGATAGGCATTGCTGTGTATAGGGTTAGGAGGTCTTTGATGTTTGAGAAGGTAGCTTTTTAGTACCTCAGCAAAAGTTGGTCTTTTTATGTGGTGATGCTGTGTGGTGGATGAAGTGTGTGCATTCTTGACAATCTTTTGTATGTAAGATTTTTACCTCCAGTGAAATTGTGTATGTGCATATCTCACATACTGTGTTTGTTTCTTTAAGGATTAAATGGTTGTCTGTGAACATGATAAAATTGTTACATTGTCTCAAGCTACCCATATCTACCAAGCTGCCTATGGAGACATTTAGAAATTGCATATCCTTGTTGTGTGGCCCTGTATGTAGAATGGCTACTAAAGGTCGTGTATTGAGTTAAACAGAGGTCTCCTTGGGTGGTTCTGGGGTTAGGCACTAGTCTTGTTTTGATTTTGCTAAGATCTGATAGTAGTTTGTTTACTGTATAAACTAACTGGTCTAATTTTCTCTTCATGAAATGGCTTTGTATTAAGCATACTAAGTTCAGGGCCGGCCTTTGGTCAGCCGGTGCCCTAGGCAAAAGGACACCATAGTGCACCCCCACACCACCTGGTGCCCCCATCCTGGTCTACCTACACCATCCAGATTACTTTTTTCTTCATTTTTTTTCACACTTTGTCTTGCTCTTCAGTGTTTTCCTGTATTTGTTCAACACATTGTAAAGAAAGCATTTATTTACTAAAAAAAAAAAAAAACAAGTAAATACTGGAAAAGCACTCCAGCTAAAGAGATACCCTAGATAGCCACCTAGTTGGCTTATGCCTAAGGATGGCTGTGACTAAGTTACAAATTGCAGTTCTAAGGGCATTAGGATGATTTAAAGGCAAAATAAAAAAAAATGAAACAGACATAAACAGTAGCCCTCTATACAGTTAACTAAGGTGCAAAACATTAAAACAAATCTCTTTTCTGCCAAGGATGGAGTGGGATTAACACAGGACCCCCCCAAGAGTGTGGTGAAGGTGCCAAGCAGATGTGAGCACTGGAAAAATAGCAGGGCACAATTTGTAGTAAGGAGATGTACTCAAATGTAATACTATTTTGATCAGTGGGCACTTAGTATTATGGTTATATGGAAAATAATGGGTGTGAAAGTACATAAATAGGTTACACAGCAGAAGATAGCTATGAAGGAGAGGAAGAAGGACTTTGTAAATCAGATTACTATAAGGAGTGGAAGACAGACACATGGTCTTTTAAAACCACAACAAGACAAGGGTGGGAGGACTGGGGAAAATTTCAAACTAGACCTCTAGTCCTATAGTTAGAATTTTGGAAACATTTAGCTTAATGTCTTAGTAAGGGCTGAGACAGACTCAATGAACAGGGGAAAAACATTAGCAAGGTAACCAGGAAGGTACTGATATACAAATTTAAGCAGATATATAAAACTATACAAATTAATAAAGCACAAATCCCAGAGCAAAATTCACAGTACTGTCACTACTGCAATCCCACCACAAAGTATGGCACCAGACTATGCAGATGTTTACCAATAATGCTGTAATAATTGACTAAACAAGGCTCAAATGTGAAGTAGACTACAGTGTTGCCACTAGTGTGAATGAAACTACAAGAGGTTTGGCCCCAGACCTTTTAAATGTAATTTTCCTTATGGAAATAGAAATGCAGTATAATACAAAACAATTTTAAAATCTTGCAGTAATACACAATCTTCCCACAACTGCAAATAAAAATACAAGACTAGCATCCCAAATCAAGCAAAAAAATGCAAACAGATAACTTTTTTGGCTAAAACTTGGACAGAAAGTAGAGAAGTACAAAAAAGTCTGACCACACAGATCACTACAAGTGCAGCTTAAAATATTTAAGCAGAAATTAAATAAAAGCTGTTTTTCTTCATTTTTGATGAAAAGCTTGTATGTCACACTTTAGAGCTTTCCAATCTTTCAAAGTCTTCAACAAAAGAGCTACACAAATTGGGTATACCGCAAGACTCAGTCCCAGGCCCTCTTCCTTCTATTCTTTTCATCAGTGCCATGCAGTTTACCTGCTAACCAGCATCCATTATTTATGGGTAATCAGTTCATATTACTTGCTTCCGGGAATCATTTAAGCATTTCAGAAGACCTTTAGTGCAGTCAGGTTTGGGGGAGGTGGTTGAAGAATCAGAACTCAAGCTTTACACAAGGAGAGCTAAACTCATTATTTTTTTATGAAGGAGTGACTTAGCCTGAAGAGCTTGAAGACTTTATCAACCTTTGACTCATAAATACATTCATTGTTTCTATCCTAGTCCATTCCTTCAGTACACTTGGATTCACTTTTGAGCACTCACATATGTTCAAGTACCGTGCCACTAAAAGAGTGTGCAAGTGCAACTGCAAACTGGGTGCATAATGTACAAAGTAATTCAGTTCATGACCTTCACACATTCATTGCTACTGTTTCAGCATTCCTTCTACCTAACTTTGCTGTTCCTCAAATACCCTCATTAACTTTACTACTTCCCAGACCTCAGTATTACAGCAAAAGTGCCCCTGTGTTTCCACATTCATTTTTTGTCACCCATAAAAAGCACATACTTTCCTTTTATTAAAATAAAAAAGCCAGAATTCAAAATAAGTTGCCCATCTGCAAACTAAAAACAACTTACATCATACTCCATCACCCTAAAAACCCTAGTCTCTAATTACTCCTCTTGTGTGGTATTTTCTGTGATGGACTGTATCAGGTCTGCACAGAAGTATTGTTACATCAGTTAGTGCAGAGGATTATGTCTATTATGATATAATATTGCAATGGTTAAGATTTCACCTTTTAGAAGAAGAACCATGTGGATGAATCATTTTAGGCATCAACTCTGATGTGCAGTATCCTACAGACAGGAGAGCAAAACACACATACAATGTACTAAGTAAGAGTTACCAGTCTATTGTATAAAAGTTTGCTCTAGGTCACATGGTTACATCAGCTAATTGACTATTATTACCAAAAGGTGACATGGGTGCTTGCAAGTACAAAGTGGATTGAAAACCTGACCTGTGCCAGAGACCCATACTAACAGTAGGAGGAGAGTCTTGGCCACTATTGGCCAGTGTGTGCCCACCATAAAGTCCAACAGCTCTAGGTTTGTATGGTTTTGGGCAGCTGTTGTCTATCTGCCCTGCATGGGAATAGCTGTTGGAAGAAAGCTGGAAATATAGCCAGTCAACATGCAAAAAATGAATTAAGAATAGCTTGTTCTTATCACATTGTGGAGATAAAGGTATATTCCAGGTGACTGGACAATAAGCATTACAGTGCCAATGAAGAAGAACAAAAAGGACATTCACAACCGTGTGCAGTACAGAGATATCAAACTCCTGTCACATTACACGAATGTGCTGCAGAAGGTGATACATAAATAAATATGTAGAATTCCATAAAATTATATAAAGGATACACAGTTTAGATTAAGATCAGGATATAGTATAACCAACCTGATGTTTGCAGTAAGATGGATTTGGAAGAGAAGATTGTGATAAAGATAGAGTTCAACTGTACAATCCAGAGCTTAAAGAAAACTATATTGCACGGTTCCAAAAAAGCTGATCTGGGCTCTGGATGCACATAGTGTTTGTCAGTGGGAGAGAGTGTGCATCAAGTTCAATCACTCCTTATCTTACTGGTGAAAACTAGTCATGGATTACATTTGCAAACAGGTCAGAGAGAACAGATCAACACATCTGCGGTATGCAGAGGATATGGCATTTCTAGCAGACAATGAACAGGAACTTCAGGAAATTATAGGAAACCGAAATGCAAAATTGAAGGCATATGGAATAAAACTGAATACAGACAAGACAGTAGTCATTGCAACAAATATGAATAATCAGAAGAAGCTGAAAATTGAAAGAGAAAGGAAACTATTAGAATAACATATCAGCTCCAAATACCTGGGAGGAATAACTGAGGAGAAGAAAAGTTTGAATGAATATATCAAACCTAAAATCAGAGGTACTACAGCCAACTGCAATAACATCTCAATAGTAATGTGTGACAGAAGAATTCCAAAGAAGTTGTAAAAGTGTAAAAAATTAGCGGTGAAACCATTCCTTTTGTATGGTACAGAAAACAGGACATTGAAGGCAGATCAGCTGAGGCAGCTTGTGGTGATGGCGGTGAATTGTCTGAGATGGGCAATATCGTGAGGCAGACAAAGACAGGATGACATCAGAGCAGAAGCCATAGCATCCTCATTTGCAGCAAATGTCAAGGAGAATAGGTTAAAGTGGCCTATTGATGAATAGATGAAAGAAGATGCTAATTTTGTATAAAAGATTTGGCGGGCAGGAATAAATTAATTTCAAATGAGCATATCCAGCCAAGAGATGGCATTGATTGTGTATGAGAGAATACTTGTAATAATTAGGCGAGACAGTTGAAGAAGGTACAGGGTATGAATAAAGAGAGGTTTTGAGAGCTGATGTGACTTCCAGATCCCATGAAGAAATGGGTAAAAGATAGGAGGATGATGATGATGATGATGATGATGATGATCTCTGTATGAGGTACAGACAATGATACAGAAATAATGATAAATGGTCAGGTTACTGAATACATCTCAGGTTGATAAATGCAATAAGGAAGCACTCCCACTGAAGTATTGTTGCACTTAGCTTATCATGTTGGCTTCGTGTGCTGTTTGGTGAATGTTGTAATGTCCAATGTACATTTAGATGGGGCAGTGGGCAGAATGGTCGGCATTGTTTGCAAAAAATATTTATGTTCTACATTTGATGTTACATTCTCATATAGGCACATAGGTGACTGATGCTGGCACAACAACTGCCTGAAGTACCAGCAGTATATGTCTGCTGCAGTCATAGCTTGTGTCTGTCAGTGAGCATTCAGACTACTGGCAGTACATTTCTCAAAATCAACCTATTGACAAGAGAATACACATCCTCCATAATGTACAATTCCATTACAGGACAGCATACTATGTCTATAAATAACCTGGACAGAAAGTAATATTGTCAGTAAAAACACTATTTTGAAAAACTCTTGTACTTGCCTATTTAATCTTAGTTTGTGGCAGCCTGAAATAAGTAGCATAATTAGGGCTGGGAAAAAGAGGCAACTGCCACAGGTACAAAATGTTAGATGGCATGATCCAATCAGTCATCCATCATCCTGATCGTTCTTAGTGCAATACAGAATTTTAAAAGCCGGTATTGCATTTGCAGTCAAACCTGACTGCTGAAGCACTCTCTGTATGGTCTAACTGCTGTGTCAGCCTGCTACAGTGTGTCAGGTGGTTTGCTACAGTTTCAATGTAAAAAAAAACATCTTTTTTCGACTAAAATCTGAGCATTGTAGAGATTGTAGAGCTCCATGCAGGATTTAAACTGCAGCATGTAGCAAGCAGTTTGCAACAATTTAAAGATAATTTTTTTTTTTTAAGGAAAACTCTACATTAACACTTCAAAATCACTCTGACTGTTTCTTATAGAATTATAATATGTTTTCTGCAAAATGGCAGCTGGTGGGGACTGACATATTAATGTGATCTTGTTTTTCTTCAAGCCTTTCTCTTTCCTATAATCCATTTCAAGTCTGCTTTATATAAGCCATGCCAGACATAAGGAAGTAGCTTTGTATTCCCATGCCATTGGCATATGATGGGATTAGTGTCAGCCACTGTCATTTTATATAGCTTCGGTAACAGGACCACTTTTTATTCCTTGAACAGCCTTCATTTGTGTGTGTCTCAGAGCTGTTTTTACAGTATAAGGAGTTATACAGCTGCAACCAAAAAAATAGCTAAATTGCAGGCCTTTGTTCAAAGTATCTTTTTGTAGTCCAAGATGAATTGACAGTCTCCTTCCCCAACTCTCTGGTAAATTTGTTCCTAATTTACAAGGATTACAAGGACCAATATTTTCTGATTTTTATTTAAATGTCACAGACACCTTTGATACAACAGCTGTCATCTTAAAATGCAACGTAGTATAAACAAAAATTTAAAATATAAAGCTTAGCATTTCAATACTGTCCTACAGCTTATGTAAATGTGCCAAAAGAGGTGACAACTTCCTTTATACCATTAAATTATCCAATTGCTCTGTTTTGCTTTGGAAGGCATGGCTACACTGGAAACAGAAGTGAATCAGTGTACGTTCTTTTCCTGTCTGTGATAAAGACAGTAGAAAACAGTTTCACACCTCTCTGTCTTTTTTATAGTAGCTGCTGCCTGACATCACCAGGACTAATTACCCATATAATTAAAATTGTCAACAGTACTGATGACATATTTCTCTGCATTTGTGGTATGTCATGCAGTTGCAGACAAATTCATCAGCAAATCATGTGAGAAGATAAGTTTAAAAAAAGTGGGTGGTCTTTCATTCCTTTGATTGCAAGGCAAGGAAATGAAAGTTTTATAAAGTACAAGCAAGTTTCTGGTACCTACAAAATACTGGAGTCATATTGTAGGGTGAAAAGCAAACTAAGAGTTCAATGAAACTGTAGGGGCAGGTGGTGTTTTCCTTTAATTAAAACCTGAGTACCCTAGCACTGTGTGCAGGGTATAATCTGTAGCAACTGTTTGCTGCATGTGTATCAAGCAGTTTACTACAGTTTAAATGCAGAACAGAATCTTTATTTTTATTTTTTAACTAAAACCTGAGTGCTGTAGTGCTCCATGAAGGATATAAACTGTAGCAACTGCTGAGTGGTCTAACCGCAGCAACTGATTGCAAAAAATGGTAGCAAACAGTTTTGAAAAATTTTTAAAAGAGATTTTTTTATAGAGAACAAAATCTGAATGCCTTATAATTTCATGCGGAGTATAAATTGTAGCAACTGCTTGCTATGCAGATTACAACAGTTTAAAACAGAAAAGTTTTGTTTTTTTTACCTTTTTTATTATTCTTATTTTTATTCCACTATAAGAATGAATGGCTGGGGACAGGGCACAGAAACAGGACCTGAATGGCTGGTTTAGGGGATATGTGTCCTGTATCTCACTACCTGGTTGCTGTGGCATTTAAAATAATGGACTTTTTTTAACTGCCTGAATGAATAGCTGAAGGGATGGGGTGCTGATTGAGCCCGATGATTTTTTTCCTGTTTATGTCTACACCAGGGAAGTAAAATCTATACTGCACTTGATTTCTTGTCACTGTTTATGCTGTAAGAACAGTTTTGAATCTTTTAAACTGTAGCTGTATTATTATTTTTTTTAACAAAAACAGTTTGTTTAGTCATGCTGTGGGGGCCATTGCGGAACCTGTAACAGTTATTCTTGACAGACACTTAATTCCTGCCATTTTCTAATTCTCAGAGGACACCTAGTTCTCCCAGAATTGTTTATTAGTTGGTTTTCATGTCTCTTCTGTTTTATTTAATTACTATTTATATTACTGCCAAGAGCTGAACTGTTTTCCACACAGCACAAGCATAGTTGCAACATAATAGTGGGTAGCAAGGGCATTTTCATTGTTCCCTTAAATTATTTCTCCCAAACGGTCATTGTTTCTCTGGTTTATCAATGGCTTGATTACACCTAGGGCAGCATTAGCTTTTGTTTATCTTAGTATGGCTCATCTGGTTACATCTAGCCTCACTGGTATCTACAATGCACTGTTACTCTGTGGACAGCAATTAGCCAGGTAACATTTACTTTCCTTGTGCACTTTGCTAGATAACACTTAAAGCAATGGACAATATGAAGGGTTAGCAAATGTGTTCCCCTTAATAGCGTAAAGCAGTGTAGTACCTGCCTTATGCTCACTGATAATGAACTCCTACTTTCAATAAACTCATATAACATAGAGTGGTCCATCTGTGAGAGATGTAAATACTTAAGCAAGCATCTCTCACAGACATTCACACACAGTGAGCATCACATAGGCATACCCATTCCCCAGTTGTTATCTAACTTTTTAAACGAACACACTAAAACATTATATACTGATGTAATAAAAAGCAATGCCAATGCCTACTAGAACTATCAAGAAGCATCCTTAGGAGAAGACCTTTGACTCACCTACTCCATGCACACCTACATCTGCAAGTTACCAACAGCATAGTTACTCCAAATCAAGTAATGCTAAACTAATTTCAGTAGTAGTAATTTCTGTGTACATTGTTAGACACACTTTAGAAAATAAATCAATACAAGCCTTAGAAGTAGGCCAACAGCAAAAGTTGTAAACTTTGAACTTGCACTAATAAAAGCTGAGATTATCCACAATGTAAATCAATTGAGCTTCTGTTTCTCACTTCCCCTCTTCATTCCCTGTAGAACTGTCAAGGCCCACAATTGGAGGGTAGAACTGATATTCTTAATGATTAGTTGATTACATCACCATTCTCACTCAACTTGTCTTAGTTGGGATTTCTAAAAAAATGTCCTTATTTAACACACTTTTATCAATGTCCTTTATACCTTTATTGATATTATTGCCCCCTGGTGAAACATTAATTGTATTTTCTTTTGTGTTCTTCGCAGTTGCAAGCAGAGCATATGCATGTTTCTGTTCATAGCATTTTTGTCACATAATAGCTGTTTTACTTTTCTAGCTGTAACCACATTAGAATGTTTTTCTTTTTCATACAAAAATGTTATTATATTAATCCTGATAAGTCAAAAATATCAAATACAAAAAATTTATTCATTAATTTCTTTTTATGATTTTTCCAAGTCTCCAATATGATGCAAAACTGGATTACCATCTAAGTTATTCAGAAAATTCCAGATCCAAAGTCTGTTATGAGAAGGACAATCTTTAAAAAGGTATTATCGCGTTGCACTGAAAGGCACTTCCTTCATTTCTGTTTAAAAGATTTTAGTTATTCTTTCAAAAGTTAATATGAATTAATTACTTTCTAGTGTGCACTTATATCATCACTGACGTTCAAGGAAAATACTCAGGTTAACCAATTCCCCAAATTAAAACTCTCACTAGTTTCATGTACCAACCTAGAACTTCCATCACTATTGCTCTTTCTGCCACTGTTAGAAATTAAAAATAGTCCAGAGTTGCTCACTTAAGTCTCTTGGTTAGACGTACTTCCAGTTCACAACCAAGCATGTTGTAGTGAAAATAACACCTGTGCATCACTTGTTATGGCATCTTGAAATAATTCCACAAGCAGTCTGGTCAAACTGGGGAATAACCATGCATGCTGAGAATAAATATTTGTAGCGGATTGTGGTAAAGACATACACGCACAGCACTCAAATGCAAGTAACCCAAAAAGGGTTGTCTGTAAAGATGGAATCAGAAAAAATGCCACAAATAACCAAAATGTACAAACTGCCAGACAAATGTCCACACCACAAAAATCATTATTCAACTTTAGTGTTTTTGTCTCTTGACTTCAAAAATAATGCACCTCCATTTATATTAATAGATGAAATAATTGATAGATTCTATGGGTTACATGAGCAACACCACTATTTTTTTGTAGTTTTCATGTCAGTTCAATAAGAATAGAATTCAATTTTTAGATGTCAACATTAAGTTTTATTCTATTCACAGGAAAAAGACATCTAATGTATATAGGAAGTGTAAGTACTTGAATTGTTTTTATACTTTACTAGTATAGTAGGGGTTCTAGATTAATTTCTAAGAATGAAGTTTTGCTGAAAGAACCAAATGTGTTAGCATCTATTTTTTTTCAAACTTGGGTATCCACATGAGTTGTTAGTTAACATATTTTCTGAAATTAAAACATGCAGGTTAGTAGAGTCTCCCAGTTTCAATAACTTCACAAGAATACTCGATTCACAAAAGTATCAAGGGAAGACAGAATGGCACTGACTGTAATATGATATTTGTGATGCCTTATCGTGCTAAGTATGTTGACGAAATATTCTCTAAAAATTGGGCATTTCTTTTGAGGGGAACTCTGTTTGCTCTGTTTTGGGCAATTAATCGAATTTTGTGATGAAAAAAGTGTCCAGATATTTAAGAGATAATTGTGCAGGGTCACTATGGACAAAGATACAATGTGTTCACCATTAAACATGTGAAAATGACCAATAGCAGTTTGTAAACCCTGTAAATATATATATGACGGGGCATACCTCAGTGTGACAGGATATTCAAAGTTATTGGTTGTATGTGTAACAACAGTTGTGGAACCAGAGGAGTGGTCTACACTGTTTAAGCTGAGATGCATATTATACACAGGTAAAACTAAACATCTAATCAGAAATAGCTTTCCCAACATTATTATAGCATGAGAAAGAAGGACAAAACTAAGTATTTGTTCAAACACACATTTTTATGTTGTTCCTTAAAGAAAATTGCTTTTACATGTTGGAAAGGATGTTAAGACTCCTAAAGATTGAAAATGGCAGAATCAACCTAGGATCCAGAAATTATTCAGGCAAATATTTTATAAGTATTTTTAGAATAAAAACATTATTGTATATTAATTAATGCTTTTAAAAATTCTGCATATCATTATTTATGTTATTTTTAATATGCAAAATCATTTAATTAATAATGAATAACACATTTTAGTATCACACGGTTCTCATACTTCACTGATTTGTCGATATAAATGAAAGTGCATTACTTGTTTATTCATTCTGATGAAGAATCTCATATTATGAGATGAAAGTGCTAAAGATGAATAAAGGTTTTATGGTGGAGACATTTGGCTGGTAGTTTCTAGGTTTTGGTTATTTATGATATTAGGCATCTGATTAAGCCTGACCAGCAAGAATTTGGCTTTATCAAAGGGAGATTGTGTCTTTTAAACCTGGATAATTTCTTTAAGAGGTTAATATAAACTGTTGACAGTGGCTCTGCTATTTTTACAGATTATCTTGAGCTAGCAAAAGCATCTGAAACCATGACAGAATTGTAAGGTTCATAGGTACTTACAAGGCTTTCATTTGTGAGGATCTTATGAATCCTAGCCTTATATTCCCATGGTAATTTTTAGCCCTAATATTTTGCATACAAATAGCCAAGAGAACAAGGAAATGTTGGGTCATTTATATTTTATTCCTATCCATGAGGCACATTCATGCTAATCTGGGGGTGAATTTGCAGTTTTGAATCCATTCACCCAAAAATTATGTTTGATTATTGTAAAAGAAGTATTTCAGTTTATGTTAAGTGGAAGATGGCTGCATAGAAGTATCGTCTGTGATACATATCTACTCCTCCAATCCATTCTATTTATGTTGCAAAAGATAAATAACGCAGAGTATTAATTAATTAATTAATTAATTAATTAATTAATTAATTAATTAATATTTTTTTACTGTGGGATAACATTGATCAAAAAATGACCGGTAACAGGTTCACCCCAGGTTATATTATAATGTAATGAAATAATTAACAATATGCAAATAACAGTGGTTTAAGCTTATGAATAAGCATATAAAATACCACTATCTCACTGTCCTCCCTCTGTCAGAGTTTCTTCACTCTCTCCTCATCTATCTGAATCTAATATTCATTATAACAGTCCAAGTTACCCCAAGCATTCTCACTTTCCTAATTACTTTACTTCTTGATCATAAATGCAACTGTACTTTAACAGGTGCTCTGCTACTAACATCTCATAC